>NW_006408677.1:3047005-3058047 GCF_000296735.1 Chrysochloris asiatica | reverse complement strand
CAGCAGTTCGAAACTACCAGCTGTTCCACGGGAGAAAGATGAGGCTTTCTGCTCCTGTAAAGATTTACAGCCTCAGAAACCTTGTACAGGGTCGTTATGACGTTATGAGTCGGAACCGACTCCATGGTACATAGCAACAACAACAAAACATATATATATATATATATATATATACATTAAAAATTATCTATAGACACAGCTCCATCATTATACGGGTAAGGACACTGAGTTTTCCAAGGTCACATTAGTGGCAGAGCTGGGAGTAGCACCCAGAAGTCCAGTCTCTTAGTTCCCAGGCCAATACTGTTGTGGTTTAGTTGCCTGCTATGAGAATCTTGTCTCCCTGAGAGAATTGTAAACTTAACTGAGGGGGGCGGGGGAGAAAAAGAAAAAGAAAACCTCAAACCCCCAAACCCATGCGTTCTCTCTTGCGTTTTTCACAACATCTAACACAGTTTTGAGCATCTGGTCCAGAGTGTTTACTAAATGTTTGTCTCCTCATTTTAAATCTTTTCTGAAACAAGACACAGTATAAATAAAAAGAAAACGTTTGACTCAGTGCCTGGTTTAGCTCGACTGTAAAGCCGAGCCATGCAATCATACAGAAATTGATTGTTAAGATGACTGGGGAAAAACAGATGAAAACGCAAGTGATTGGAGACTGTGTACGGAAACACGGAGGCAGAGACAAATACAGACTCTAAGGAACTGAAATATTGGAGGAGCTTGTGCTCTATGCCAAGCTATCATAGAAGAATTTGGCTTGGGGAATGGAGTGGGCAGTGCTGGAGGTGGGGGCTCTTCAGCACCCCTACTAAGGTCTTTGGCACCTGTTGCTCCCCAATGCTGTATGAGTCCCCTTTGCGATGACTGAGTAATTAATGCTGCTTTTATGTTTTTGGAGAACCTACTTAATGGCCTTTATACTACTTTGTGGAGCCACAGTGATGACATTGGTATGGATTCACTTGATGCTGCTGTTCATTGATAATCAGCCCTGAGGGTAAAGCAGGCTGGGCTGCTATCAAGGCCTTTCCCCCCACTTGTAAGGATTGTGTTTCTTAGGAAGGTGGGGAGGGCTGGAGAGAGACCTCTGACCATATCAACTGATCTGAAGACAAACACACTTTGGAAATATCATCAACATGAATGGAATTTTAAAGCTGTAACAAACTTTAGAGGAGTGGTTATGACTCCGGGCTGCTAACTCCGACTCATAAGCAGTTTGAAATGACCAGTCATTCTGTGTGAGAAAGATGAGGCTTTCTGCTCCAGTAAAGACATACAACCTTGAAAACCCTATACATGGTCACTATGAGTCGGAACCGACTCCTCCACAAAGTCGGTTTGAACTGAAAGGTAGTGGTTCAAGCTCACAAGCTGCTCCTCAGAAACCCTATACAGGGTAGGAACCGACTCGAAGGCACTTAAGAACCATAGTATATATGGGGTCCTGGTGTGGTGCTGTAGAATAATCACTGGACCACAAGGTTAGTTTGAACTACAAGATCAGCAGTTCAAATTCATCAGCTGCTCCTCAGCAACCCTATACAGGGTTGCTATAGAGTCGGAACTGACTCAACAGCACTAAACAACAACAGTATATCTGGGAAGGCCTAGGAGCCCTGGTGCGGCACCTTGGGTTAATGCATTGGACTGCAAGGTTGGTTTGAACCACAAAGTCGAAGGTTCAAGCTCACCAGCCACTCCTCGGAAATGCTAAACAGGGTCGCTGTGAGTCGGAACCAACTCAGCGGCACTTAACGAAAACAAAAGCAGTGCAGCAAGTTACACATTGGGCTGCTAACGGCAAGGTCAGCAGTTCTAATCTAGTAGCCACTCCACGGGAGAAAGATGAAACTTTCTGCTCCCATAAAGATTTGCAGCTTCAGAAATCCTATACAGGGTTGCTATGAGTTGGAACTGACTCCACAGCACAAAACCACCACCACCAAAAGTTTGTGAGAAAAAATGAAATTCCAAGATAATGAATTTTTTGGAAGCCCCCTCATCATGTAAGTCTATTTTACATATATGTATATATATATATATATATATATATATATATATATATATACATATACACACACACAGAGATAAAAGTAAAAATGGCTAAATGTTGAATCTAGATGATGAATGTTACAGAGGTGATTATTGTGTTGTTTTTAAGAGTGCTTTATCTGCTTTGTATATTTGTAAAAAACATAGAATAAAAAGTGGAGAATAAAAGAAACTCTTAATTTGACTGGAGTCCTGATATGGTGCTGGATTGCTATTGTGGTCTACCAGCTGCTCTTCGGAAACCCTATACAGGGTCCCTGTGAATTAGAACTGACTGGATGGCATTTGACAACACTTAATATGACCAGGCTTATGGATAAATGGACACATGATTATCTGTTACAGCCAAAGACTGTACCAAAGATGAGTCGGGACTCCAAGAGCATGCAGAAGGTTGGAACAGAGTGATGGAAAAGAAGCAGTGGATTGGTTGCCGTATTGTAGGGTAGAGTTGCTCAGTTAACAGGTAAGATGCAGAGCTGTGCTAGCTATTTACTCTGCCTGTTACATGGGGTATTTAGGTTGAAATATAGTAGCTTACAATATAACAGCAAGGGTTCTTAGTTACTGGGAGGCTGCCTGTCCAGTCTGTGCCTCATATCTCCTATAGGTCATGATGATGCTTGTGAGTCCTCCATGATTGAATGAAACTGGGAAATAGAAGTTTCTGGAACTCTCATCAGTTCATTTGGTTAGCTTTGGGGAACATACATTTACTTTGGAAATCCCGGTGAACTGCACCTCCTCTAGGCAAGGGGTCAGAAGGGCTTTCTGAGAGAAGATCCATAAGAACTACAGCGCCCAAAGTTTGGTGAGAGGAGATATCAAAAGGAAGGACCTGTGAGTCAGTCACCCAGCCCTACTTATCTATGTTCTGTTGACAGTTTGAGCCTTTGGGGAGGATCTGGCCCAGTGTGGGGCTGACCAAGATGTTCTTGCCTAAGTATGAAGGTACCCTCCATTTCACTGCTGGCAGAGCCTGAGGGGTCAACTCAGAACTCAACGGAGCCTAATGATTGGAGTCCACCCCCCAACCATGTAACAAGTTGTAATTTGTAGGGATCAGCTGTTGACTTTGTAAGTCCTGCCCAGCCTTGCCTGGGCCCCATCCCTCCTCAGCAGACAGGAAGGCTTTATAATAATCCCTTACCCGTACCCACCCACCCCCACATCCCTAGTGTACAAGGGAAAGGGACAAGGATTTAATTTGTATTCTCTCTTGATCAACATTTGCCTGGTGCTTGCATTAATCACCTTAAAGGATGAATGCCACCAAGAGAACGGAACAAGCCAGTGAGCAAAAGTAAGTGAGAATGAGAGAGAGTTTGCAAAAGCAATGGGGACTAATGGGAGGGAAGTATGAGTCCTGGGTTAAGTTCTCATGTCATCTCTTGAGTCTCTGGGACCTCAGACTCTTGAAAATTAGATCTGCTTCCAAGTCTTATATGATGACCATGTTCTAAAAGAATTGAGTCTGAATCTAAACAAAATTAAGCAGTGTAGTTCTATCAAAGGAGCGCAGGTGGGAGATTGGATAGAATAGTCCCGCTCCCTTCATAAGTGCATAGATAAGGAAACTGAGATTCAGTGAGCAGAAGAAAGGACTTACCCAAGACCATCCAGCTAATTAGTCCAGGTAGAGGCCCTGAAAGGAGTCTTGCTAGCACAATTGGTTAAGTGCTTGACTGATCACTTGAAAGGTCAGTGGTTTGAACCCACCATCTACTATGTGGCAATCTACTGAACGAATGATAGTCTTAGAAACCCTATGGGGTAGTTCTACTCTGTACCATGAGTCTAAATCAACTCAAAGGCAATGGGGACAGAGCCCCTGAATCCCACTACAGTCTTTTAAAAATAAATTGTAACACATGTTGTACTGGCAAGCAAAGACCCCAAGAACCAAGAGTTCTTTTTCTCTCAAACATCTTTGCAAGGTGGTACTGACTGAAATCCAGTCTTGTCAAAGGCCTCTCTTCCCACCCTGTCTTACCACAGCAATATGGCCATGCTCTGGAGTCAGGCCAAGCTCTGGTCGGTCCTTGCTCTCTCTCCAGTCTGCTACTCCTCCCTTTCCTTTGTCAGGGGCTTACTGGAAGGGCCATTCTGAAATGAAGATAATGTCAGTGAAGTGCTTGTTAGTAGGTAGCAGCCATTGGCTGACTACAGCCTTAGCCATCTCCTTGGCAATTTGAGATCTGACCTGGCTGAACTCTTCTTATCTTTGACTCTGAGCAGAAGGGTCACTAGATCCCAAATTCCAGGGCCACAAGATATTCTGCAGATTTGTTTAAGCAGATGATCCAGTGAGCAAATCTTGGGACAGGTGTAGTATAATTAAGTGCCATCCAGTTAATTCCAATTCATGACCACCCTATGTGTGTCAGAGAGGAGCTATGCTCCATATGGGTTTTCAATGGCTGATTTGTCAGAAATAGATAGCTAGGCTTTTTTCCAAAGCACCTCTTGGTAGACTCAAACCTCTAATCTACTGTTTGTACCACTTGGGGACTCCTCAGAGTACTGTGTTGTTGTTAGTTGAGCTAGTTCTAAGCCTGTATAGCAGGGGTGGGAACATCCAGCCTGTGGATGGTATAAGACCCACAATATCATTTGGTCTGGCCTTGCCAAGGCAACTGCAGTTCCAGCTATCATGTTAGGGGTGAGTTAAATAAATGTTTGAACAAATATAGCAGCTAATTTTTATGTTGATAATTTTGTATGACCTGTAAATGATGTCAATAAATTTTGGCAGAAAAAGGCTTCCCACCCCTGTTGTATAGGGTATCCAAGGAGCAGCTGGTTGGTTTGAACCACTGACCTTAAGTGGTTAGCTGTCCAGTGCTTATCCTGTAGTGCCACACCAGGACACACACTCTCTCTATGTATATGTATATGTATGTATATATATATATGTGTGTGTGTGTGTATACATATAGTCCTGGTGTGGTGCTGTGAGCTAATCAGACTGCAAAGTCATTTGAAATGTAAAGTCGGTGGTGGTTCAAGCTCACCAGCTGCTCCTTGGAAACCCTATACAGGGTCGCTGTGGGTCAGAATTGACTCGACGGCACTTAACTACAACAAATATAAATATATAAATATATATATGTCATTGTTGTAGTTAAGTGCTGTTGAGTTGATTCTGATCATAGCAACCCTGTATAGGGTTTCTGAGGTGTGGCTGGTGGGTTAGAACCACCAACCTAGTGGTTAGCAGTCCAGTACTTATACAACAGTGTCATACCAGGACACATACACACACACTCTCTCTCTCGTATATAATTATGGAGTCCTGGTGTGGCATTGTAGGATAAACGCTGTACCACAAAGTTGATTTGAACTGCAAGGTCAGCTGTTCAAACTCACCAATTATTCCTCGGAAACCCTATGAGTCACTAAGAGTCAGAACGGACTCGACGGCACTTAACACAAAAGGCCAGGAAAGTTGTACCAAGGAAATTTGTTTTCAACACAGTAATGTACCAGTTCATTCTTCGAGGACAGCAACTGTCCTATAAGAATTTTGTTGAACAACTTTACTCATCCACCCTATAGCTCTGATCGTCATTGTCCCTTCAGGCTTATCTTTGTTCCCCAAACTCAAAGAACATTGAAAATGAATACAATTTGTGTCACTTGAGGATGCCAAAACTGCCATTTTGATGTGGTAAATTCAAACAACAGAGATTCTTCAGGGAAGAGTTGTTGTTAACTACCATCAAGTCACTTTTGACTCATAGAAACCCTTTATAGGGTTTTGGAGGAGTAGCTGGTGGATTTGAACCATCGATCTTGTGGTAAGCAGTCCAGTGCATATCCTACAATGCCACACCAGGACTTAGAGAAAAGAAAATACTGCCAGATGAATGGTATGTCATGAAAGAATGGCTTCCCATTTTGAAATTTGTGTTTAATAAACATTTCTACAATTTTGTAGCAATAATTTTTTACTTGCCCTTATATATACGTGTGATTTATATTTATATTTTGGAGTCCTGGTGTGGTGCTGTGGGTTAATCCACTGGACTGCAAAGTTGCTTTGAACTGCAAGGTCAATAGTTCAAGCTCACCAGCCATTTCTCAGAAACTCTATACAAGGTCGCCATGAGTCGGAACTGACTTGATGGCACTTAACAACATTATATATATATATATATATATATATATATAATAACCCCCCATCCCATTGCCAACAAAGTAAATTCCGACTCATAACGACTGTATGTTATTGTTAAGTGCCTTTGAGTCTGTTCACACTCATAGTGACCCTATATAGGGTTTCCAAGTAACAGCTGGTGAGCTTGAACCACCAACCTTGCGGTTCAAACTGACCTTGCAGTCCAGCACATTAACCCACAGTGCCACACCTGGACTATGTATGGTGGTGGCTTTGTGCCGTGGAGTCGGTTCCGACTCACAGTGACCGGACTGTGTCTAGGACAGAGTAAAGCTGCTTCTTAGATTTCTGAAATTGTAAATCCTTATGGGTGCAGACAGCCTCATTGTTCTCCCTCAGAGTAGCTGGTGGGTTTGAACCACTGACCTTGAGGTTAGCAGCCTAATGCTTAACACACTGTGCCACTCCACTGCAGTGAAGTTGATTCCAACAAATAGCTACCCTATAGGACAGAGTAAAACTGCCCCATAGTGTTTTCAAAGAGGTAACCTTTTTGGAAGAAGTGCAGCCAGAGTGCTCCTTGGAGGCCAGGATGGCCAAACTTCATCTCTCATACATCGGACATAGTGTCAGAAGGGTCCAGTCTCTGGAGAAGGGTATCATGTTTGGTAAGGTGGAGGGTCAGAGAAAAAGAGGAAGACCCCCAGCGAGATGGATTGGCCAAGTGGCAGCATTGATGGACTCAAGCGTGGCAACAGTAGTGAGGTTGGCCCAGGACTGGGCAGTGCTTCGTTCTGCTGTGTATAAGGTCGTTATGAGGCAGTACCGACTCGATGGCACCTACCAACAACAACAATCTTTATGGAAGTATACGGTCACATTTTTCCCTTGTGGAGTGGCTGGTGGATTCAAACCACTGAACTGTCAGTTAGCAGCTGAGAACGTAACCACTACACCACCTGGCTCCTTCAGAGTAGTATTAGCTTTTCAGTCACAGATCCTCAGAAAGAGAAGCAAATAATCTATCCCCATTGTATACATATCACAATAGCATATCTTAGTTTTCATTTTAGAGTGAAATAATTTTAAATGAACAGTAGTACCAATACTATTGGTCAGGGCAATTAAGTGGGAGTTCTTGGAGAGAGGAGCCCAAGAAAGCAATTGAAGGATGCAAACACCACCTGTATTACTTTCACGATTGAATAAATTATAAACAAATAAAATAAGGACACTCCCTACCCATAAACCCAGTCTTTTCCATGCTTCTGAATCAATGAGAATGGGATGCGGAAAGGACTTCAACAGTTCATTCTACCTGAACCTCAATATGGAGGAGGAAGGAAGTTATTTGCTGCAGTCAGGGCTACAATGTATAGTTGTGCAGGTTGTGAACTCCATAAAGGTCAAGAGTTAGATAAGTAAGTAGGAGCGGAAATCCAGCTCGTGCTCTGTTTCCCAAACCATGTGTCCTAGGAAAGGGCTGAGTCTACCTGGATGAAAAGGGGTACATCTCATCACCCTGTTCATGGGTCTATGTCTACCCAAAATGGGTTGTTGTTAAGTGCCATCGAGTCGGTTCTGACCGATAGCGACCCTATATAGGGTTTCCTAGGAGTGGCTGGTGAGCTTGAACCACCGACCTTGCAGTTCAAACCAACTTTGCAGTCCAGAATATTAATCCACAGCACCACACCAAATGGGTAGCTTTTTCTAATTTACAGAGACTGAATGGATTACTTGTGACTCTAGCTACCATTAAGGAGCTCTGGTAGCATAGTGGTTACGAACTGGCTATGAACTGCAAGGTCAGCCGTTCAAAACTACCAGCTGTTCCGTAGGAGAAACATGAGGCTTTCTGCTCCTGTAAAGATTTACAGCCTCGGAAACCGTGTACAGGGTCGCTATGAGTCGGAACCAACTCCACAGCATGTAACAACAGCTACCATTAGCGATGGGCTCCAGTGCCCTGTGACAAACAATCCCTAGGCTCCTAAGTTACCCACAAGGCTCTCTCCATCTCTGCACCCCCTGGGGCTAGGCTTTTTTGTTCCTTCCAATCACTCTCTGAGCACAAGGGCAGAAAATCCAGTGAAGCAGGTCTTACTGCAAAAACAAAACAAAACGGCACCTACCATCCCACTCACCGCACTCTGCTCAGCTGGATTCAATAATTCATTGCAATGGCCACACAGAACTCATACACTGTACTCACAGGGGTTTATTAGGGAAGTGGTTGCTTTGTTGGTAACATTGAGTCACTTCTAACTCATAGCAATCCTGTGGACGGTTTCTCAGGAAGGGCTGGTGACTTTGAACCACCAACCTTGTGGTTAACAGCCCAGTGCTTATCTGACAGTGCTACACCAGGACTCCATTAGGGAGGGTAACAGGTTACAATTCAGGGTCAGAAAAGTTCAGGGTACTTTCTGTCAGCACAGCCTCTCCTCTGCTAATCTAAGCCCTGGTGTGGCGCTGTGGGTTAATGCACCAGACTGCAAAGCTGTTTGAACTGCAAGGTTGGCAGTTCAAGCTCACCAACTGCTCCTCAGACAACCTTTACAGGGTTGCTATGGGTCAGAACTGACTCGATGGCACTTAACAACAACAACACATCAGAGTCCTGGTGTGGCACTGTGGGTTAATGCGCCAGACTGCAAAGCCATTTGAACTTCAAGGTCGGTGATTCAAGCTAACCAGCTGCTCCTCAGAAACCCTATACAGGGTCGCTATGGGTCAGAATCGACTCGACGACACTTAACAACAACAACAATGGTGCTGTGGGATAATGCACTGGACTGCAAGGTAGGTTTGAATCACAAGGTCAGTGGTTCAAATTAAACAGCCGCTCCTTGGAAACCCTATACAGGTTCACTATCAGAACCAACTCAATGGCATTTAACAACAACAACAACATTGAATGCTCACAGGGAACACCACTTGCCATAAGCCTCAGTCTGGAGGCACTTGACTCTAGCTCTGTGGGTCAGCAAATTTAGCTCCTCCAATTAAGTGCCTGGAGGCATCCCAGCTGCAAGCAAGCCTCCTGCCCAAGTCACTCAGCTGTACTTACTCCATGAGTCATGACACCTCTATTTGGTGCTCTGGCTCTTATTTCTGCTGCTGCTACTCCTCTGCCACTCCTCCAGTGCCACAGCTTTCTGTCCTGGGTCAAGTGGGTCCAATGTACAGGAAGTCTCAGGGTCCAAAGGATGTGCTCCACATCCTGCTCTTTTTCTTTGATGGTTGTTTTTGTTGTTGTTAGGTGCCATCGAGTAGGCACCAACTCATAGCGACCTTATGCCCAGCAGAACAAAACACTGGGCCAACCTCACTACTGTTGCCACACTTGAGTCCATCGATGATGCCACTTGGCCAGTCCATCTCGTTGGGGGTCTTCCTCTTTTACTCTGACCTTACCAAATATGATTTCCTTCTCCAGTGACTGGTCCCTCTTTACAATATGTCTGAAGTATGAGAGACGAAGTTTGGCCATCTTGGCCTCCAAAGAGCACTCTGGCTGCACTTCTTCCAAAACGGATCTATTGGTTCTTTTGGCAGCCCATGGCATTTTCAGTATTCTCCTCCAACACCATAACTCAAAAACATCAATTCTTCTATGGTCTTCAATAGTAGCGAGACCCAGTTCATCCCCTTTTCTGCCTCCCATGTGTCTGAGATGGTTCATTTCATACCCAGAATGTGGCAACACTGACCAATCACAATCAGCCTTGGTAACACTCATTCACATCTGAATCATATAATCCATCAGCATCTTCCCTCACCTCTTCTTACCCAGATCCATCAGAAAAAGTCTTTTGGTGGGAGTTTACAATGACTGTGGTTGCCGTTGTTAAGTGCAGTCGAGTTGGTTCTGACTCAAAGCAACCCTGTATAGGATTTCTGAGGAGCTGTTGATGAGTTTGTACCACCAGCCTTGCGATTCATATGACCTTTTGGTCCAGTGTTTATCCTACATACCAGAATGGCTAGATGTTGTTGTTAAGTGCCGTCGAGTTGGTTCCGACCCATAGCGACCCTGTACAGGGTTTCCAGGGAGATACTGGTGAGCTTGAACTGCCAACCTTGCAGTTCAAACGGCTATGGAGTCTGGCACATTAACCCACAGCGCCACACCAGGACTCATAAATAATTCACTGCACTGTAGGGCCTGAGGCCACACCTCATGATGAGTCCAAAATTTCTGAGCTTTCCCAGTCCTGTGCTCGGCTCATTCCCTTCTTGGTAATCTGGTGCCAACTCTTTGGTAATCTGGTCCCAATCATGGCACTGACTGCTGTGTCCCTTGTTTTCCATTCACTGTCCTCCCAGCTGCTGCGCTAAAGTTAGTGGTTGCAGCCAATACTCATCCCCTAGGCCTATGTGGCCTTGATGTGGGGTGGGGGAGTGGGGAGGGCAAGTGGGAAGGTCTTTTCCCCCTGCCTCCTTATCTTGATGGATGCCTCTCACTGAGGAGTTTTACTGCAAAAGAAAACACAAGGGACTTCAAAAAGTTCATGGGAGAAATTCATTCTCTTTGAATTCAATTTTTGTATTAACTTTTTTTTTTCTTAAATGATTTATTGTGAATTATGTGATAGTATACATGGGAGAACATTAGTTTTACATTCATTCTATCATATATATATCGTCTCATTGTCATGGTTACAATCCTCTCCATGCAATCCTTCCCCTGTGCCCCCCAGGTCTTCAGCACACAGTCGCTCTCCCTCTCTGGGTCTAGAGTCTCCAGCTGCTGCATAGCTCCACATCATCATCTCTGGCTCTATTTCAGGCATCACTGCTTCTCTGGGTAGGGTCCCACTCTCTGCTCTTCTCCCTTGATGGTCCTAGGGACCTC
>NW_006408677.1:3020373-3044420 GCF_000296735.1 Chrysochloris asiatica | reverse complement strand
CTTCACATTTGTCCCGAATTTTTCATTGATGACCTTCATAATTCTGGGATTCACATTTAAGTCCTTAATCCATGTTGAGTTGGTTTTTATATAAGGCGTCCGAGGTGAAGGTCTTGTTTCAGACATTTGCATATCATTTTCCAGTTCTGCCAGTGTATGAACTTTTTGAAGCCCTCTTGTATATTCAGGGTGGGCTGGGAAGACAACGGTAGCAGAGGGCTTTCCATTTTGTCCTGTCCACATAGTGCTGTGTCAAGACTTGCCGGGTCATGGGGGAAGTGCTGTGGTATGAGGGGGTCCAGGACAGGTTGGTCGTTGGGATCAGAAAAGCTCTTTCTGGACCTGCTCCAAGTCCCCACCTTGCTAGCATAGGTCTAGGGCTTCCAAATCAGTTCACTACACTCTCTCAGAGGTGAGGGAATAACGGTACCGGATGGGCCTGAAGAAAACTGCCCAATAAAACACTGATGGCGAAGAAAGGGGCCTCAGGACAGGACTAGCAGCCTGGGAGGAGGCGACAGCGAGAGAGCTGCGTTCCCTAAGCCACTTCACTCTGAAGAGAGGCCAGTATCTTCTCAGCTGAGCGTCTTCAAGTGAGAACTAGCCAAAGCCCTTAAATAAAGAAGAATGTGAATGCAACAGCTTAGTATTCTCTCTCAGCCTCATTCCTCCTTCCCAAGTCCCAGAGACAGAAGGAGCCAGACTGTGGAAGAAAGGGTGGGGAAAGAAAGCAGAGGGCCGGCCATCAGTCTTCTGCCCTGACAAGCTGCGTCATAGCTGGCTCCAGCTGGCTCTCCTGGGGCTGCGGGGAGGGGAGCTCGATGTGGGGCCTGGCCAGGAGAAATGGGAAAATAGAGACACATGGTCATCCAGGCACTGGATCTTAGAGCCAAGGCTGGGGCCAGGGAAGAAGACTGGGGTGCCCGTGCAGGCATGGGTGGCCAAACACAGACAGAGAGGTCCAGTAACATGGGGTCCTCTGGGGAGCGTGTAGACCAGGGCAGTCAGGCAGTCAAGTTTTGTACTGTCTAGCAAGTTTCTCTGCTGCCTTTCAACAATTGCACTGCTTTTCCTCTACACTTCCCTGACATCGAATAGCTCATTCAACCGCCCAGAGGTGGTTGCTTATCCCAGAGAATACGATGAGCTAATTGTGAGGGCTGAGTATCTGGCCATGCCAAAATGTGAGATTCATATGAAGAGCGAACCCTAGATTCAGTTTCCTTTCAGTCAGAAATGTCTGCTTCCTGGTTCTTCTGAACTGTCTTGGAAAGAACCACATACCTTGGAAGAACGCTTCAATTTAGTCACAGCAGTAAACTAAGCCAACCAAGTGTGTGTGGGGGGGTGGTGGGGAGGGGAACAGGGGCAGGCTCTCAGGAATGGGAATGAACTTCTTGTGCATGGACCTTGGGTTCCCCTACTGGTGAGGCAGTTCTTCCGGAATTTGGTACAGAACTGCATGGGTCTTTGCAGGGCCCCCTCATTGGGTTGGGTTTTCTTTCTGCGGAGAAGGTTGGGTGCAACAGAGGGAAATGGTGGGGCAGAAGAGAGAGTTCCCAATCAAGCATCTTCTAGCTACTAAAAAAGGATCCTGGGCCAAACTAAATCTTGTTCAGGTGTAGCAGCTTTCCAAATTTGGTTCAGTAATGTTAGAAAATATATGTGTTCCTTCCTGAGTTTAAAAGGTTTACTAGATTTTAAAAACCACCTTGTTTCTGTGTTCAGTAAGAAAACAATCTGAGTTCTATGAAACGTAAAGCTAACGAACGGGTCTACAGTCTACTCATTTCAAGCTCCTGTCCCAGATTCAGTTCTGGGAGATGGGAGCCTTGTCCCTTAAAAGCTTATGGCATGGAGAGAGAGAGCAACTGAGGACTCTAGATTCATGGAAAGAGAAAGGCTGTGCTGTAGGCCAGGAGGCAGGTTTGCAAAATGTGCCCTTGGGTTGTTAAAATGATTATATATTCCTGCATGTTTTTGTGTACATAAAAAGCAAAACAAAGCAAAAAAACAAAGGTAATAGAGGCAAATACTGTTAACCGATGGCACACGGAGGGGATTGTAATCATTGCAATGAAACAAAATACCATTGGTTGAGTGCAGAACCCATGTTCTGCCATGTAAATTATCACTCAATTCACAATAAAAGCTTACAAAAAAGTGAATAGGAGTGTAGGCAGTTTAGAATTACACAGTAATCAAGGTAAGCACAGGCTTACTTGTGCTTACTTATTAATCTGTATTGAATAGTTTCCCATGTTCTTCACCACTTCAAAGGTTCTGCTTCTGTTTTTCTTTCAACCCCATAGCACCTTCCTAAAGAATCAAAGCCTCGTTTCAAATTTATAGTCAGATGGGGATGGAGTACCCAGTAAGCTAGGTAAGCACGGGTTTACTTGAGCTTACTCATCTGTAGTGAAGAGTGTCAAATGTTTTTCACCTATAGAAACATGGGGAATTCTTCACTTCAGGTAAGTATAAGTAAGTTCATGCTTACCTTGTTTATTGGGTAATCCACCCTTGGGAGTAAAACTTCCTTGGTACTATCTTGCTTAGTGATTTTCCCAAAGAAGAGCACTTTTTTTATCGGACACACTTAACCTCAGGAGGCGTGACAGAATGATCCATCCCTCTGGCCGGGGTCTATAAAAACCAGGAATTGACACCTGTGATCTGCCATTTTGTGCCTTAGCAACAGCTGAAGCTCAGCTGTTGCTACAGTGCTGACTCCTGCCTTGTCCATGATGGACTGAACTTTTAACAGGGTCGTTTGGCCTATGAGCCTTATTTTATTCAGAACTTCAAAAATGGCTGGAGGGTAAAGACCTAGGAGGTAGTATGGAGTGGTGGTGGTGTGCCCTAGAGTCAGTTCTGACTCATAGTGATCCTGTATAAGGTTTGTGAGGTTGGTGCCCTAAACTGCTGACCTTGCGGTTAGCAACCCAATGTGTAGCCCAGTACACCACCTAGGCTCCTTGGACTATGGAGTTGCTGTTGTTACATTCTGTAGATTCGGTTCTGATTCATAGCAACCCTGTATAGGGTTTCCGTGGCTGTAAATCTTTACAGGAGCAGAAAGCCTCATCTTTCTCCCAAAGAGACCTTGATGGACTTGAACAACTTACCTTGTGGTTAGCAGCCTAACACATAACCCACTACGCTACTAGGGTTCCTTTGGACTATGGAGTGGCAGGGAGAAACTCCTGGCTGAACGCTCTTTTATATCTCAACAGCCTCTTGGAACAGGGGCCAATGAGCCCTGAAGAATGGTCCCAATGGTTCCAGATAGTTCTCAGCTCTAGATATCCAGTATCAGCTCCGTGAGTAGGTAGCTACCTACATGGTGAGCTTGGAGGACCACCACAGTTCCCTTCTAATCACAAAATATTTTCTTCATATTTTGCTATGACCTCTGGAAATGATTGCTTTGTCACAAAGCATTGTCTCCCAAAGACTCTTATTCAAATGGACCATTTTTATCTGAGAAAAGTTTTCCGATATCTGATTCACTGACTTTCCCGCCACCCCCAACCCTCAAAGACTGGACCCAGAACAAATGCTGTTTTATGGAAAGGAAAGAGGATATGTTTGTAGCATTGGTGAAGCATAATGGGTAAGCTGAAGTAGGAGCCATAGTTGGTTGTTTTGTTTTCTGTGGAAAATTGTGTTGAAAACTTTGTTTCCAGTATAGAACAAAATAATAAATAGAATTATAACTCTGTAAACAGAAGAACTGCTATTAAGTGCCATCTAGTTGGTTCTGACCCACAGTGACCCTGTATAGGGTTTCTGAAGAGTGACTGGCAGGTTTGAACTGCTGACCTTGTGGTTAGCAGTCCAGTGTGTATCCTACCATGCCACATGGGTGCTGCTAAATTAAAAAACCACAGTAGCATCTTCTCTTAATAAATGTTATGAAGAAAAGTTGGTCATGTTTCCCTCAAATCTATTTTCCTTAATATTTCACTTCTGTTTAACACAAGATGGTACATAAAATTCTGTTGGAGACAATTGTGGAAGATGTGAGAAACTCATGCTGGATTCAGATTATAAATGATGAAAAGAAAATCAAACCAGACAAAATGAGCACATAGACATACTTACAATGTAATCACTACTTTTGATACCCACAGTAATGGGTTTTTAACATATTTTGGGGGGTGGGGGGGGATGAGGATTGGGAAGATCTTTGGGGCTATAAAGCATCTATAACCTGCTCTGTTAAAAGTCAGAACTGAGACTTAAAAGCTGGCTGATCTTATTCAAAAGGCAAGAGAAGGTCTTTCTCACTCTTCTTGGGTAGGAACCATATTTGGTATGGTGGGGAGGACAAATGGACAGCTGAGAGGATAGTCAAAGTCAAATGGCCTCAATTAGCCCTGTTAACTGGATGAGCACCTGGTCTCCCTGCCATTAAATCGTAGATCAGATTCCTTCAAAGATTTGGCAATGGATTGTGCAAAGTCCAATGTCCTCCTAGATCTCTGTGAACACCCAGGAATGGCTTCCATGCTTCTAGTCCCCTCCTGATACCCCAGGCTCCAAGTCTAGAGTTCTCCAGAAGGAATTCCACGTAGGTCAGTGGTTCTAAACCTTAGCCACATGTTGAAATTACTTGGGGGAGCTTTTAGACAATATTGATACCAAGCTGCACCCCAGTCCGATTAAATCAGAATCTCTAATGGAAGGATCTAGGAGCATTTCTTTTTTTTTTTTATATATATATAAAAAACACTTGGTTCCCCAGGTGATTCCAGCCAGAGTAAAGAACTGCTGGTTTACTTGATCCAAAGCTATTCCATGAAGCCATCGTTAAACTACAGTTTAGCTCAATAAACAAATGAAAAGTATATGAGTTCCTATTGACAACAGTTAATCTAAAGAACCTATGAGAACTTAATTTTAAGGAACAACAACAAAGCAACCGACTGCCATTGAGTCGATTCCGACTCGTAACAGGGAGTCTAAATGAATGGTGATGAATCAATCTGGGCAAATAGTGAGAATGGTAACACAATGTGAAGTATGTATGTAATCACAGTCAATGAGTTGAACATGTAGAAATTGTAAGTGTATGTATGTTTGGTTGTGTGTATTGCTACCAAAATTACAACAAAAAACTGCTAGTTTTGATATTTCACTTGTATCTTTTCATGTGAATCAAAATGTGGAATCTTGCCCTTTTCCTTAGAAAATAAAACTCAAACCCGCTGCCACTGAGCTGATTCCATCTTACAACGACCCTATAGGACAGAGTAGAACTGCCTTATAGCGTTTCCAAAGCATCTCTGAAGAGGCAGACTGCAAAGAGCAGCTGGTGGGTTCTACCTGCCGACCTTTTGGTTAGCAGCCTGCCCCACCAGAGCTCCTCTCTCCTTTGTTGTTGTTAGTTCTGACTCATAGTGACCCTGGTTAGGGTTTCCAAGGAACAGCTGGTGGGTTTGAACCGCCGACCTTGTGGTTCAAAGTGCAGTGCTGATTCTACAGTGCCACACCAGGAGTCCACTCTCCCTTAATCCCACCCAAATAACCATTTACCTAAGAAAATGCATCAAAGGCTATAGGGAAGCAGAAGGATTTTCCTCACAGTAGCACAAACAACTGAAAATGTAAAGTTTAGGAATCTCGTAACCTAAGAAATCCTTTGGGCATTTTCTCAGTCAGGCTGTAGTCTCTCCTAGTGTTCCCCTCCCTCCTCCACCCACTCTTCTCTACTCTCCCAAGGCCCCAAAGTTCTATTCATTTTTCACCACACAGCATTAAGCTCTCGTCTCAGTTGCCTTGGTCCCTGCGTACCCAAGCTGTCAAGGCAAGCAGCTTATCAAAATCTTTCTCTACAGACAGTTCTGATTCCCTCCTTAAGAGAAATCCTGTTGCTGACTGGTGAGATCATTGCAATTTCACCCCAGCTCCACATGGTTGTGGAATCCTGGTGTGGCACTGTAGGATAAGCACTAGACTGGGAACCCCAAGGTTTGTTATTCAAACCCACCAGCTGCTCATTGGAAACCCCACACATGGTTGCCATGAGTTGAAACTGACTCCATGGCACTTAGCAACAGAAACAATAACCTGGTTTTGACAAGGACCCTGAATTGCCTCTCATCTTTGTATCTCCACTGGTTCTGAAAACCATCACAGTCACATGTCCTGCTATTTCCAGCCAAAGAAATGGGGCCCAGGTCTTACAGGAGAGGCCCAAAGTTGACAAAGTATTTACAGAGTGTGTATCCACTTGGAAGAGTCTTTGTGTACTTGTGTACTTGTCTATTCCTTATGGCTAGGAGCTCTGGTAGCATAGTAGTTAGGAATTGGGCTGCAAACCGCAAGGTCAGTAATTTGAAACTAGCGGCTGTTCCGCAGGAGAAAGATGAGGCTTTCTGCTCCCGTAAAGATTTACAGCCTCAGAAACCCTGTAACAGGGTCGCTATGAGTTGGAACCGACTCCATGGCACATAACCACCACCACCATCCCTTATGGCTAATATTCCAACTTAGCCCATTTGTAGGCTGACACAACTTTCCCAGCTTGCAGAGAAAGATGTCCTTGATTTAATAAAAATAATAATTATACTGTGACTACAAAAAAAATACTCTGAGATGAAAAAGTGACATTTTAGTCAATGAATATTTCTTGTGCGTACTTTTATACCAGCTGTCAAGCTAGGTGCTTTGGTTTGATGGTGACCCAAACCTATGTGCCTGGTCTTTACAGTCTGGTGGTGGTGGTAGTGGTGGTGGTGGTTATGTGCCGTTGAATCGATTCCGACTCATAGCGACCCTGTATAGGGTTTCCGAGGTTGTAAATCTTTACGGGAGCAGAAAGCCTCATCATTTCCCCGCAGAACGGCTGGTAGTTTTGAACTGCTAACCTTGAGGCTAGCAGCCCAACTTGTAACCACTACACTACCAGAGCTTCTCTTTACCGTCTAGTGGGTTTTATTAATTTCTTCCTTGAATTTCTCTTCTTGAGCTAAATGGCACTATTTGCAAAACAAAACACTTTGTGCTCTGAATCAAGAATCACATTATGCATTGAAAATTCTCCTCAGTGAACAGGAGTGTTTCTGTTTATGGGTCTGAACACATTATTTCCATGTGTGGGTGAAAAGGGTATGTGGTGTGTTGTTGTTGTTGTTGTTAAGTGCTGTCGAGTCAGTTCCGACCCATAGCAATCCCTGTATAGGGTTTCCTAGGAGTAGCTGGTGAGCTTGAACTGCTGACCTTGTGGTTCAAACCAGCTTTGCAGTCCAGTGCATTAGCCCACAGCGCCACACCTTTTATGGACTTGTGCATGTTTCTCAAACTGGAATGTGAAGGTACTATTTGCCCTCAAACTTTACTTCTCAAAACTCTAAAGTTTTTGGACACAGAATCACTAACGAACTAGCTAATAACTAACTAGTGGGTGTTTATAATGAGCCGGGCACTAGGCTTGCTATTTGAAATGCATCATCTCATTTCATCCTTACAAAAATAAAGTAGCATGTATTACCATCCTCATTTCACAATTGGGGAAACTGATCATCTACTATTAGGTATCTGAATCAGGATTCAAACCCAGGACCACCTGACCTCAGAGTCTTCAAAGCACATAATCTCCTTGTCTTAGTTATTTAGACCTGCACTGGACCGAAAGGTCGGTTTGAACCACAGGTCGGTGGTTCAAACCCACCAGCCAATCCTTGGAAACCCTATACAGGGTCGCTATGAGTCAGAACTGACTGTATGGCACTTAACAACAACAACAATAACAGAAATACCATAAGTGGGTAGCTTTAACAAACAAAAGTACTTTTTTCACAAGGCCTTCTTTCTCTATTGGCTCCGGGAGAAGGCCCTTGCCTCTTTTCACAGTCTGTTCCTCAGTTCCTTGGGGAATCTTCATGTGGCATGACATCTGTCTTCCCTCATTTGTGCTTCTGGGTTTGATTTGCTCTTTTATAGCTCCAAAGTGATTGGTTTAAGACACACCCAACACTGAAAACGGCCTCATGAACATATCAAAGAAACTCTTACTCCTAGATGGAATTACACCCACAGGTATAGGTGTTAAGATTTACAATGCACATTTTCGGGAGTGTGGGGGGCACAATCCAGAACACTCCTGATACCAATCTCCAAAGCAGAGCTGCAGGAAAATAAGCTCCCTCATCATCAGTAACAGCAGCAGCATCATTGTCCTTGTGATCATTGTCGTCACTGTCATCATATCAGCCACCATTTGTCAAGCACGTTCTTTGTGCCAAGCCTTGCTCTAAAATGTTCTTAATAACAATATTACTATGAATAGCAGCTAACAGTTATTGAGTTCTTATTATGTGTCAGGCACTATCCTAAACCTTTTACAAGAATTACCCTAATAATTTCTCACCATACTGCTATGAAATAGATACTATTCTTAGCCCTGTTTTAGAGGGGGAAGGAAATGAAGTTTAGACAGCTAGTAAGTAGCAGAACTGGGGTGTGTCCCAGGTTCATCTGACTCCAAAACATTAATTCCTATTCAGTGCTGCCTCCCATATCAAGACTTGAGTCTGCAGCGGTGGTTCCATCTCTCCCTTTTTCCTATTTGGGGGTTGCTGTCTGTCATTGACTTCTGGTCACTGGAGAGCTCTTTCAGACTCATCTACTGGCTGGGCTTGAAAGGCTGGAGTGATGGGCCACAGTGTTGTGAACAGGTGCCCCCCTGCATGAACTGACAGCCCAGACTCTTTCCATCTGGTAGTCAGTGCAATGAGAAGAAATCTGGCCTGGAGCGCACTCCCTAGCCAAACAAGATGTACAGCAGAACTTAAGAAAACGACAGCATCTGTGACTTGTAGGCAGATGCCAGGCAAACTAGATGACTCTTCTCTTTGTTTTCTTCCTCCTCATTCTGTTGTTGTTATTAAGTGCCGTCGAGTCGATCCTGACCCATAACGACCCTGTATAGGGTTTCCAAGGAGCAGCTGGTGAGCTTGAACCACTGACCTTGCAGTTCAAACGACTTTGCAGTCTGACGCATTAACCCACGGTGCCACACCAGGGTGGGTCTATATAGAGTATATATTCTCTCTTCACTGTACCTCTAGGATGCCCTCCCACTGGCATCTTTTGCTAATGGTGTCTCTCTCCTCCTCTTCACCCCAACTAATCCATGAGTCTCTTGTTGTTAAGTGCCGTCAAGTTGATTCTGACCCATAGTGACCCTGTATAGGATTTCCAAGGAGCAGCTGGTGAGCTTGAACTGTTGACCTTGTCATTCAAATGGCTTTGCAGTCTGGCATATTAACCCACAGCACCACACCTATATCTAATGTCGGTGTTATTTACCCATCATTTCATTCCATTCCTTTTTCAAAAATGCCAGTTCTTCTGTGCTCCAAATCATTCTGCTTACCCCTGCTTTTATTTCTCCTCAACCACATCAAGGTTGTAAAACATTTTGGAGTATGGCAGGATGGTGCATAGAGTTTTAGGTTATATTGCTCTCACTGAACTTGAAAACCAACGGCAATTCATGGCCCTGGAATACCTACGTCTCTAGTGGAAGGACCTCTTAAGAGTGCTGGTATGGTGCTGTAGTAGGATAAGCACTAAACTTCTAACCCCAAGGTCAGTGGTTCAAATCCAATAGCCGCTCCTTAGAAACCCTGTGCAAGGTCACTATGTATGAGTCAGAATCATCTTGACAGCACTTAACAACAAGGAGTTATTAAGTAGCTGTTGTTGTTAATCACTGGGAACTGCTGACCTTGTGGTTCCCAGCCCAGTGCTGTAGATGAGGTCTATTTTTCTTGGATCGACCATCAACATTCATGGAAACAGCAGTCAAGAAATCAAATGACATACTGCGTTAGGCAAAACTGCTGCACAAGACCTCCTTAAAGTGTTCAAGAGCAAAGATGTCAGTTTGAGGACTAAGGTGCGCCTGACCCAAGACATGGTATTTTCAATAACCTCATATGCATGTGAAAGCTGGTGAATAAGGAAGACCGTAGAAGAATTGATGCGTTTGAGTTATGATGCATTGAGTTATGCTGGAGGAGAATATTGGACTGCCAAAAGAACCAACAGATGTGTGTTTGAAGAAGTACAGCCAGAATGCTCCATGGAAGCCAGGATGGCAGGACTTCATCTCTTATACTTTGGACATATTGTCAGGAGGGACCAGTCTCTGGAGAAGGATATCATGTTTGGTAGTGAAAGATTGGAGGAAAAGAGAAAGACCCCCAACAAGATAGATTGACACAGTGGCAGCAGCAATGGGCTCATACGTGGCAACAACTGTGAGGATGGTGCAGGACCGGGCAGTGTTTTTGTTCTGTTGTGCATAGGGTTGCTATGAGTTGGTGCTGAGTCGATGGCACCTAATAACAAAAACAGACAAGGTCTATGGCTGTGACTCCAAATGTACAGATGATTCTAAGTCACTCTAGCTAGAATACTATTAGCTTGAATGGCATTTCCCAAATTGGCTTCCATGGTAGCCTGATTGTGAGGGATTAGCTCTGGTAGCGTAGTGGTTACGAATCGGGCTGTGAACCATAAGGTCAGCGGTTTGAAACTACCAGCCGCTCCGCGGGAGAAAGATAAGGCTTTCTACTCCCGTAAAGATTTACACCCTCGGAAACCCTGTTACAGGGTCGCTATGGGTCGGAACCGACTCGATGGCACTTAACAACAACAACAACAACATATGGGGAAAAGGTTTCTGGGTACCAGTGAGTTTGGTAAATGCTGGGTTAAAAAGCTCAACTCTTTTACTACAGGAACTTGCAGAGCCTTGAACATGCCAATGAGACTCACGAATCTCCAAGAGAACCTTTATACTTTTGCTACTCAAAGTATGGTCTGAGGATCAACAGCATCAGCATCACCTGGGAGCTTGATAGAAGTGCAGAATCCAGCCTCATCCCAGAACTTCCAAGTCAGAACAGGCATGGTGTCAAAACCATCAATTTTTCTGTATGCACACTAAATTTTGAGAAGCGCCAATTTAGAGTATGCAGCACTTCTCAATTTTATTTTATTTTTTGCCAGTCTACCCTTTGTAAAAGCCTCTTGTGGGACTAGTGTTCTATGAGACATACATTGGAAAAATAATGAAACCAGAGAGCCATGCATAGGAATCTCATTGTACAGAGTCTCCATAGAAAGCCATTAGCCAATGCAACATTTAGAAATTGATGAACTGATTCATTATACATTACCCAAAGACTCACTTTACAGAAGTTTCAAATCTTCTGGACCATGTGTTACATCCCCCCCGCCCCCGCACCTCTATTAATTCATTTCCTGGGGGCATTTTTGAGCAATGTCATGTGTGTGTTTCTTGATGTCTTTCCTGGCCCAGATCAACCTGTTTGTTTCCTAAATCTAACAGTTTCTCCAGAGTACTAGAGGTCAGGCTCCAAGTATGCAAAGAGAGTTGCATGGTCCCCTGCTGTAGAACATTATAAAGACAATTTTATAGAAGCTGGGAAACTTTTCAGTCCGCGGTGTTCTTTTCAGTTAAGCTGTTGTTATTTTCCTTTCAGACCTTTAAGCTATTGTGCCAAACATCAAAACAACACTAGCTATTTTGTATTCAGATCTTGTGACTCATTTGGGGGCATTGTTAATATTTTATAAGAAAATTCTCATTTTTTTCCATTCACATTTGTGATTTTCAAGTGTGTTGCTGCATTGCATTCATAAACATGATTTTTATTAAGTCTCAAGGCCCCAGTTTCCGCCCCCCCCCCCAGAGAAACACATCTCCAATTTTATGTTAGAAGTAAAATGAAAAATAGGATTTGATATGTGAAAATTTGATATGCACAAAAGTTGTCCAAGATACAATTAGTCTATAAAGATGCTGCCCTGCCCAAGCTCTGGTTAGGACAAGGCAAAAAAAGCACTAGCAAGGCTTCTTGTGGGAAGAGGTGGCTTTCACCAATGGCCATTCTCAATGGCCACTTTCCATGTCTTCTCAGAATGTGGGAAGAAGTGGAAAGATGAGAAACAAGATGGTGCCTAGTGAGGTGTGAAAGTGAGGAAGACATATACTTGTACTACTAGGCCTTCAGGTTTGGAGGGCCTGCCAACCCAAGATTGCTCACTGTCAGAACAGTGATTCCGACCCTTCTCACATTCCCACTGAAGAAAAGGCAACAGAGTTAGTTAAAAGAGAAAGACTATGGAAGCAACACTTCACACTGGTTCAGGAGATCCAAGGCTTTATATGAATCTCTCAAATGTTCAGTGATGCTGAAAATGCTACTGGTGCTGTGGGATAATGCACTGGACCACAAGGTCATTTGAATTGCAAGATCGGCAGTTCAAACTCACCAGTTGCTACTTGGAAACCCTTTACAGGGTCACTATGAGTCGGAAACAACTTGATGGCACTTAACAACAACAACAACCAGCTTGGAATCATGTTGTGGTGCTATAGGACTGCAAACCACAAGGTTGGCAGTTCAGAGTCATCAGTGATAGTTTACATGGCTTTACACCATCGTTTCATTGCAATGATTACAATCTCCTCCTTGCATCATTCAACAGTATTTGCGTCCATTCCCTCTGTTTTTATTTTGGGGGGGTATACACAAAAACATTCAGGAATATATAATAATTTAAACAACCAAAGGGCACATTCTGCTCTGCAAGCCTGCCTCCTGGCTGCCAGCACTCAGTCCCTCTCTTTCCATGAGTCTAGAGTCCTCAGCTGCTCCCTGTCCTCATCTCTGCCTCCATCTCTGGTGTCATTGCGTCTCTGGATGGTGGTGGTGGTTATGTGCCGTGGAGTCGGTTCCGACTCATAGCGACCCTGTACAGGGTTTCCGAGGCAGTAAATCTTTATGGGAGCAGAAAGCCTCATCTTTCTCCCGTGGAACAGCTGGTAGTTTCGAACTGCTGACCTTGTGGCTTGCAGCGCGATTCATAACCACTACGCTTCTCTGGATAGAGTCCCACAATTTGCTCATACCCTTCTCTTTTTATGGTCCTAGGGTGCTCTACTTCTGGACTGTAAGATTAACTACTCCCCTGTTTTTGTTATAAAACTTCTACCTTTACAGTTGTGACAGTCACAATTAGTCATGATAACAATTACCCACTATTGAATCCTAAGAATCTTATCCCCATCTCTTTTCACCAGACTCCTCTAGACAAGATGAAAACTATTCAGTGGGGACTCTACCCTCCCTCACATACTCTTAAACTAAACTCCCTCTTGAAAACTTGTAAGCCAGTCACTTTGTGCCTCTATCGCCCCCTCATTTTAGGTAGGCAATGTCTAAGTTGCCCCTGTATATAGAGGGGATAGGATTGATGCTTAATGTGAAGACTCCTTCTCTCTCAGTTGGTATTTTGAGCTACTACATCTATAAGTAAAAGTCAAGGTCATCAAATTGTAGCAATTTACACTTGTTTCCTTTGTCAATTTTTTTTTTTTTTTTTATCTTCCTCTAGTCAAGTTCTAATTATCAAGCCATCGAAGCTAGGTCAAATGGGTACTAGCTGCAAGTTTAGGCGTTCTTATGTGTGAAGACCTATTTTTTAATGTGAAAAACTGTAAGTCGCTCCCACAATAGTGATTCTACCTTTATTTTTTCTCTCTACAGACAATCCACAATTGACATATTCAAGAATTTTCCTTTCAAGAAATTCATGGGTATTTGCAGGGGCCCAAGGCACACAGATTGTTTTCTGTAATTTGTACCTGGGTATGAATGAATAATTGTTGTTGTTAGGTGCCATCAAGTCGGTACAACAGAATGAAACACTGCCCAGTCTGGGCCAACCACACAATTGTTGCCACGCTTGAGCCCACTGATGCTGCCACTTTGCCAATCCATCTCGCTGGGGGTCTTCCTCTTTTTCTCTGACCCTCCACCTTACCAAACATGATATCCTTCTCCAGCGACTGGTCCCTCCTGACAACATGTCCAAAGTATGAGAGATGAAGTTTGACAGTCCTGGCCTCCAAGGAGCACTCTGTCTGTACTTTTTCCAACACAGATCTGTTTGTTCTTTTGGCAGCCCATGGCACTTTCAATATTCTCCTACAACACCATAACTCAAAAGCTTCAATTCTTCCACGGTCTTCCTTATTTACTGTCCAGCTTTCACATGTATATGATGTTAATCGAAAATACCATGGCTTGAGTCAGGCACACCTTAGTCCTCAAGCTGACAAATTCGCTCTTCAACACTTTCAAAAGGTCTTGTGCAGCAGATTTTCCTAATGCAATACATTGTTTGATTTCTTTACTGCTGCATTCGTGAGTGTTGATAGTTGATCCAAGAAGAATGAAGTCCTTGACAACTTCAATCTTTTCTCTGTTGATAAAAATGTTGTTTATTGGTCCAGTGGTGAGGATTTTTGTTTTCTTGACATTGAGATGCAATCCATGCTGTGCTCTTTGATCTTCATCCATAAGTATTTTAAGTCCTATTTTAATGAATGAAGAATAGCAGGTACCATTTCTTGAACATTTACTGTCTGCTAGCATAAGGAGCTCTGGTAGCATAGTGGTTACGAGTCGGGTTGCGAACCGGAAGGTCAGCAGTTCGAAACTACCAGCTGCTCCGTGGGAGAAAGATGAGGCGATCTGCTCCCGTAAAGATTTACAGCCTCGGAAACCCTATTCAGGGTCGCTATGGGTCGAAACCAACTCGACGGCACTTAACAACAACAACAACAGGCAGTGAGCATAGCACTCTACATTATCTTATTTAATCCTCACAATGCCTGATTATCTCCATTTTATAGATAAGAACATTTAGGTAGATAAGTTACTTAAAGAAAGTTACAAAACTGGGAGGAGTTGGAGCCAGAAGACAAGCCCAGATCTGGGGGACTCCCAAGTCTATGCTGTTTATTCCTCAAGCTGAGGTGCTGGGTTTTGATGGGAGAAAACTTGGTGGAATCCCTGAGTTTTGATGGGGTAAATGGGCCAAAAGGAAGGATTAGGGGGTTAAGGATTGGCAAATTAGTGTGTTTGCCTCATAATTTTGCCTAGGGACTGCTCCACAAGCATGCCAAGGTTAAGGTGGCCTTCAGAGCCCACTTGGAAATCTAATGACAGATCACACTCCTGAATTCAGTTCTATACACATACATTCTCACAGCCAGACTGTTCCAAAGTGGGTTGGGACATGGGCGTACTAAGAATGGAAAGATGGACAAGAACGAGAGTGGCTGGAGGGATCGTTTTGAAATAGTAGCTAGACACACATTCAGAAAGAGAGGCCTTCTACACTTGAAATCCTCTGACTTAGCTAAAGGTGCTCAGGAAAACAGATAATGATAGTTATTACCTAATGGCCCTGGTAGAAGTTTCAAGTGGGTTATCACTTCAGAGTTTCAGCTCCTCAAGACTAGCACTCTGTCTAGTCTTGCATTCCATAGAGAATTTGGAATTCCAGGTTACAATCCATCAGCAGGGGGTTGGATCTGGGTGACCTGGACAGTCTCACTGTAGTATTTCTGTGCTCACCTCTGACTCCCAAATAGGGGTTCAAGAAAGTTGTTTTGAGACAGTCTGTGAGGCAGCAATTCATAGAACAATGGCCTGAAGTCCTGGGCACAGAGCTGAGCTGGGAAACAGGAGTGGGGAGCCAGTGGACATGGATCTTCTCCTCCCTGGCACTTCACAAGATTAGCCAGGGGCTTCCAGACGTTCATGAGATCAAACATGTCAGAGGTCAAAGATGGATCTCAGTGTATAAGGAGGTGGGATGAGGAGGAGAGCCACCCCCTGAGGCTAAATATTATTAGACAGGAATCAGTCCATCCGTGGAGAGAGCACGCAAGCTGTGCTCATAGGCTGATTGAGTGGATGAGAGGATTGAGTACATTCTGTGACTTTTGCTCGAAATGGGCAATAGAGCCAATTAAACTTCACCTTCCAACGGATGAAACTGGGAACCCCAGCTTTCGGTTTTATTTTAGGAAGCTGATCTTTCTGGGGGAAAAAAAACAACAACACATAAACGTCTAGTGGTACTTGGCAATATGCCACAAAGCAATGTCTTCTTTGTGACCTTCAAGTGAAAAGCCCAAACTCTTGTGCAAGTCAAGAATTTTTATCTTCAAACCAAGGCTCTTAAAAAGATAGCTCCATCAGTCCTGTTAAGATTTGGTTGGGGTTCCCTCCCCTTTTCTCCCAGGAGCTTTGATGCCATTCTCATCACCATGCAAATGGATCATTTGTCCACTTGCGACTGACTGTCCAGTCCATTTCCTGGCCTGATGTGGACTTCTGCTCTGGGGCCTCATTTGCATAGACAAATGCAGACTGGCATCTGTCAGCACCTAAAGCCAAGGTGCTGAAGCAGCAATGGACAACCTTCTGGGCAAATACCTTGGATATTGGATTTAAAAAATGACAGTGTCAAATTGGGGCTAATTTGCATAGGCTTATCAGGTTAATTACTACAATGTCTCCAGAAACTTGAAAATCCTTGAATTCTTATGCAACCAGAATGCTCAAAGTCTGTTGCTATGAAACTTGGAGTGTAAATTACCATGAATACCATTAATCTGTTCACTAGGAGGTTAATTTGCAATTTGTTGGCAAATCACATGTGGGTCTTATAGCAAGAGTGTGGGTGGTGTTTTCATGCCAGTGTGTGGACCCGCCTGTGTCTCTAAATGTGTGTGTGTGTGTGTGCATGGAGTTGGGATTGGCACCGTATGGGAACTCACATCCTGTGTTTCCTCACTGCTCCCCAGATCTCACCTGACTCTTCTGGCACACCTGGGGTCCTAGGGCATGTGTTCTTAGAGTTGGAGGGCTGCTATGCAGACCAGTTCTTAGCCCAGTGCCAGCCAGCTCAGGAGACATTAACTCCTCCTGAGACAGGATCACGAAGGTGTCTGTTAATGTCTGAGAATCATCTGGCTTTTCTGAAAGATGCACTTCCCCACTAATGGCTCTCAAGTTGTTTTTGCATTCAGGCTGGTTGCTCCTGGCAAAATAACTCAGATCTAGATCTAGAGGATGCAAGGCAGAGATATTGCATTGGATAGGAGATGGTGATCAAGCCCATCCTGGGTGGCAGTAGGAGAAGTTGGACTGAAGGGCTTCTATGACTGCCCTGTGTTACTGTTAATGGAGAGTGGCCTGCTATTCCACAAAAGACTGGTACTTATAACAAAGTAGGAAAATTCCCCTCCTGGCAATGGGGGTCATAGAGCAAAGAGGTGGCCTGTGGGGTGTGACTGAGGGGTGCTGGAACCCCGCTCACCTGGAAAGAGCTCCCTAGTTGGCCTCCCGAGGCAGGAAATCCCTTTGGGTGGTGGTATTGGTGATTCAAGTACCTTGTCAGGGAAGAAAGATCCAGTGGAAGGAAACAGGGACATAAAACATCTAAGTTTTGATGGCTCAGGTAGAATCCCCAGGAAGTGTCTGGTACATTGGAGGGTACCTTGAATTTCTAGGGGGAGAAAAGCACATCATAGTAAAAGGATGTTAAAAGGTGTAAGGGTATGCTGAAAGCTGGGAAAACCCAAAACCCTCGGTCTATTCTGAGTTCTATTGACCATGTAGGGCAGAGTAGAACTGCCCCCAAAGAGTTTCCAAACCTATAAAATCTTTTACAGAAGCAAATTGCCACACTGTTCTGTTGAGTGGATGATAGGTTCAAACCACCTATCTCTTGATTACCAGGTAAGCACCCAACCACCATGTCACCAAGATTTCTTGAAAGTTGGGAATGGCTCTAAAAGGAGTCAAATTCATCTGTCCTACAGGTGAGCTTTAGAATAGGCCTAGGAGGGGCAAAGAGGATATGTAATGTTAGTTTGAGGAAATTGAACAGAAGCAGATGTCTGCTAGGAGCCTGAAAGTCTGAGAAAGGGTTGTTACAGTATTCCTTTGAACCTGCCTCTTTCCCAAACCTCCCTCATCCCGGGTCATTCAATAACGATTTACTGAGTACTATTCTTCTGTTGTGCTGCTCCTCGGAAACCCTATACAGGGTCACTATGAGTCAGAACCAACTCGATGTCACTTAACAACAACATTCTTCTGGCAGCTGATCCTCCAAAATTCTATACAGGGTCACTAAGAGTAGGAACCAATTCAATGGCCCTTAACAACAATGACATTCTTTTGTCAGGAGTATTGGTATAGCACTGTAGGATAAGATAACCTCAAAGTTGGCGGCTCAAACCCACCAGCTGCTCCTCAGAGCAAGGTCGCTATGAGTCGGAACCAACTTGATGGCACTTAACAACAGCAGCAGTTCTGCCAAGGAGCCCTGGTGGTGCACTTTATTGTTAACCTAAAAGTTGGTCTTTCGAACACACACAGTGGCTCGGGAGAAAGATCTGATGATCTGTATCTGTAAAGATTACATCCTGAAAAACCCTATGGGGTAAGTTCTACTCTGTCACACGGGGTTGTTTTGAGTTGGAATTGAATAGATGGCACCCAACAATAACATCCTATGCCAGGTACTAAGGATAAGTGAACAAGATATGTGCCCTGCTCTGTCCTGCCCTCAAGGAACTCACATTCTAATGCGGTGGAATAGACTTTAACTCTGCCTAAGGATTCAGGGATTCAGAAAGGGTTTCCAAGAACAGTGCTCTTGAACTGAATCCAAAAAGATGTGTAGGAGGTTGCCAAATAGACAAGATAGTGGAGGGCATTTGGGGTCAAGAATCAATGAATATAAAAGAATGGAAATGTGAAAGATCATAGGTCTGGAGCCATTGCAATGAATCCTGCTCACAGCGCCAAGTGCTTAAGCCAAGTAGGAAACTTGTCTTCCTCTGACTCCACAAGAGGGAAGGAAAGAGGACCAAACTCAAAATCAGCCTAAGGCTGATTCCTATGAAGTGAAGGTCAGACAGGCCTCCATCTTATATCAGTGCCTTTAAAATTAGTCAGACTTGAGGACCAATTTAGAAAACTCTTCCTTATGATTTTGTTTCTCTAGAACCCCACTGTCTCGATACCACATGTCTTAAAAAGAAGTCTTGGTGTGATGCTGTGGGTTAATGCACTGGACTGCAATGTCGGTTTGAACCACAAGGTTGGCGGTTCAAGCTCACCAGCTGCTACTTGGAAACCCTATACAGGGTCGCAATGGGTCGGAACCGACTCGGTGGCACTTCACAACAACAAGAACAACAACAGAGAAGCAAAATCAGTGAAATGTCTATTTCATCATAAAGAAAAGTTTATTATCAAGGAAATGGCTTACAATTGCAGAATCTCAGGTCCCCAGCAGAAGAGAGAGTCTTTCCTGTATGTTAATTATATTGTGAGCAGGCTACGCCTCCAAGAAAACATCTCTTCAACTGATTGGTTGCTCATAACCAGTCACCATAGAGTTAACTATGCCTATATTAGCTTTCACCACCATGGGAATAAGCACATCCCAACTGCTAAACCTCTAGAAATACTGGTCTAGTCAAGTTGACACACAACCCTAACCATTATAGTCCCCACCAGAAAGCCCAAACTGTCTTCTCCCTAGGGTTGTTGTTGTTAGGTGCCACCAAGCCAGTGCTGACTCATAGCAACTCATTGTACAGAATTGAACACATCCTGGTCCTGCACCATCCTCACAATCATTGCAGCCACCCTGTCAATTCATTTAATTGAGAGTCTTCCTCTTTTCCTCTCTCTACTTTGCCAAGCACGATGTCCTTCTCCAGGGATTGGTACCGCTTTATGACAAGTCCAAAATACATGAGACAAAGTCTCACCATCCTCACTTCTAAGGAGCGTTCTGGTTGTGCGTCTCCCAAGACAGATTTGTCTATTCTTCTGCCAGTCCATGGTATATGCAAAATTCTTCACCAACATCTCATAATTCAAGTGCATAAATTCTCCTTTGGTCTTCCTTATTCCCATGCACATGAGGCAACTGAAAGTACCATGGCTTGGGTTAGGGGCAACTTAGTTCTCAAAATAAGATCTTTGATTTTAACACTTTTAAGATTTAAGATTTTAACAATCTGTCTTCAGCAGATTTTCCCTATGCAACAAACACATCCTTTTGCTTTCCTGACTGTTGCTTCCATGGGTGCTGAAGTGAAATCCTTGACAACTTCAAACATGTCTCAATATTTTCAATAATATCATGATGTTGCTTTACTGGTCCACTTGTGAAGATGTGTTTTCTTTATGTTGAGGTGTAATCCATACTGAAGGCTGTATTCTTGGGTCTTCATCAGTAAGTGCTTCAAGTTCTCTTCACTTTCAGCAAGCAAGGTTGTTAGGTTGTTAAGGAGTCCTCCTCCAATCCTGATGCCTTGTTTTTCTTCATATAATCCATCTTCTCAGATTATTTGCTCAGCATTCAGATTGAATAAATATGATGAAAGGATACATCCCAAAGCACACTTTTCCCAATTTTAAACTGTTCAGTATCCTCTTCTTTTGAAATGACTGTCTCCTAGTTTTTGTACAGGTTCCACATGAGCACAATAAAAATGCTCTGGAATTTCCAATCTTTGCAATGTTATCCTTAACGTGTTTTGCTCCACACAGTCGAGTGCCTTTACATAGACAATAAAACACAGGTAGACGGTTTCAGGTATTCTCTGTGTTCTGCCAAGGTCTGACATCAGCAATGTTATCTCTTTTTCTATATCCTCTTCTTAACCCGACTTGAATTTCTGGCAATTCCCTATTGATGTACTGCTGCAATCATTTAAAAATTACCTTCAGCAAAATTTTACTTACATATGATACTGATGGTGGTGGTTGTGTGCCATGGTTCTGACTCTTAGCGACCCTGTATAGGGTTTCCGAGGCTGCAAATCTTTACGGGAGCAGAAAGCCTTATCTTTCTCCTGCAGAATGGCTGGTAGTTTCGAACTGCTGCCCTTAAGGTTAGCAGCTCGACTCATAACCACTACGCTACCAGAGCTCCTTGATACTGATGATATTGTCTGATAATTTCTGTATTCTGTTGAATCACCTTTCTTTGAAATGGGCGCAAATATGGATCTCTTCCAGTTTGCTGGCCAGGTAGCCATTTTCCAAATTTCTTGGCATAGATCAATGAGCATATCCACTGTTGCATCCATTTGTTTAAACATTTCAACGGCTATTCGATCAATCCTGGAACCTTGGTTTTTGCCAGTGCCTTGAGTGCAGCTTGGACTTCTTCCTTCAGTACCGTTGGTTCTTGATCATATGAACACAGAGAATGTTTTTGTATAGTGACTCTCTGTAGTCCTTCCATCTTTTTGTTTTGCTTCCTGTGTCACTCAATATTTTGCCCATAAAATCCTTCAATATTGCCAGTTGAGGGTTGACATTTGTCTTGAGTTCTTTCAGCTTGAGAAATGCCAAGAGTGTTCTTCCCTCTTGGTTTTCTAACCCCAGGTCTCTGCACATTTTGTTATATAATACTTTACTTTGTCTTCTCCACCCTTTGAGAATTTTCATCTCTTTCACTTCATCATTTCTTCCTTTTGCTTTAACTATTCTAAGTTCAAGAGCAAGTTTCAGAGTCTCTTCTGAAATCCATTTTGGTCTTTATATATATATATATAATTATCTTTTGCTTTCTCCACATATAATGTCCTCCCAAACTTGTCTGATTTTTGGTCATCAGTGTCCATTGTATCAAATCTGTTTTTGAGATGTGGTTGTTGTTGTTAAGTGCTGTCGAGTCAGTTCTGACCCATAGCGACCCTGTATAGGGTTTCTGAGGAGCAGCTGGTGAGCCTGAACTGCCGACCTTGCAGTTCAAACGTTTTTGAGATAGTTTCTGAAAAATACCTGGCACTGATCATTCCTACCACAACCCTCTCTACTCCTCAGTTGGATTTATTCATTGTTGCAGTGGCCACGTAAAACTCAAGACACCATACTCAGAGATATGGGGTTTAGTAGTTAACGGGTTACATTTTGGGGTTAGAAATTCTCAGGGCATAGCTGTTCCAGTCAGCTGCTGATAAATGCTCATAGAACACACTATTCCATCATAAGCCTCAGTCTGAAGGCACTCAGTTATAACTCCATGGCTCAGAAAACCTGAATCCTCTACTTTAGTGCCTGAAGTCACCCCACTCAAGCTTCCTATCAAAGGTCACTCAGCTTGACTTGCTCTGTGAACTGAGAAGTCCGCTGCTCTGCCTCATGTTTTTCTTCTGGGATCTGCTGCTGCTGCTGCTGCTCCTCTACCACTCCTCTGGTGTCACAGCTTTCTGTCCCTGGGTTTAGGAGGTTCAATGTGCAGGGACCTTGGGGTCCAAAGGACATGCTCCACTCTTGGCTCGTCTTTGATGGTAATAAGATTCCCCACTCCTGCTTCTGAGATGGCTCATTTTAAACCCGAGTTTGAGTCTCAGGTTTTTACAATTACAATTAATTCAACTTACATCCACAGCTGAATCATGTCGTAATATCAGTATCTTCTCCCACATTCTCCTATCCAGTCCCAGCAGGGCAGAAACATTGGTGGGAGTTACTGACTATGGCTTTCTAGAAGAGACAGTCTCTAAATTCAGGTGGGCTATACTCAAGTTCATGGACTCTTGGCGTGGTACTGTAGAATCAGTACTGGACTTTGAACCACAAGGTCAGCAGTTCAAGCTCACCAGCTGCTCCTCTGAAACCCTGTACAGGGTTGCTATGAGCCAGAAGTGACTCAACAGCACTTAACAATAATAACAACATATTCAAGTTTATATTTTGGTTCTCAAGCACTTGTTTCAATTTTCTTCAATTTCAACTTAAACTTGCATATGAACAATTGATGGTTTGTTCTGCCGTAGGCCCCTGGCCTTGTTCCAATGTGTCCTATTGAGGTTCTCCAGTATCTCTGTCCACCGATGTGTATTCCATCCAGTGAGGTCCATGTACAACACCTTTTGTGTTGTTAAAAAAAGATCATTGCATTGAATAAGTCATTGTTCTTAAAAAATTCTATCGTGAGACTTCTAGCATCTCCCTACACCAAGGCCATATGTTATTGCTGTTGTTAAGTGTCATCCTTTGAGAGGGCTTCAAAAAGTTTGTGGAACAATGGAATTAAAAATAATGGCAGTTTTCCACAAATATTTTGAATCTCCCTCATATTTTCCAACTATGTATAGTGTTTCCAAAGCTGTAAATATTTTTGAGAGGAGAAAGCCTCATATTTCACCTGAGGAGTGGGTTGAACTGCGATTTTGTACTTAGCAGTCCAGTGCTTATCATACAGCACCACCTGGACTCCATTGTCACATTCCAATCACCATTAATTGTCATTGCATCTTGATTGCATGTTCGTCAATTTCAGACTGCAGGAGTTGGTAAAAATCGTTAAACTCTTCATGTTTGGCATTAGTGGTTCATGCATAAATAGTCATATTAACTGGTATTCGTGATGATGACGGTGGTGATAGTGTGCTGTTGAGTTGGGTCCAACTCATAGCAACCTTGTATAGGGTTTCCAAGGCTGAAAATCTTTGAGGGAGCAGAAAGCCTCATCTTTTTCCCAAGAAGCAGCTGGTGGATTCAAATTGCTGACCTTGCAGTTAGCAGTCCAGCATGTAACTGTTATCAGGGATCATAAATTTACATGCCTACCGGGCCAAGCACAAATTAGTAACTCTATATTCACTAAGGGAAAATCAGATGTATGCCTAAGAGTGTTTCATTTTCTTGGATTGCTATTTCAATAAAAATAGCAACTCAATAGTGTAAATACAATATTAAGTGGCAGCTGACATGTAAGTTTATGATCACTCAGTCCTTTCCACTGACACTTGACCCCATGATGAGGGTCCCAGAAGGAGAGGTAAGGACTATGATGACCTGGAGAACTCATCTATCATCTGAAAGGGACACTGAGTCTTAGCTTCAGCCTAGAGTTGCCAGATATGATTTTTTGAGAGAAAAACAGAAATCTGGATTCATATGTGAAAGTATATGATTTTTAAATCTTGGCAATGCATTTTTTTAAATGTTTTATTGTGAGTTATATGATAGTTTACATGAGAGAACTTCAGTTCCATATTCATTCCATCGTATATCATTACATTGCCATGGTTCCAGTCCCCTCCATGCATCGTCTTCCGACCAAAGGGCATATCCTAGAAGCCCGTGCTCTAC
>NW_006408677.1:2956592-3015348 GCF_000296735.1 Chrysochloris asiatica | reverse complement strand
TTTCTGTATCTTTGTCAAGCTCCTTTCTGGTTGTTCTATCCATTTTTGAGAGTGGTGTATTAAAATCACCCACTAGTATTGTGGATTCATCTATTTCTTTCTTCAAATCTATTAGAGTTTGTTTTAGATATTTTGGCGCTCTTTCATTGGGAGCATAGATATTTAATATGGTTATTTTGTCTTGTCCCTTTAATCATGATATAATGTCCATCTTTGTCTATTATGCTGGGTTTTGGCAATGCATTTTTAAAACGTTGAAAACACTATGCAGACCAAACAAAACACACCTGCTTACTAGCTGTTATACCTTTGGGCAAGTAACTTAACTTCTTGAACCTCTGTTTTTTATATAAAATAAGGGTGATACTGACTTCAGAGTGTTACTATGAGAATCTGTATGCTGAACAAATAATTGAGAAGCTGGACTATATAAAGAGGAATGCAGCATCAGGATTGGAGAAAGACTCATTACCAACCTGCGATATACAGATGACACAACCTTGCTTGCTGAAAGCAAACAGAAATAGAATTTACTGATGAAAACCAGAGACTACTACCTTCAATAAGGATTACACCTCAGTGTAATGAAAGCAAAGACAACTGTACCGATAAACAACATCATGATTTTGTTGATGTTCTGTTGTTGTTAAGTGCCGTCGAGTCTGTTCTGACCCATAGCATAGGGTTTCCGAGGAGCGGCTGATGAGCTTGAATCTCTGACCTTGCAGACCAAACCGACTTTGCAGTCCAGTGCATTAATCTACAGCACCACACCAGGGCTCCATGATAAACAGAGAAAATAATGATGTTGTCAAGGATTGCAATTTACTTGGATCCACAATCAATGCTCATGGAAGCAGCAGTTCAGAAAGCAAAGAACATGTTGCATCAGGCAAATCTGCTTCAAATGATCTCTTTACAGTCTTAAAAAGCAAAGCTGTCAGTCTGAAGACTAAGGTGCGCCTGACCCAAGCCATGATATTTTGAATCGCCTCATATGCATACGAAAGCTGGACAATGAATACAGAAGACTGGAGAATTGATGCCTTTGAATTACAGCTTTAAAGAAGAATGTTAAATACACCATGGACTGCCAGAAGAATGAACAAATCTGTCTTGGAAGAAGTGCAGCCAGAATGCTCCTCAGAAGAGAGGATGGTCAGACTTCAATTCACACTCTTTGGACATGTCAGGAGAGACCAGTCCCTGGAGAAGAACATAATGCTTGGTAAAGTAGAGGGTCACAGAAAAAGAGGACGACCCTCAAGGAGATGGATTGATACACCAGTGGTCTTTAACAGGAACAATTTTGCGGAAGGCACAGGGCCTGGCAGTGTTTTGTTCTGTTGTATATAGTGTTGCTATGAGTCAGAACCAATTTGACAGCACTTTGTAAGTGAAAGGCCTATCACATAGTTCATGATTGGTGTTGTTATTGTTAAGTGCCGTCAGTGGATTCTGACTCATAGCCACCCTGTATAGGGTTTCTGAGGCTGCAAGTCTTTGTGAAATCAGAAAGCTTCATCTTTCTCCCATAGAGTGGCTAATGGGTTGGAACTGCCAACATTGTGGTTCACAGTCCAGGGCTTATCCTACAGAGACACACATGATAGTTATTAGGATGATTATTTTTACCTAAGAGTCCTGGTGTCATGCTATGAGATAATCATTGGACTGCTAACCACTATGTCGGCAGCTCAAACCCACTAGCCATTTCTTGAAAACTCTATCAGGTTCACTATGAGTCGGAATCAACTCAAGGGCACTCAACGACAGGAACTGTCTGCATAGTGTCATTCTCTTACCTGAAAAGCATCTCTTTCCACGTGATTTGATAGGAAAGTCTTAGCATAGTGTTTACGAATCGGGCTGCGAACTGCGAAGTCAGCAGTTCAAAACTACCAGCTGTTCTGCGGGAGAAAGATGAGGCTTTCTGCTCCCGTAAAGATTTACAGCTTCGGAAACCCTGTGCAGGGTCGCTATGAGTCGGAACTGACTCCACAGCACGAAAAACCACCACCCTTCACCTCAAAAGAAATCCCATGATTTACTTGGGACTTTATTGCTAGTATTTCAGGCAGAGGAAACACGGTGGCTCCATATGATAAACACAGTACTGTAAACCAGGTCAAGTTTGAGCCCACCAGCAGCTCCCTAAGAGAAAGTTGAGGCTTTCTGCTCTGCCCTGCTCTGGTAGTGTAGTGGTTAGGAATCGGGCTGATAATCTCATGGTCAGCAGTTTGAAACTACCAGCTGTTCCATGGGAAAAAGATGAGGCTTTCTGTTCCTGTAAAGATTTCCAGCCTGGCAAACCTTGTGGTCCTTATGAGTCGGAACTGACTCCATGGCACATAACAACAACAACAAAGTTGTTAAAAGCCTCAGAAACCCTCTACAGGGTCACTATGAGTCACAACTGACTCCAGGGCACTTAACAACAACAGCATGTAGACAGAAGATACTAAAGAAACGTGTATGAATATGTATGTGTTTCTTTCTTCTATCCTTTCGTATGGTAAAACCTGTGCACACTGATTTACAAAGGATTGAGGAGGGCCTAAGAAAGCCTTCAGACAGGGTGGAAGAAACTGAGGCCGGAAAGCTAGGCCATAGTTCAAATTTCTACCCTACCTTCAATTCTTACTGGTAATACCTAAGGTTTTAAAGGAAGATTTTTGGGTGCTTAAGCTTTTCAGCTCCCATATCTTAATTTTACATCTTCCTTTTAAGCAATGATTTTTACTCCTGGCTTCACATTAAAAGCACCCAGAAGGTTTCTTTAAAAAAAAAAAAAAAAAGCCAACACAGAGGTCTGCCCCTCAGAGGTTCTGTTAGCCTCACACAGTCATAAGCAAAATTGTATGTGCATAAGGAACTCTGGTAGCGTAGTGGTTATGAATCAGGCACATAACCAGTATCATGTGTGCATTTTTACACTTTTTGGTCAATTCCTCAAAGGGCAGAGTCCAAGATGAATTACCAAGGAGCTCTGGTAGCGTAGTGGCTACGAATTGGGCTGTGAACCACAAGGTCAGCAGTTCAAAACTACCAGCTGTTCCGTGGGAGAAATATGAAGCTTTCTGCTCCTGTAAAGATTTACAGCCTTGGAAACTCTGTACAGGGTCGCTATGAGTCAGAACTGACTCCGCGGCACATAACCAACCAACCAACCAAGCATGAGAAGAGAAAGAAGAAAGAGGAAGGCCCCCAATGAGATGGATTGAAACAGTGGCCGCAGCAATGGACTCAAATGTAGCAACGAGGTTGTCCCAGGACCTGGTAGTGTTTCGTTCTCTTGTGCAAAGGGTTGCTATGAGTCGGTACCGACTTGAGGGCACCTAATAACAATGTGGGAAGAAGTTGTGGTTCTAGGCCCATTTAGCCATCACATAATACTTATCCATGCTGGCAGAGCTTCTAACCTCTGAACCTCGGTTTCCTCACCCCTCACAAAGGGATCAGGAATCACGTTGGCCTTATTTCCTCGAGTGGTTGTGAGGTTGTAGTGAACTAAAAAAACATGTACAAGAAATGCTTTGAAAAAGCCCAGCCCCTTCTCCACATGGAAGGACCTGTTATTACAAGGTTAAGGAGAGTGTGGGTGGGGAGGCAACAGAGACCATGGGGAACAGCAATACACATTGAGAAAAGGCCACACATGTTAACAAAGCAGCTCGCAAATGAGAGCAAATTAATATGAGACCCAGGGAGAACAGAACATTCACGCCGCAGGGGCAAAGCACCCATTGGTGAAGCTATGCTTTGGCAGGGAGAAGGAAGGAGAATAGCAGAGAGAGATGAGAAGGGGCCAAGTGAGGGGGGTTTTCAGTGCTGTTACTGAGAGCAAAAGACAAGGGATCATCCATGAAGGAGGAACAGATAATGGAGGCATGTACGCCAAGTGGGCTCCGGGAGCAGATAGGAACACCTTCAGGGGGAAATCAGTGGATGCAGATTGGTGCTTCAGGTAATAGTGGGCAGGGGAATCTCTCCAACTTCAGCATATTTGGCTTCATCCTCTGGTAACTGGATTCAGAGCACAGAGAAGAGGGTCTCCAGGGCATCGGCTACTGTCTACAGACTCTCCCCTTCCCCACCGTCTTTTTCTTCCCTCAGTGAAATAACCAGGGTTCACTTGTCTCAGGAGCACGGAGCTGAGAGCATCTCAATTCAGAAAGCCCTTGACGTATCTTCAGAAACTGCTGGCCTGAGAAGGAGGAGGAAGGAGGCTGGGCAGTTGAGCTAGAGTGGAATCCTAGACTAGGGCACTATTAAAAATATGATATATGTCAGGGGCTCTGGCCAGTCAGAAGGAATGCTGGCCTCTAGAACTACTGTATTAGGCACTAACCCTTTAGTTATTGGATGGGGAGCAGGGGAGATGGGGGTGTGCCTGGACAGTGTGGGGGGGGCGAGCAATCACAGGGGCTTAGCATAGTAGCTCTTTATCCATCACTAAGTAGCACCAGGCTTTTAATCTGAGGGTCTAGGATTAAAGTCCCTGTCTAGGCCCTTGAATCTTTGGAGTGCTAAACACAAGGTTTGCAGTTCAAACCCACCAGCTGCTCCTTCGAAACCCTATACAGTGTTGCTATGAGTTGAAACCGACTCTACGGCACTTAACAAGAAGTAGTGAATGTAGGACTTGAACAAGTCAGGTGGTGGTATCGGTGTCACTGGTGGATGTCAACGCTGATTTGGAGGGCCGAGGGGATTCTTCATAGGCAGACAGTTGCCACTGAGAACCTGAAGGATCCCTTCTGCGAGACAGGATAGTGGACAGTGAACATATTCTCCCTTTGCTCCTATGTATACATAGTACAATGCCCAGCGTCCAGAAATGGGAGCCTATTGGCACAAGGAAAAACAACAACAAGCCAAACCCACTGCCACGAAGTTGATTCCAACTCATAGCAACCCCGTAGGACAAAGTAGAACTTCTCCCTAGAGTTTCTGAGACCATAAATCTTTATGAGAGCAGACAGTCTCATTTTTCTCCTTCAGAGTGGCTGGTGGGTTTGAACCTATGACCTTACCGTTAGCAGCCCAGTGCTTAAGGTACATGCCACCACAACTGCTTATGACAGGAAAGGACCCTGGAAATAAGCTAATGCCATGTTTCTGGTGTTTTTGTTTGTTTGTTGACATGGAGAAACTGAGGGCGAGAAAGGGAAAGGCTAAGGCCATACATTGAATTAATGGTAGAGCTGGGACAAACAGCAAGGTGTCCCTACTCCTACCTAGCCGGGTTTGTTTTCTATTGTCTTCTTTGCTATTATCCCAAGTCTTCATTATAGTCGAGGGAAAATGCCAGAATGTCCTCAGGGCCAGCCTTACACATAGGTAAACATGATGTGATCAAATATGTCTCCTCAATTGCCTGTCATTGTGCCTGAAATTCCACCATCGGTGATTCATTCCTTTGGATTCTTGAAGCGTTCTGGGCTTTCGGGGGAGTATAGGTGAGGGGCTTATTGACAGGCTTTGCAAATTGGACTTAGGTTATGCCGTTTAAGGGCGTGCAGCAGCAGCTAGTCCAGGAAGGATGATGCAGGTTAGGGTAGGCATGAAGACTCAGGGCAACACTCTGAATCCGGAACCCAGGTGACCCCAAAGGGGCAAGGAAGGAATATTTGATACTCCCACACCAAAAGCTTCTGTCAAGCCCTGACTTGGGCACTCAGGAAGTATTTCCCCCAGGAGACTGTACTGTGACCCGGGAGGCCTGAATCACTGTTGTGTGGCCCACGCTGAGAAAAGGGCTGCAAAGTGAAGGATAACATCAGGCTGTCTGGAGTGGCCGCGGGGGCACTTTATTAAGAGGAGCAGCCTGGGCGAGATGGATGCGACAAGGCAATGTATGAAGACACTGAGAGGAGCCACAGCTGCAAGAGGGATGAGCTCCAAGACTGCCAAGGGAGGCTGGGTGTGGAGTCTGTCTGCTCTGTGCCTCCCCCCCCCCCCCCCCCCGCCGGAGAGATCTGCTGGCCACAGGTGGCCTGGGCAGTGCCCAGGCTGCTTTCTGTTCCTGTCTTCTCGGACTTCCATCCTAGTTCTGCTTCGGAGATACGAGGTGCAGCTCTGGACTTGCCCGGGCTCTCCAGGTCATTCTAGCATACTTATATTGGAGGGGCTTCAGGGGGACAAGTTAGTGAGAAGGGGGGTGGGAAAAGGGAGAAGGCAGCAGATTTGTCTACAACTGTGTGTTGACTTTGGGGTGGCAAGATGGAAAGAATGCTCTGGAAATTTGGGGGGCTTGCCTTGAATCTGTGTTTGCAGAACAAGCATAGTATTGTGACTTAAAGAGTGTAAGTGTATTGGGGGTGGCTTGGGGGGTGACCTAAGCAAGTTAAAGACCCTCCCAAGGTCCCTATGAGGCCCTGTTGTAGGTCTCAGCTCTCTGGGCAGACAGACCCCCCAAACGTCCTACTTTGGGAAAAGAAAGAATCTGTTCTCAAGGCCACTTTCTGCTGTCTGACATGAGCAATGGGCTTCTTGAAAGGGTGTGTGTGAGGGCCTCAGATGGTCTCTGCATAAGTAGCTACAAGTCCTGGGGTGGGGTAGGCTTCTGTGGCAAACCTTGATTTGCTGCTGCTGTCAGGAATTAGAGACCTGGAACCAAGACTATCCCGCTGGTTCCATTCAAGTCCCCAAAACAATCTCCCAGGCTTAAGGCCAGGTCGTCACTAACCCGTGTGTCATGGACACTGCTAAGGAAAGACGATATTTCACAGTGCCTCGACTCCCACCCAGGTTAGAATCATTTATTCGGGGAAGATGGAATTCAGCACAATCAATTTGGGAGAGTCAGCCAGGGCTTCTTCTAAGCTTCATTTCCTAGCAGCACCCTCCCACCTTGGGGACAGACTAATCCCTGACATTTGTCTAGTGGCTTTATACTTGTCAAAATTCCCTCACATCCATTTATCTCCACTGAGCCCCACCAACACCCCTGTGAAGTAGGATGGGAAGGTGTAATTATCCCTGTTTGACCAACAGGCAAACTGAAGTCCTGAAAAGCTACATGACTCATCCAGGGTAACACAGCTATTTAGTCAACTAATTAAGAATTAAAAAGTATTCCCTAACTTCCAGCCCTGTAATCTTTCCACCATCGATGTGGACTCTCACAGAACTGGGAAGGTGCCCAGAACCTGCACAGTGCTTGGCACATTAAAAAAAAAAAAAATGAATGAATGAAGCAGAACTTCATTCCAGCTATCAGGTATCAGTTGCCTTTGAGTTGCAACCCCATGTGTGCAGAGTAGGGTTTTCAAGGCTGTGACTGTTTCAGGGCACCTCTGGGTGAGTTTGAACCACCAAGCATTCAGACAGTGATCAAGTGCTTGAGGAGTCCTGGTATGGCATGGTAGGGAACTGACTCTACAGCACTTGACAACAACTTGAGAGAATGGATGGATGGATGAAGGCAAGAGAGAGAGGAGCACAAATCTAAAACTGCTTTCTTTACATGATCAGAATAGAAAGACAAGAATGCTGTGTTATGCTTTCATTCTGACCAGGAAGGAAGGAGTAAACAAATGTCATTGTCAAGGCACAGAGGTGAGGGCAGTTCCCATAAGGAAGCTACAGGGGCTTAACCTCCCAATAGTACCAACAAGGAGTCAGAATCTTGCATTGGTGGAGCATCTTCCCGCTGTCTTTTTCCCCCTTGTCCCAGACAGTGGTTCCCTGAGGTTCTGCCAAGGAAACGGTGTCTATGAGGGCCTCTGCACTCTTCCAACCTTTGACACATCTAGCATAACAGATGGTTCAGTGCCTGTCCCCTGAACTGCTATCTGGACCGAAATTACCTCCGATTCCCTTTGCAGTCTTTTACAGGGTCTGGCACAGAGCCAAAACCAAAAACCAAACCCACTGCCATCTAGTCAATTCAGACTCACAGCAACCTTGTATAGGGTTGCTGAGACTGTAAATCTTTATGGGAGCAGACCGTCTCCTCTTTTGCCCAAGGAGTGGCTGGTGATTTGAAGCACTGACCTTGTGGTTAGCAGACAGATGCTCAATTTGCTATACCACAAGTGCCCCTTATGGTAAGCGTTGAATGACTGAATTGTCTGAGGGACAGAGTGATGAGCACTCCGGTGCTAGGGACTGAAATCAGAATCTGCTTTTCAGGGCTTCCACCTCAAGCAAATTGACCTGGAGTTGCCACTTTGTCCCTAGTTCAGTCAGAAAAATGGGGAAACAGGAGGCTGGTGACGCAGGTTTTCAAATGCTGCTTTGTAGAAACACGAAGTGACTTTTGAGCCAGACAATCCTTAGTTTCAGATCCCTCTAGTTTCAAATCTTGACCCCTTCCAGTATTGTTATTATTGCAGTTAAGATGCCGGTAGGGACTGAACAGAACTGCCCCGTAGGGTTTTTCTAGGCTGTAATCTTTATTGTTGTAACAATCATTGTGAGGATGGCTAAGGACATGGCAGTGTTTCCTTCTTTTGTATCGTTGTTGTAAAGTGCCGTAGAGTCGGTTCTGACCCAGAGTGACCCTGTCTAAAGTTTTCGAGGAGTGGTTGGTGAGTTTGAACCGCCGACCTTGCGATTCAAACCGACCTTGGGACCCAGCGCATTATCCTGCAGCACCACGCCAGGATATGGGGTCACTATTAGTACAAGCAAACTAGACCACACCTAACAACAACAATCTCTGTGGAGAGGAGCTGTGGTGGCACAGTGATTAAGCACTCAGCTGCTAACCAAAAGGTGGGCAATTTGAACCCATTAGCCATTCTGTGAGTCTTGGTGTGGCTCTGTGAGCTAATGGGCTGGACTGCAAGGTCAGTTTGAACCACAAGGCTGGTTGTTAAAGCTCACCAGCCACTTCTTGGAAACACTATACAGGGTCGCTATGGGTTGGAACCGACTCCACAGCGCTTAACAACAGCCAGTCTGTGGCAGAAAGATGTGGCAGTCTGTTTTCTGTGGGATTACAGCCAGGGAAACCGTAAGGGGCAATTCTACTCTGTGCTATATAAGGTCGCTACAATTCTGAATTGACCGGAGGACAATGGATTGGGTTTGGTAATCTTTAGGAGAGCAGATCACCAACCCTTTCTCCTGCGGAGCAGCTGGTAGCTTCCAAATGGCCCGGCGGCGATGAGCCACTGCGCCACCAAGTCTATTTGCTTTGCTCCTCTGGGTCTCTGTTTTCTTTCTGTCCACTGGGGAGTGGTCAACGCTACTATACAGATGATGATGGGATGAGGCCATGGATGTAAAGCACTTCGTTAAGTGCTCACCAAGCAGCAGGAGTCTGTACTTAAGCCGCCTCCCCCACCAGCTCCCCCATGAGGGCCCCCAGTGCTTGGGGTGGGGGGAGAAGTGGGGGGATCCTCCAGGGAGCGCTGGCGGCTCCGGCGGCTGGATTGTCGGTGGGCGGCAGGCGGCAGACGCTGTGTTTACCAGCTCTCTCGCTAGTTCCCCACCTCAGCCGCGGCTCTGGGGCCGAGCCAGTCGCCACCTTCTTTAAGATTCTGGTCACAGCAGGGGCTGGGTTCTAAGGCAGGCGTGATTTTTCTCTTCCTACAGACGCCTCTGCCGCGACCGTCGGCGCTGGGCACAGCCAAGGGCAGCGCGCGAGCCGGCGAGAGGGTGCCCGTGCCGGGTAGTGGCCCGGCCCGACCCGGAGAGGCCCGACCCGAGTAAGTACTGCGCTCGCCTGCAGCCGGGTCTGGGCTCGCCTGCCTGGGACCCGCCCGAAAGCAGGGTGGCAGGCGCTGCTGGCACCGGTCTGGGGGTGGGGGAGGGCTTGGCGGCCCGGTGCTAGGCGGTTCGCGGGCCCGTCCAAGTGACTTAGGGTGGCGCATGGCGGGTGTGCGCCCCCTCCTCGGGGTGAGCGCCCATTTGGCACCCCCAGTAGCTGGACTGGAGTTGGCACCCTGGGAGGCGACACTCCCAACCCCTCCCCCCGCACTCCCTGTCCTGAGGGCTTCGTCCGGGCTGCCCACGAAGAAACTGCAAAGCCAAATGCGTAGGGCTGAGGTTTGGGTCTCCTGTGGAAAAGTGGCAAAGGGAGCGGTAAGTTTTCCGCTGGGGAGGGAGGAGGGAGAGAAGCAGCAAGCAGCTGGAAGGGCAAGCCAACTGTGGGGCGGGGCACCGAGGGACGGTCCTGCCCTCCCCACCTGCCTTCGCCAGGTCCCGAAGCTCCGCCTCCCAGGGGCAACATCAGAAAGACTTTGAGCAGGCATCCCCTGCCCACCAACACCTCCACTACCCCCAGGGCGAGGGACACTGTGGCTAGTTTATGCCCTTTTGTAGCCTTCTCTCAGGGTGGGGGGCTGTCAAGCCTCAGCCTTCTGTAAGCCTTGCGGAGCTGAGAAATAAAATCACCCAAAGAAGTAGGAACCATGGCAAGTGACAATATACTGCAACATCCCTGTCACTTTCTTTTATTGTGTAAAATTCGGGGGGTCAGAAATCATAAAGATCCTAAGTGACTTTGTCCCCTTCTCACAGAAGATCTAAATCTCCCTTCTGCTCCTCTTTCCAGTTGCTCACCTTACCAAGAGTGTTGATGAAAGTACCTCAAACCCAAACTCTCTGCCATAGAGTTGATTCTGACTCATAGAGACCCTATAGGATAGAGTAGAACTGCTCCAAGTTTGTAACTCTTTATAGGAGCTGAAGGCCTCATCTTTCTCCCAAGCAGCTGCTGTTGTGTTCGAACCGCTGGCTTTGTGGTTCATCTTACCCACAGCACCACCAGCATTTCTTGATGATGATCATAGTACTTACTATTTGTGCTAAGCTTGTGGTGTAATAACAAAAATCATTGCCCAGTTCTGGTGTGCCGCTCTAGGATAAGTACTGAACCACAAAGTTTGTTTGTACCACAAGGTTGGCAGTTCAAACTCACCAGCCACTCATTGCAAACCCTATACAGGGTTCGCTGTGAGTCGGAACCAACTCGACAACACTTAACAACTAGTGCCCAATAATCACAGCTGGCATTCACTCAGTGTTTCTGCGTGGCAGGCACAGTTCTAAGTACTTTACATATATTGTCTTATTTAATGCTTGCAACAACCCTGTGAGGTAAATACTAAAATCCTCATTTTACGGAGAAGGAAATTGAGGTGTAGAGGGGTTGACAAGCCCGTTTCCCCAGGAACATAGTTGGATTCCAAGCTGCATCCTTACTGTTAACCACTACAAATAGATTGAATTGGCTTTAACCCCTCCCAGCACTCACACACACACACACACACACACACACACACACACACACCATGTTGCCTTGTTCCCCAGCCCCCAATTGCATGGAGAAAGAGATTATACAGGTTAGCGAAGAAAGGGCTTCCTGCAGAAGATGGGGCGTTCTGCATGGATTTGGGTTTTGTTGCTGTACTGAGTGTCATGCCTGTAACATCAATAAGTTGTTCTGCCTTATAAGTTTTATTAATTAGACAACTGTCTGGTCTGCTGAGTTAGAGTTGTTAATCCAATATTATGGCTCTATCTGAGGAGCTATGGTAAGAATTCTTTTCTAAAGTTTTTAGAGCCTTACTTCCCAAGGTTGGGTAAAGCCATCCTCTCACCTCCAGGGAAAGGGGTTCAGCCAGGAGCAGCAGCAGCTACCTGAATGGTAATATGACTGTGGCTATTGATATTCACAGGAGCCCTGGTGGCACAGTGGGTTAAGTGTCATGCTGCTAATTGAAAGGCTGATGGATGATTCAACCCTCCAGCTAGCTGTAGGAGAAAGATGAGGCAGTCTGCCTTCTTAAAGGTTTACCCCCTCGGAAATCCTATGGAGCAGTTCGACAGGAGTTCCTCTGTTCCTCTCCCTGAAGGATTGCCTCTGTGGGCTGTAAAGGGAATGTGGCCAGGACCTGTGGGCCTCTTCCTGTGTCCACATCTGGCCCCTAAGTAGAGTTGCTTATAAGTTCCCACCATTGGCCCTTACCTATTCAAAAAGCTAGCTACACACAGACTTTCTTCAGTGTGGGCAGACCACATTGAGTGCGTGAAGTTTGTGGCTTAGGTCTCCAGTTACTGTGGCTCTAACTCAGTTTATCTGGGGGAGGTCCACCCTTTCTGCCTCCTCCCATGAGAGGGGTCCTTCCAGGGAGAGCTTCAGGGTGGCTCGTAAGATGTGTGACTGATAACCCCAGTGCTGGGCTGTGTCCCTGTGGCCTCCTCTCAGTACATTAAATCATAAGACCATAGGAAAAGAGTCGATTGCTTACATTCATCCTCTGTCCTCATTTCTACAACCAGAAATTAATGCTCCCTTTCAGTTTTGTCTAAGGTGTCCTGGTGGTGCAGTGTTAACGATCTTGATTACTAACAGAAAGGTAGCCACTCCAAGGGAAAAAGACCTGGCAACCTTCTCCTGTAAAGATCACAGCCTTGGAAACCCTTCTGGGCAATTCTATCTGCCCTGTAGAATCACTAGGAGTTGGAATTGACTTGCTGGCAACAGGTTTGGTTTTTTTGGTTTTCGCCTTTGTCTAAATACGTTCTATGATTCTTCTTCTTCTTCTTCTTCTAAATGAGGTGGCTTCAACACCGTAAACACCTAGATTTCCCTCTTCACTGAATCTTTCTTATTTTTTGTATGCTGTCATGTTTGCAGTTCCATTTGTAGAGCGCCCTTCTCTGCCCTATTCATCAGCTGGACTCCTGCTGGCCTTCATGACTCAGCTGGGGGTTCTGTTGGGTGTCACTTGGCAGGGAGAGGGAAGTATCTTCCTTCAAGCCCTCATAGCGCCCATTGCTGCCTCTTGTGGTGCCAAGTGACACGTGGTTTTGCATGCCTGTTTACATACCTGTCCCCCATCTTAGAAGGAGCTGTAGTAGAACAAACAGTCCAATATTTGGCTGCTAACTGAAAGGGTGATTCAGACTACAGAGAAAGCCCTGGTCATCTGCTTTTATTAAGATTGTTGTTGTTATTAAGTGCTGTGGAGTCTGTTACTGCTCATAGCAACCCTGTATAGGGTTTCTGAGCAGCAGCTCCTAGCTTTGAACTGCCCACCTAGTGGTTTGCAGTCTAGTGCTTATCACTTATCCTACAGTGCCATACCAGGAGTCCTCTGTTAAGATTACAGCCAAGAAAACCCTATTGGGGAGTTCTGTTCAGTCACATGAGGTTGCTGGGAGTCAAGAAAGCATCCAACTTGACTTGAGTTACGCCCCACCTTAGACAGCAACATCTCTGAGGGGAGAGACTGAGACTTATTTTTCTGTGTATCCAGCACAATGTCTGGCACATAGAAGGTGGATGCTCAGTTAAGATTTTGTTCAGCATATGAATAAATGAATGAACGCTATCTACAAGCTATTGAAGAAAGCCCTTGACTCACAGCAAGGGACTCTGTTATTATTTCCTGTATAAACGAAAGGAAATGGGAGCAGAGTTCACATTAGTCTGCAAAAGAGCGTCCCAGCTCTGTGGATTTTAATCACTGAGAAAATAGTGATATGCTGTAATGCCCACACCTGAATGTTTGGGGAAGCACACTTCTTGTTAATAATAGAATGTTCTGCTAACTGAGGGCTATGCCCTCCCCTCACCCTAAATCATTTTTAGTTCTTTCTCAAATACCTGGGTCTGCTTTTCTACCTTAGTGAGTCTCGTCTGAGGTCCTTCAAATCTTGTCTGCAAGAAGGAGCCTGCAGGGTTTCAGTATTCTGGCTGCAGAATACTGTCAGTTCACTCCAGGCTCCTGTGCTGCCCCCAAAGACAAAGACAAGCCCTTTGAGTTTTACTGCCACTCACCTCGAAGACATTGACAGGGACTTCCCAATAAACAGCATGAGGGAATTGCATAGTGTTTGGATATTAACTCATGCCTTCTGTGATAGTAACTCAGCATGTGCTCTGGCCTGTGGCTTCTATTCTTATGTGGAGGGTTCCCAACCTCACTCTCCCTTTTCTGACCCCAGCATAGGAAAAGCCTTATTATCCCTTCCTTCCTCTCAGCAGGAAGATGCAATTAGACAAAATGAAAGCTGCCCCATTGCCCTGTGGCTGCAGTTGACAACTCTGGGCACCTCCAGACTGGGTTTACCAGGTCTGTACTCACATACCCTCTCCTGTCTGGTTGCCCCTTGGCCTCAGTTCTGCCCTGCTGCTGCTCTGTATTCCTGGACGAGGAGCTTGAAGATAGTGCACAGAGAGAAAGCCGGGGCTGGGAGCGACCTCCTCTTAGTTTTCTCACAGGAGGTCAGCCTGGGTCCTGTTTGGTAATTGCTTCCAAGCTCAGCTATTACCTGTATCATCTCAAACCAAGCTGGGGTAAGCCAGATGGGCATCAAAACAAAGGAGTGGTATCAATGTACCTTTTTCTGCCTAGCTAGGACTAGACGCATAAGCATTCAGCTGTTAACCTAAGGCCAGCAGTTCGAACTCTCCAACTGCTCTGGCAGAAGAAAGATGTTGGCAGTTCTCGTCCATAAACATTACAGCCCCCTACGGAGCAGTTCGACTCTGTCCTATAAGATTGGTATGACTTGGAATTGACTAGACAGCAGTCGGTTTGGGTTATGTTGTTTGTTTTGGTTTTGGGTTTTGCTTTATGACTGGACTTATCAGCCTCTCTCCTCACAAGTTCCCTTGAGGATAGCACCATGTAACTCAACAGAGCTAGACAAGGGAGATTGAACTCAGGGTCTGCTACAGTTAGTTTCCTGCTTCTCAGCTAACCTCTCTCCAGCAACCTTCCTCAACTGTTCAGGCTGTGGTCTTCATGCCTCCTGTTATATATATATACCTATCCCTACTCATTTCCCTCTCTGGGCCTGTCCTTGGTGCTTACCCAAACCTGGCTCTCTCTGTAGTACCCAGCTGCAGTTTCCATCTAGAAAACCTTTCCTTGCTGCTTCTGGAAATCAGCAGAAGGTGGACAGGGGTTGAATTAAAAACCTTTCCAGATCCCTGCCAATTGAGATTCTCCGGCTGTTTGACCAGAGTTAGAGACTGGGCACAGTCAAGGCTAATGGGCCTGGCCGATGAGGCCTAGCAGCCTCACAGAGAGGAGGGGACAAGTCCAGCCAGTCCAGCTGAATAGACCTTCATTTGGCTTCTGGAGGCTTTGCCTAGAACCCTGTGCAGCTGGTGCCTGCCAAGCGGCCCCCAGAGGGGCACTATTTGAGCCCTGGGTCTTTGGCTGCTGGAAGCAGCTACTTGTTGGGAGGTTCCCAGAAGCTCCTGCCCACACCTGCTCCCCCTGTTCGGCCTCCAAGCTTTGTTTACAGTTCAGCCCTTGGCTGACTAGCAGTTGGAATCTAAGAGGAAAGAGAGGTCCGGGTGGCCAGGGACCCTTTCCCGGCTTTGCATTCTCTGCCAGAACTCCGCTGCCCAGTCTGGCCTTGAAGAGATGTGTTCACTGAGGGGAAGAATTCAAGCCTGCCGCTCCTGTCTCTGCCAACTCCATTTTTCCCATCATGACCATTCCCTACCACCTTCTGGAATTCTCTCCCCTTCCTATTTTCTCCTCTCTGTCGCATTCTATCACAAGAAAAATATAGCTTCTGGTGGTTGGTGAATTGACCTAAGTAAGGAAAGTGCCCTGGGTCTCTTTGTCATACTGCCACATCACATTTGTGAAACACAGTGGACGTGGGTCTGCTGTCATATGGATAATAGCAGCCTCCCTATTTTGGACTGAATTGTCCTCACCCCCACCCCCACCCACCAAATATGTGTTGTGAATCCTAACCTCTATGCCTATGGTTATAATCCCATTTGGGAATGAGTTGTTTTTGTTATAAGACTGAGGCAGAATTAGTGTCTTGAGTTAATATATCTTCTGTGATATGTTGTTGAGTGCCGTCGAGTCGGTTCCGACCCATAGCGACCCTGTACAGGGTTTCCGAGGGTATAATCTTTACGGGAGTAGAAAGCCTCATCTTTCTCCCATGAGATATAAAGCAGATTAAATCAAGCAAACTGTAGGAGCCCACCCACTGCCATCAAGTCATTTCTGGCTCACAGAGAGCAAAGAATGGGAAAGAGATATGCCAAGCAACAAGAAGATGGCCCTGAAGTAGAAGTTCAGAAGAGACAAGGACCTCCCTCCAAAGCCAACAGGGAGAGAAAGCCTCCCTAGAGCTGGAATCCTGAACATGGATTACTAGCCTCCTACACTATGAGAAAACAACTTTCTGTTTGTTAAAGCCACCCACTTGTGGTATTTCTGTTATAGCAGCACTAGCTAATTAAGGACACCTCCTCTCCAAAGAGCTTGATTACCAGAAGTCCTATACCAGAAAGCTCTCATTACCATGTGACCCTTTAACAGTACTAGGGGGTAACTTCAGGTCATTTAGAAAACAGGTGAGGAACTGGAGAGGGCCTCTCAACTGTGCACTTGACTGGTAACCAAAGGTTTTGTGGTTTGAGCCCATCCAGTGGCACAATGGAAGAAACAAGCTTGTTTCCATAAAGAGTGCAGCCATGAAAATCTTGTGGAACAGTTCTTCTCTAATACATGAGTCTTTCCCAAGTCACAAATCAATAGCAAACAAACTAAAGCAAACCAAAGTTGGTGGGCACAGCTTGTTTGTAGTGCTTGTCTTCCCTCAAGCCTTTCCTTTTTCCTTCCCTGTCTCCTAGGTCCTCCTGTGGTCTCTTTTACCTTGTTCTCTCAGCCTTTTCTCCCCTCTCTTGGCTCTGTCTGGTCTCCTTTACTGCTTAGAAGTCTTCCCTTCATTCCTCTACTTTCCACCTCTCGCTCAGTCAGTCTCTCTTTGTCTCTGCCACCTTCAGAAATACTTAGTGTGGTATATAGATGGTAGAGACTGGAGTGCCAGAGCTCTTCAGAGTGGCATGACAACTACTTCAAGCTCCCATGAATATTTTATTGCTCCAATTCCCCCTTCACTGTCTCAGCCAGTGACAGGTAACTGGGGGCTAAAATGTGAGCATCTCCCCATGAACTTCATTGCTCAGGGGCAGAAGCTTCAGAACCTGTGGCATCCACAGTACCACATAGCATCAGCCTCACATCTGGCATAGCCCTCACATCTGTAACCAGGCAGGCAACCCCAGCAGGGAGGGTTAGGAGCATGTCTAAGCCTATTAGAAAACATGTCTGTGTCTATTGGGTATGTAGTCCCTGAGGGGTGAAGAGGAAAGGGAAATGGTAGTTGCCGAAAGGTTCTTTGCTGCATTTCAGAAACATGATGGGGTTGGTCTTTCATGAGGTGACTGTAGATTCACAAGTAGTTGTAGAAGGACCGATGGCCTTGCCTGCTCCTGTGTGACCTCCTAAAACACATTGACAGGTGTCTCCATTCCAGCATAATGGGAAAAACAACTGTTTGGACAAACAAAACAAAAAATCTAGACAATAGCAGGTTTCTAGAAAATGCCACTCCAATTTTTGCTGAAAAGGAAGTTACAGGGCCATCAAACCCTGTAAAGGAAGGATGGAAGCAGCCACAGAAAAGTAACCAGAGAGACTCTCAGGAATGGAAAGAACTATCCAAAGTCATCTTATCTATCCCTCTGCCTCTTGCCATTCTAAAATGATAGTTGTCTGTCTCTTCAAGAAAAAGTCTTTGTCTATGACTTCCGGCAAAATGGCGGACTAGACAGGCGCATTACATAGACACATTACAAACAAAGATACGAGAGACCAAATGAAACAGACACAGATGAAAACCCTGGAGCCCTGAACTTCAGAGGAAAGGTTAGAGGCATGGATTGAGTGCTTACTGGACGAAGCAGAACAGGGACAGTGAGAGAGGGACACTGACTGATACACGGCCAGCCAGATGTGGTACAACCATCTTGACCTTTTGTGAGCATCTTTGGGGACAGAAAGCAGCCTGGCAGAGCAGATTCACACAGGCAATGTGAAAGGTGTGATTTCGTCTCTTCCCCCCACCACTCTTCAATGGTGACAGGCTTCTACCCTTATCTACTCCCAACATACACCCTGCTCTCCAGGAGGTTAGAGTCACATGGTTGGGAACCACACCAATGTGAGGCAGGGACTGGCTGTGCCACTTCAGTACCTGGATTTAAGTGGGCTCCAGATTTACAGAACCCAGAGAGTCACCATGTCAGCATTAGTCTAGCAGAAACCCTCACAACCAGTCACCCTTCCCCAGCAGCTCTGTGGTCCTAACAAGCACTGAAACCAGCTCCACCAAGGACCTCCATGAATGACTTCTGGATTGAATGTTCTGAAAAAAGATAACACTTAGGCCTATAAGAATTCCATGTAGAGTCAAGAAACTCTGCTGTCACATCCCCTCTGCAGGAGCCCACCAGAGTTTTCTCCTCACTGGGTCCAACAGCTGCACTGTTTGTTTTCTTTTCCTTTCATTGCTTCTTTGTGTGTGTGTGTTTCAAAGGTTTTTATTGTGGATTGAGTGAAAATTTACAGGGCAGATCATCAGTTTTACATTCAACAAATCATACACCTTGTTTCATTACAATGATTATAATCCCCTCCATGCACATCAGATAACAGTATTTCTCTCTATTCACTTTAGCTCTTCTTTTTTTTTTTTAACACTCAGGCATATATCATAGTTTACACCAACAAAGAGCACATTCTGCGAATCTGCCTCCTGGACGCCATATTTTAGTCCCTCTGTTCTCATGAATCTAGAGTCCTCAGCTGCTCCCTCTCTCCATGTCCCAATCTCTGCCTTAATCTCTGGTGTTGCTGCTTCTCTGGATAAGGTCTTGCATTCCGCTTGTCCTCTTCTCCCTTGATGGTCCTAAGTTCCTTTGTTTCAGGTCTGTAAGATTAACTACTACCCCGTTTTTGTTACAAAACTTCTACCTTTACAATTGTGACAGTGGCAATTAGTCATGATAAAAATTACTATTGAATCATAAGAATCTTATCCCCATCTCTTTTAACAAGACCCATCTAGACAAGATGAAAACTATTCAGTGGGGACTCTTTCTTCCCCCACCCACTATTAAACTAAACTGCCTCTTGAAATCTTGTAAGCCAGTCACTTCGTGACTTTATCACCCCCTCATTTGAGGTAGTCATTGTCTAAGTTGCCCATCCCTATCTGCCCTGTGTACAGAGGAGATAGCATTGATATTTGATGTTAATACTCCTTCCCTCTCTGTTGGTATTTAGAGTTAATACCTCCATGAGTATAGGTCAAGTTCATCAAATTATAGCAATTTACCTTTGTTTCCTTTATCAAAAATTGTTTTGTTCTTTTTTTTTTAATCTTCCTCTGGGTGAGTTCTGATTATCAAGCCATTGGGGCTAGGTCAAATGGATACTATCTACAACTTTGGGTGTTCTTGTGCGCCTCCCCGCAGTCAGATCAGTTGGATGCTTCACTCTCAGCTCTAGCCCTCCATGGCTATGTCCTTGTTCATGGGCTCAGGTGTCCCCCCCTCAGGTCTCACCGCACTTTAGACCAACCAGCCCTTCTCTTTCTCTCATCTCTGGGTCAACAGGAGTCTGGGGAACGTGGTTGAACTCATCCCATTTCTTCATTGCTACCTTTCCCCCTCTTCCACTCACCAGTAGACCAATGTGGTCACCAGAAGGGTGGTTACCAGCAAACCTGCTCATGTGTTCCCTTTGTGTTTCAGTCTTGGAGGGGAGTTTGTCCTGAAGGGACTTGATTGCTTGCCTTGATGGCTTCCCTTTTCATTGTTTTTGTTTCTTCTTTCTTCTCCTTCTTTTTCTAGTCCCTTGAATTTGATCCTGTCCCTGCTTTTGTTTGTCCTTCTTTTCTTCTGTTTCTCATTCCCCTCTTCTTTTTTGTCCCCTTTGATCTTTCTTTACTACTCTCTACTCTTTTCTCTTTTCATCATCCCTCTCCCTAATATTTCCAGGGTTTTTTTTTTTCTTCCTTTTATTTTCTCTTACTTTTATATTCTATAGCTCCAATTTTCTGTCCCTCTTTTCTCTTCTTAGTTATTATATTTTTTTCTGGTTCTGCCTGTTTTTATTTATTTTCTATCCTTTATTATTTTTTTCATTGTTGGTTGCTTGTTTGTTTATTCTGGGTTTTTGTTGTTGTTGTTGTTGTTGTTGTTTGTGTGTATTTGTGAGGGGGTGGATGGATGGGTTATCCTCCTTCCCAGCTGACAGGTGATAGCAACTATGCCCATAAAACTCAGCAACAAATGTACCCTCAGCAGCTTTACACACTTGGCAAGAGCCAATGCCACTTGATCAATGATAGAAAGCAGCCAAACCCACCCTAAACTGAGGTGCATGAATGGCAAATGGAGAACTGTGTACACTTCTGTAACCACACCCACAGTAGACAGTTGGTGAGACTCTAAGAACACATCAACATACAATCATCAATTAAATACAAGTATGATACTACCACAATATCCTGTAGAAAACAGACTATTTTAGTTCACATGAAGAAACAAGAGAGAATGGTTCAAATAAATGACCAATATGCAGAGCCAGAAAACGTTTCTGAAGAAGAAAAGGTTAAGGAACTAACTGGAAAAGAATGACATTTATGTACCTTCAAAGAATTGACAGAAGTATAGAGGAAAGCAAGGAGAACACAGGAAAAAAAAAAAAAAAAGAACTTTAGAAGGAGTCAGAAAAACACTATAAGAACAAACAGACAAAATAAATGCAAAATTTGAAGCAATACAAAACCTGCAATTAAAAATCCAGAAGATTAATATTAGGATTTCAAAAATGTACAATACGTTGAAAGGGCAAAGGAGTAGATTTGAAGCAATTGAAGTCCAAATTACTGAGCTTGAAGATCAATCTCCCAATACTAGTTTACTATAAGAACAACAAGGAAAAAAAAAATGAAAAAATTAAAAGAAAGCCTAAGAGTTATGTGAGACACCATGAAGAGGAACAACGTATGGGTGATCAGAATTCCAGAACAGGAAGAGACAATAAAAAATAGAGAAAATTATCAAAGAGTTGTTGGAAGAAAGCTTCTCTAACATCGTGAAAGATGGGAGATACAAATACAAGAAGCTGGGATCTTCTAGTATGGATAGATCCCAAAAGAAAATCACCAAGACATACCATAATTAAACTTTCCAAAACCAAAGACTCAGGAAAAATGAAACATTACCTACAAAGGAAAACCAATAAGAGTAAGCTTTGGTTTCTCACCATGCAGGCAAGAAGGCAATGGGATGACATATAATACTCTGAAAGAAAAATAAATTGCAAACCAAGAATCATATACACAGCTAAGTTGTCCCTCAAATATGCCCTCAAAATTAGAACATTTCTATATAAACAGAAATTAAAGGGATTTGTAATAACCAGACCAACTTTACAAAAAATACTAAAGAGTGTTCTTTAGATTGAGAACCAACTACAGCAGGCAACAACCTGAGGTTAACATACATGACACCACCAGAACTCAATCCAGATATAGAAGTATTTAAAGTAAAACAAACCTACAAGACTAAAAATAGGGAGCCAGAGATAAAAATTTATAATGAAGCAAAAAGGGTGAATAATGTAGATACAGAACTCCCAAAAGGGAGTTAAGTGGATTTCAACATAAAGCCAACTGTTTCAAACAGGGAAAAAGTAATAAATTACATGATAACATCAAAGAAAATTACTTCAAATCAAAATTTAAAACAAGAAAATCAGATTTTGTAAACATTAACACAACAGAAATTAAAATGAAAAGAAACCCCACAAACAAAATGAACTCAGCATGAAACATTATGTGGAACAATAAAACCAATAGCACCACACAAAAAAATGACAGCAATCAACTCATACCTATCAATAATTGCACGGAATGTAAATGGATTAATTCAAGAGACAAAGAGCAGCAAAATGGATAAGAAAAGAGGATCCTTCAATATGCTGTCTACAAGAGACACATCTTACACACAAAGACAGAAGCAGCCTGAAAAAGTCAAAGGATGAAAAAAGTATATATCAAGGTAATGACAATCAAAAACAAGCAGGGATGGCAATTTTAATTTCTGATAAAATAGACTAAGGCAAAAACAAACATAAGAGACGAAGAAGGGCATTATATCCTGATTAAGGAATCAATGGAACAAGAGAACATAAACATGATAAATATCTGTGCCATCTACGAACAAGCCTCAAAATACATAAATCGAAATTGAATTGAAAAGATAGACAGATGTAGGATAAGCACTGGACTGCAAACCACAAGGTTGGCAGTTCAAACCCACCAGCTGCTCCTCAGAAACCCTGTACATGGTGCAGGGTCACTGTGAGTCAGAACCTACTCAATGACACTTAACAACAACAACAATAATAGTATGTTTTAATACTCCACTTTTGATGAGGAACTGAACAAGTAGACAGAAACTCAACAAAGACACAGAAGAATGAAACACAATCAACTTGACCTAATAGAGTTATACAGAGCACCCAACCCGACAACAGCACAATACATACTGTTTTCCAGTGAGCTTGGGACATTCTGCAGAATAGACTGTATGTTAGGCTACAAAGCAAACCTTAATAATTTGTAAAACATCAAAATACTACAAAGCATCTTCTCAGACAACAATGCTATGAATTTAGAAATCAACAATAGGAAGATGAAGGGGAAATAAATCAAGTAAACATGGAAATTGAATTATGCTTAAAAGCTACTAGGTTGCCAATCAAATAAAAAAAAATTTTCTAGAAACCTACCTAAACTAACTCAGACTAAAGTAGAAAACTTGAACAGGCCTATAACATGAAAAGAAATGGATCAAGTCATTAAAAAATTCCCAACTAAAAAAAGTTCAGGCCCAGATGACTTTACTGGTGAATTCTAGCAAACATTCAGAGAGGAGCTGAAACTAATTCTACTCAGACTATTCCAGAATGTAGAAAATTCTCTAATTAATTTTATGAAGCAAGCATACCTCTGATACCCAAAATAGGCAAACACATCACTTACAAAAAAATTATAGACCAATACTCCTCATGAACATAGATGTAAAAATTTTCTGCAAAATCCTAGCCAATAGAATCCAACAGCATCTCAAAAAAGTGGAACCCAGTTGATGGCAGTTAACATCATGACCTAGTGGGATTCATCCCAGGGATGCAAGAATGATTCAATATTAGAAAACCAGTCAACATAACCCACTGTATAAATAAAGCAAAGGGAAAGAACCACATGATCATACTGATAGATGCAGAAAGGGCATTTGACAAAATCCAACATTCATTCCTGATGAAAACAGTGAGCAAAATAGGAATAGACGTGAAATTCGTCAACATAATTACAGGCATATATACAAAATCAATCCTGGTGTGGGGCTGTAGAATAAGCACTGGACCACAAGGTCAATTTGAACCAAAAAGTTGGTGGTTCAAACCCACTAGCCACTCCTCAGAAACTCTATACAGGGTTGCTATGAGTCAGAACCCAGTTGATGGCACTGAACAACAAAAACAACAACAACAAAAAACTAACGGCCAACATCACCCTCAATGGTGAGCAACTGAAGCCATTCCCCTTGCAGACAAGCACTAGACCAGAATGCCGTTTATCACCACTACTATTTAATATTGTGCTGGAAGTCTTAGTCAGAGTTGTAAGGCAAGAAACGGAAATTAAAGGCATCCAATTAGCAAAGAAGTAAAACTCTTTATTTGCAGATAATATGATCCTATACTTAGAAGATCCCAAAGATTCAGCAAGAAAATCATTAGAACTCATTAATGGAATCAGCATAGTGGCAGAGTACAAGATCAACAGACAAAGAAAGAATAACTATTGTATTTCCCACCCAGGCACTTAACAACAACAACAAACCCCTAATGAAGTCTGGAGCCACAGAATCTCCCATTTCTTCTTAGACTGTACCTCCTTGCACTCTACCTCTGACTCCATTCTCTCCACACTTTTCTCTGATTGGGGAGTTTCTCCCATGGGGCCGGGCTCCCCATCCAGAAACCTATTTTTTCACAGGTGGAGGGAGACAGAACCATTACGCATTTGAAAATGAATTGCGTGGGGTAGCCAAACAGTTCTAGTTTCTGTTCTTTAACATCATTTATGTATTCATTTATTTAGAGGATATTTATGAATTTATAATGGCTTTATAAAAGTACATACTATGGGAGCTGGGGACTTTAGATCCAGAGAGGGAGAGTGACTGTGTGCTGAAGACTGGGGCGGGGGGGGTGGAGGGGGGGGGAGGGGTAGTGTAGGGGGCAGGCTTGTAGGGTATACCCTTTGGTTGGTTGATGATGCGTGAAGGGGATTGTAACCATGGCAATGAAACGATGTACGATAGAATGAATGTAAAACTAATGTTCTCCCATGTAAACTATCATATAATTCACAATAAAACATTTTTAAAAAAAAGTGCATACTATGGAACAGGCACCCTACTAGATGTTGCCGTACAGTGTTGAACAAAAGACAAGGGTTCCTGCTCTTAGGCGGTTTATAGTCAAACAATCACATGAATGAATATTTAATTACAAATCGTGATGAGTCTCATGAAGGAAACAAACAGGTTTCAGTAATAGAAAACAACCCAGGCAAGGCTCCTGTGAGGAGGTCACATTTGAGTGAATACCTGAGGGAGAGAAGATCAGTCACATAAATAATAGGGAAAGAGGTTTTCAGGACAAAAGGAATACCAAGCAGAAGGCCTTGAGGTGACAAAGAACTTTGTGTGTTCAGAAAATGAAAGGAGGTCAGTGGAGCCAGACTGTAATAAGCAAGAGTAAGACCAGCATAAGAAGGGTTTGGGTAAGGTGGGTGGAAGCAGATTGCATGTTCTCACAAACCATGTAAAGTAGTTTGAATATTATTGACTATGATGGGAAAATGTCTGAAGACTTGTAAGCAGAACAGTGTAAGAATCTGATTTGGACTTCTGTGATATCTGTTGTAGTCCTGGTGTGGGCACTGGTAGGATAAGCACTGGCCTATGGTTCAAATCCACAAGTCCTTTGAAATCCTATGAGTCAGAACTGACTCTAAGGTACTTAACAACAACACTATCTGTAGAGACCAGACTGGAAGGAGCAGCAGTGGATGTAGGGATATCAGTAACGAGGCTGCTGCAGCAATCCAGGGGAAAGATGATGTTGGCTTAAACTGAGTGACAACCATGGAGATGGAGAGAGTTATTCAGCTTCTGGGTATATTTTGAAGGAACAACTGATGATGTTATCTGAGGGATTAGATGTAAAGTGAGAGGCAGAAATCAAGAATGATTCTCAAGTTTCTGACTTGAGTATTTGAAGAGATATGGTTCCATGTAATGATGAGAAAGAATAAAGGAAGCCTAAGCTTCAGGGGTAAACAAATCAAAGAGTATCATTTTTGATGATCGGATTTGAGGGCTCTTGTGAGACATAAAAGTGGAGATGTCAGAGTAGGCAGAATGTATGAGTTTGAGAGTTTGCCAAAGTGGAGCAAATTCGGGAACTATCTGCATGTAAACCAATGGCCGTGGAGTTGATTTTGACTCATGGAAACCCCATGTGTGTCAGAGTAGAACTTTGCTCCATAGGGTTTTTGATTGCTGATTTTTCAGAAGATCACCAGGCCTTTCTTCCAAGGCACCCCTGAGTGGACTCAAATCTCCAACCATTCAGTTAGCAGCCAAGTGCTTAAGTGTTTATACCATCCAGAGACTCCTGTTGGCATATACATTGTATTTAAAGCCAGGGGATGGCTGAGACCACTTTGGAAAAGAGTAGAGAGAAGACCAGACACAGCTCTGAAGAACACCAATAACTAGTGATTAAGTACAGGAGGAGAAGCCCACAGAGAAGACTAAGAAAAAGTGCCCCCCCCCCCCCGCTACCTTTGGCTACTATGGTGCAGGCATATGGTTGAGTTCATCAAGGAATGAGGTTTTGCAAAGCAGATATGACAAGGGGAGAAGAAGCAAGGGAGTTGATAGTATTTGCAAAAGGAAAATCATAATGATAGACCAGGGCTTCTAATGTGGACATGAGGCATGCCAATTAGAAGGAGCTTTGAAAGAAAGTGTTGTTGTTAGGTGCCATTGAGTCAGTACCGACTCATAGCGACCCTATGCACAACAGAATGAAACACTGCCCGGTCCTGGGCCAACCTCACAATGGTTGCCACACTTGCCTACTGATGTTGCCACCTTGCCACTCCATCTCATTGGGGGTCTTCCTCTTTTTTCTCTGACCCTCCACCTTACCAAACATGATATTCTTCTCCAGTGACTGGTCTCTCCTGACAATATGTCTGAAGTATGAGAGACGAAGTTTGGCCATCCTATACCTTCCAAGGAGCACTCTGGCTGCACTTCTTCCAACACAGATCTGTTTGTTCTTTTGGCAGCCCATGGCACTTTCAATATTCTCCTCCAACACCATAACTCAAATGCATCAATTCTTCTATGGCCTTCCTTATTCACTGTCCAGCTTTCGCATGCATATGAGGTTATTGAAAATACCATGGCTTGGGTCAGGTGCACCTTAGTCCTCAAACTGACATCTTTGCTCTTCAACACTTTCAAAAGGTCTTGTGCAACAGGTTTGCCTAATGCAATACGTCATTTGATTTCTTGACTGCTGCTTCCATGAGTATTGATGGTTGATCCAAGAAGAATGAAGTCCTTGACAACTTCAATCTTTTCTCGATTGATAGGAATGTTGTTTATGAAGGAAAGTTAGAAAGTGAATAATTAGGGGAAGGTACATGGGGAAGGCCTCTCTTAGGAGGTGGTATTTAAACTGAGATCTGAAGGACAAAGTCAGCCCTGCAAAGAATGAGGGAAGAGATTTTCAGTAAAAGTGAATACCAAGTAGGAATTGAATAGGTGATCATGATGTGTCTAATCATTGCTATAGTAGGAATCCTTGTGGATTCTGGCAGGATAGATAGTGTAGTAAACAGTGGGATATTGATAATGGAGATTTGGGAAGTGGCATGGTATCTGATGGTGACCAAAATCTAGTTGTGATAATGGAATGAATGAGTCACTGAGTTGAGTGGAGGAAGCAGTTGTGGAAGGCCTCTTCATCACCAGGTGGATACTGAATTCACCAATAGTGATATCAAGAATTGAAATGGACCTCCACGAACAAGTGCCTCCTTTTCCATGAGACCAGAAGAACTGGATGGTGCTCGGCTACTTGTGTAAGGAGAAGTTAGCACAACATTGGAGCTAGTGAGAGCCCCTTTACAGGAAGAAGGTTTTATGCCGTAGCTCCTTACAAGAGGGCACCCAGAGCAGCTACTTTAGAGCCTCAGGGATGGGATTCCCATCTCTACCATCAAGAGAAGATAGCATCTCATAGGGACCCAATTGTTCATCTGCCATGCTTAATCTCTGGAGTTTCCAGAAGAGTCAGGTTCCCTCCGTTACTGGAATCAGAACGCTAATTGACCCCACACAGCTCCACATCCCTGCCAGTTGCAAAGGAAATGACAAGACTCCCCAAGGAGCCACCATATGTAAATTAAAAGGAGCCAAAGACAAGGAGAGATGGAGACCTAAAAGCTGATGCCTGGAAATTTCGCTGTTACATTTCTATATTCCTGACGAAAAAGAACAAGAGAGGAAGATGATCAGTTTAGAACCAATCCATCGTTTCCTCGGTTCACTTGCCCTCTAGCCAGGTCCTGCCTAGCAACAGTTGTTAGCATGAACTCGAATTGCCAGTTCCCCTTACAACCACGATCGTGTGATAATTTAGGCTTCAGAGAAATTAGAGTCAGAGTATGGCATTGTAGGATAAGCCCTCGACCATAAGGTCAATTTGAACTGCAAGGTCAGCAGTTCAAACTCACCAGCCGCTCCTCAGAAAGTTGAGTTGGAACCGACTTGATGGCACTTAACCACAACAATCCAGAAAGAGCCAGGTTGTCTGGTACTTGGGTCAGGAAAAAGGGTTGTCTGGAAAATGAGGGAGCAGAGCCCTCTGTCTTCTTAGAGGCAACGAGCTGACAGAGGAAGAGGCTAGACTGTGTGGAGCAGGTGAAGTTTGTCTTTGGGTCCCTTTGTCTGCTCCTCTGGCCACCCCAAATAATGCTTCTGGTAACGTTCCCACATCTACATGTTTGCGATGTATGTAACCTTTCACGTGCTTCTCACATTTCCACAAGTGAATGGGATCAGAGACACGTTCATTCAATTTGTGTGGGCTAAGCATCCAGACCAGGCCAAAATGTAGAGGGCTGCTGGGCAGAGCGGTGGAGCAGCCCTGCAGAGGAGACCCTGGACAGTCAGAGAGGCTAGGACACTGAGTGGGTAGAGGTGAGGGTGTGGGAAGCGTGGGCTCAGTCTGCAAGTTGGGGCTCCAGTTGGGTCATTTATGTGGGTCTTAATCCCTTTATCTCCTCCTTTGGAGACTGGGGTGGAGGAGCACCTAGCCTATTTGGCAGGACAGTGAGAAGCTGTGAGAACATAATGGATGTGAAAGTACCATTTGTCAAATGAGGTAATGGATGTAAAAATGAAAAAGAACTACATTGGCAGGCCAAAGAGAAAGGTGAGACCTTTACCTGGCTCACTGAATAGAGAAGGCAAGAAAGACTGCACTGGAGTGCGGAAGTATCCTTGGGGGCTTTTGGTAGGAAGAGGGCAGAATGAAAGTATTTTGTGCTTTGCTGCAAATAAAAGACAAAAATAAGGGGTCCCAGACACAAAGCTGGGGGCATAGCATTGGCTGCTTCATAATTTTGTTCAGGGTTGCCCTGGGTGAAGGAACCAGAAGCCAAACATCTTTCAAAGTCAAATTGCCCATTTCCCCCAGGAAGGCAGTCACATGACTTCTAGACAGCTGAACTCTTGTCATTCATCACTGCTTGCCTTCAGAGTCACTCCCATCTCTCCAGGCATTTAGCAAATTTCAGAGGGACTGAGCTGCAGATGCGGAGAGATGCAAACCCTTAGAGAGAAGGGACAACTTCCATTCGAATTTTTAAATGGCTTTCTGGTCTGTTAATGGAGGTGTTTGTCCCCTTGACCAAGGATAGTTTGGAAGGCCCAGACAGTGTGAGGAAAGGGCTGCTGGTAGAATTTGGAGGGAGGGTCTACTTAGCAACATTTAATTCAACTCAGTTAATGGTACCAGTAACATCCCCATGACTACATGTTGGTTGATGATATGTGTATCCTTCCACGTGCTTCTGGAACTGTGGTCTCATTCCCACAAGTGAATGGGTTCAGAGACACGTGTGGGCTGAGCATCCAGACCAGCCCAAAATGTGGAGGGCTGCAGGGCAGAGGGGTGGAGCAGCCCTGCAGAGGAGATTCTGGACAGTCAGAGAGGCTAGAACATTGAGGGGGTACCGGTAAGGGTGTGGAAGCGTGGGCTCAGTCTGCAAGTTGGGGCTCCAGCTGGTTCACTTATGAAGGTCACCATCTCTTTATCTCCTACTTTGGAGGCTGGGATGGAGGAGGCACCTAGCCTATTTGGCAAAACAGTGGGAAGCTGGGAGGAGATAATGAATGTGAAAGCACCATTCTTCAACCCAAGGATGAATGTCCTGCCGCTACACCCAGAGACATACCTATTTTGAGCGAGAAATAACTGCCCTCTTGCAGGAAGATGGAGGCCACCTTCCTTATTGAGCCCTCTGCCTCCTGTCATCCAACCTTGTCAGCAGTAAAGTCTCTCTTAGGATGATACCAGCTCATTTCCGACAGAGCTTGGGTTCTTGTATTTCTTCCCATCGCTGCCATTTCCTGCTCATCCAGCGCAGTTCCTACCTCCTCCTTGAAGCCACTTCCAGCTTATTCATCCCGCTTCTGAACACACAATTTGGAACATAATTAGAGATTTTATATATTCTTACGTGCCCCTCAGATTATCTTGTTCAGTGCCCACTAGTCTTTTCACTGCAGTTAGACTGGAAGCTCTTTGAAGGCAGAGATCTGTAACCTTTCATGTCCCCAGGAGCTCTGGACTGTCTGACAGTAGGCACTTAATAAATACTTGTTGATTGATTAACATGAGTTAAAAGAGAAAAACAAAATACTTGTATCACAAAAGGTTCTTTGCTGGTTGGTTCATTTGGCTCAGGAGTGCCCATTTTCATCACTCCTGGCAGTGCCTCAAGGTTCAGTGGAGACTAAGCTGTCCCTGGTTTTAGAGAAAGAAAGAGATGGCAAAGCTGAGGCTGTAGTGACCAGGGGCCCTAAGTACAGGCCAGTGGACTAAGAGGATCTTCCTGCCACTCTCCCTGCTTCCCATGCCACAAACTGTGCAGATCCTTAGACTCTCATTCTGCTCTGGCTGAGGCCCATGTCGGAAATGAGCTGGTGTCATACCAAGAAGAGGCACTTGAATGCTGATAAGGTTGGATGACAGGAGGCAGAGGGCTCAATTCAGAAACAGCCCCTGCAGTGAGGCAAGACAGCAGCTGCAAGAAGATGTTCTCTGGCCCCCTTCAAGAATAAGCTTCTGCCACCAGGAGGAGAAATAAGAGACACACCATCCTGAGCCACCCTTGCTGAGCTCCTGTCTTGGGAGGGTTCCTATTTAAGACATCACCAGTTACATTCCTGCTTCTGAGGGACTTCCTATGGAAAAAGTAACCATTTGTTTTACTAGAAAGAAGCCACTGCCACTGAGTCAATTCTGACTCATAGCAACACTATATGACGGAGTAGAACTAACCGACTGTTTCTTAGAGTTTTCGAGGCTGTAGCTCTTTACTGGAGCAGACAACCTCTTCTTTTCTTCTGCTGACCTTGTGGTTAGCAGCTCAGTGCTTAATCCACAGCACTGCCAGGGATCCAGCTTCTGAATTTGCCTTCAGGAGGCTTGACCTCATCCCCAGCAGCCTGTCCCACCTTCCTAAGTGGCGGCAGATAGACAGACTCCACACCAGCTTAGGGACAGCCAGAGTTTATGTGACTGGACTCCAATCAGCCATATTCTGTCTTCCTTCCCAAGTTCTTGTATGATAGAGACAACTCCAGAGTCCTTTGCTGGACTATGAATTCTCTTTTATACAATTATTCTAAATCTGCTCACCTTCCCCCATAAATAGTCCTTAACCTCCATTCTGATTACTGAATCTGTGTTCCAATAAACAACCTGATTGCTCAAAGTCCTTAGCTAGTCAACACTGCTTCACTCTCATAGTGTCAAAACCTCCTACTTCTTTTATAAACTATACTATTTGATTAATTAGCTCCCATTCCTCCTTATTTATTTATTTATTTATTTATTTTTGGAAGGGCCCTGTCTAAAGCCCTAATTTAGAAAACTTAGCTCCATCTATTAGGCCTGATGAAACTGGTAGCACAGGGGTTAAGTGCTCGGCTACTAACTCAAAGTTTGATGGTTTGAGCCTAGGGAGAAAACTGTGGCCGTCTGCTCCTGTGAAGATTAACAACCTTGAAAACCCTATGGGACAGTTCTACTCTGTTCTGTAGGGTTGCTATGAGTTGCGTCTACTGAAACACAGGCTTTTGGTGTATTAGACTTGAGTGTCGGGGGTAGAGTTGTACCAAATCACACTTGGTCTTGCTTTCATTTCCACCTGCCTTACCCTTTGGCAGGGCCGTTCATTCTCCTTTTTTATCTCCTTTCCTGCCCCTAGGAGCCCTGGTAGCATAGGAATTATGCATTGGGCCAATAATTTAAAAGTCACCAATTTGAATCTACCAGCAGCTCCATGGGACACAGGGTCGCTATGAGTCAGAACCGGCTTGATGGCACACACACAACCAGGGGCTCTGGTGGAGTACTGGGTTACATGTTGGGCTGCTAACTACAAGGTAACAATTTGAATTCACCAGCCACTCCGCTGGAGACAGACAAGACTATCTATACCCATAAAGATTTACAGCCTTGGAAATCCAAGGGGAGGGAACAGTTTTACTCTATCCTATAGGGTCACTAGGAATTAGAATCAACTTGATGGCAGTGGTGGGTTTCCCTGCTCCAGGAACCCAGGACCCTCACAGCCTCAGTACCCCTCTGCCTTCACTTGCTTTGCCTGCAGTATGCCTCACTCTGCCCCTTGATGTAGAATCTTAATAAAATCTTTGTGTGGTTTCTAAGCATCAGTAACTTATGTTGTAGACATCAGAACAATCTGTAGAATCTTTGCCAGGTACTGACACAGCAATTTACCTTCTCCCAGCTCATCTGGGTTTCAGTTCTGCTGGAGGCCACAGGGAGCAGTATTCTTTCTTGCCCACAGGATCCATTTTCCATTTGGCCCGTTAACTGAAATAATTTGGCATTATGTACAATTGTGTAAGTTAATTGTCGTCCATGTGAGCAAATAGACTTATATGTGCCTTGTAAATAGCTTCGTTTCATATATAACCTAAGAGATATTAAAGTTTAAAATTGAATAAAGGCTTTATGAAGAGCCTGCACATTCTGAGTGATTTCACATTTCTTCCCCCACTTACCTGTTTTGTGGTTTGGTTTCTCCCCTCAAGGTGTTGGCCTCCCATAGGGAGTTAGTGGCCAATTCAATGAGTGGTAACAGTTAACTTTCAGAATAACACATTCGCCGATGGATGGGCTTCTTCTAGAGTCCCAGTGTCTTGGAGGAAAGGGATGACTCCAGTGTCAAACTCTGCAGCACCCATTTCTTCGGTAGGCCCTAGCGTGGAAGAGGAAGGTTTTTCCATTCTAGACTCTCTGTCTCCAGTCTGAAAATCGAGGGAGCCATATCCTCTGCAAGTTGCAGAGATGTGTGAAGCTAAGCATGTGAACTTCTGGGTACCTTGGCCATAACCCTCACCAGAGGCTTAGTACCCTTTGCATCTTGGTTTGCCCCCATCTTCCCCTTTCCTTTCCTCAGTCATGTCATGAAGGAACAGAGCACAGGTGCTATGGGATGTGAGCAGCTGCCTGCAGAGACACTACAGCAAGTGACCCTTCTCTGAGACCCAGGGTGGTGTGATCTGTGAGGCCAGGTAGGTGTCCTCAGAGTGTCCCTCAAGCCCTGCCTCCTATTCCCTAACATCCACCCATCTTTCCAAGGAGCAGAGCTCTCCAGGATACCCTGTGGCCTGGGAATTCATGAAATAATAACTTTGTGAAGGAGCTGGCCTTTGAAGACTGATAGACACAAAACCATTGTGGCTTCTTAGGGGCCTAGTCAGAAGCTGTGGTTGATGGTGCAGTAGGGTCTGGCTCTTAATAAAGTTTCCCTTTGCACAGAACAATCATAGAAGAGCCATCATGCCTTAGATGAGAAAGTAGCAACCTATTCAATTCAGCAAGTCTTTATAGATTGCTTACTTGAAACCCAGGAGTCTTCCTGTTGTTGTTAAGTGCCATCAAATCATTTCCGACTCACAATGACCCTGTATAGGGTCTCAAAGGAGTGGCTAGTGGATATGAACTGCCAGCCTTGTGGTTAGCAGTCCAGTGCTTATTCTATAGCACCACATCAGTACTCCAAAACATAATTCCCGTCCTCAAGAATCTCATAATCAGGCTGAGGAGACTATAATGTACTCATGAAGCAGGTCAGCTACTTGAGACCAGAATTTACAAACCAGAGGTGTAAAAGGAAGAGACAAGAAGGAAAAAAAAAAAAAAAAATCTCTAAATGCCAGAGTGGCAATAGCAACAGCTAACATTAATTAAGCACCTACTACATGCATCGTCAGATTATCCAGTAAGCAAAGCAAGCATTGATTTACTTGTGCTTACTTACTAATCTGTAATGAACAATTTCACTTTTTTTTTTTTTAAGGGAAATTGTTCATTAAAGATTCTGTGTATGACTGGCATCTGACTCTTTTCCCAACTCCACAGTATCAAAGTCTTCCTACAACATCAAAATCTCTTTTCCAATTGACAGTCTCTGACAGGGACTGAAAGAGCTCTGGTGGCACTGTTGGATAATCACTGGACGACTAACCAAAATGTCAGCAGTTCAAACTCACCAGCTGCTCCATGGGGAAAAGATGAGGATTTCTGTTTCCATAAAGATTTACAGTCTTGGAAACCCTAATAAACAGGGTCGCTGTGGGTTTGGTTTTGAACTCAGACAGTGTATAAAGTAGAAAAGGTAAGCATACACTTACTTGTGCATTACTTACTGTCTTACTTATCTAGTACTGCTATAGCAAAAATACCACATTTCTTCTCTCACAGTTTAGGAGGCTAGAGACCCAAACTCAGAACACTGGCTCTGGGGAAAGGGCCTTGTCCTTGTCTCCTTTCAGATCCCCATGTCTTTGCATCAGTCTCTCCCCCCCCACCCCCGATCTGGGAGCTACCAGTGTAGGGACCCGAGGTCCAAAGGAAACAACCTGCTCTTCTTCCTTCATGGTAGTCGTCATTGTGAAGTGCTGTCGAGTCTGTTCCGACCCATAGCAACCCTGTATAGGGTTTTTGAGGAGCAGCTAGTGAGCTTGAACTGCCGACCTTGCAGTTCAAATGGCTTCGCAGTCTAGCGTATTAACTCACAGCGCCACAGTTGTTGTTGTTGAGTGCCGTCGATTCCGACCCATAGTGACCCTGTGTAGGGTTTCTGAGGAGCAGCTGGTGAGCATGAACCACCGACCTTGCAGTTCAAACAGCTTTGCAGTCTGGCACATTAACCCACAGTGCCACACACAGCGCCACAGTTGTTGTTAAGTGCCGTCAAGTCGGTTCCAACCCATAGCGACCCTGTACAGGGTTTCTGAGGAGTGACTGGTGAGCTTGAACCACCAACTATGCAGTTCAAACGGCTTTGCAGTCTAGCACATTAACCCACAGCGCCATACCAGGACTCCAGGTACCGTTAAACTCTGCTTGCTTGTTTAATTTCATTTATATCTCAAAAGAGATTGATTCATGATACAACTGAATGTTGTATATTGCAGCCAGCCTCATTAACATCATAGAAGTGAGGATTTACAACACACAGGATAATCACATCAGATCACATCATGGTGGAAGTGATTACATTATATTAGAGCTCATCCTGGGGGGTTACTATGTCTTACCTGCCAAAGCACTGAGAATCTAAGCCCAGCCAAGTGAACACAAAACCTTAACTATCACACTTACTAATCCGTAGTGAACAGTGTCTTATTTGTTGAAACTCTTCACTACAGATTAGTAAACAAGCACAAGTAATCCCACGCTTATAATGCTTAGTAGGTAATCTGCTCCTGAACTTGGCAGCTAACAGAAAGGTTGGCAGTTTGAACTTACCAGCTACTCTGTGAAAGACAAAATGTGGCATTCTGCTACTGTAAAGATTACAGCCTTGGAAATCGTACATACATTAGAATTGATTCGATAGTACACAAACAACAACATACTTTGCATCATCTCATTTAATCCTCATAACCAAGCCTGCAACATAAGTGAGAGCATTCCCATTTTACAGAGGAGGAAATGGAGACATAGAGAACAGAACTTATTTGCCCAGGGTCATGCAACCTAGGACGTAGCAGAGGCAGGAATTGCACCAGGGCCTGTCTGATGCCACACTGGTCACTTGGGCTTGAATGGGACCATGTAGGTTGGAATAAACGAAAGCTCAACCTGAACTATGAAACCCTGCCATCATGAATGAAATGGGAAAGAACCAAAACACTGTTTTTTTTCCAGATCTGCTAGACATTGACAGAAAAGACAGACGAAAAGCTTTATTCCTGTTCTTGCTGGGCCTGAGGCTTTAGATGTTTACAACAGTTTCTCGCTCAGTCAAGAGGAGCAGCCGGAGTACAAACTGGTCTTGCAGAAATTTGATGAATTTTGCAGTCCTCCAAGGAAAAGAAAAAGGTTTTTGTACATTTTCTCTTTAACTAGAGGGCACACAGAGAGAAAACAACAACAACAAAAAACACCAAATCAGTATAGGCGTTAGTGGCTGACCTAAGGCTCCAGAGTCAGTCATGCAATTGGGCAAAACACTTTTGAGTCTCTGATCAGAAATCATTTTTGTCCTGGGAAAGAGAGACCAGAGACAACTTAGTAACAGAACACTAGGAGCCCCTGCTTTAATATCAAAGGCAGGTAGAATTCCTAGGGCTGAAGGAAGCCCCCAGGCCTAGAAGGGAAGTCAGAGTCAGCAGCAATTAGTATGAGAGTGAAGAGGAAGGAGTTGGAGGAGTGGAAACATAGAAAGCTCCAGGTGAGCACCACAGAAAGCCATGGGTCTGGTAGGCACAGCCTGATAAAAGACTTGGGGTGGTCCGCAGGACTGCTGCTGGCCCAGGTCATCCCTGAATGCAAAGGACTTGTTTGGTGCTGTAGTTGAAACCATTTAGAAAAGGCAGTTGTCACCTAGTCAGTTCCAACTCATAGCAACCCTGTTTAGGGTTTCCAAGGAATGGCTGGCAGTTTTGAACTGCTGACCTTGTGGTTAGCAGTTCAGTGCTTATCCTACAGCACCACACCAGGACTCTAAGAAAAGACAGTTGTTGTTGTTGTTGTTAAGTGCCGTCAAGTCAGTTCCGACCCATAGCGACCTTGTACAGGGTTTCCGAGGCTGTAAATCTTTACGGGAGCAGAAAGCCTCATCTTTCTCCTGCGGAACAGCTGGTAGTTTCGAACTGCTGACCTTAAGGTTCGCAGCCCGATTTGTAACCACTATGCTACCAGAGCTCCTTAAGAAAAGACAGTAAGTACCCAATAATGGGGAGTCCTGGTGTGGCGCTGTGGGCTAATGCGTCAAACTGCAAAGTCATTTGAACTGCAAGGTCGGTGGTTGAAGCTCACCAGCTGCTCCTTGGAAACCTAATACAGGGTCACTATGGGTCAGAATTGACTCGACAGCACTTAACAACAACCTAATAATGGAGCAGTTGTGGTTGAGCAAGCCAACAAATTATTCCCTGAAAGTAATAGTAGATTGACATTACCACTGCCATCAAAGAGTCAAGGTCTCTTGGAAGGAACGAAAGAAGGAAAGAAGGAGGGTGGTAGGGAAGCCTCCATCGAAGGGATTGGCATTTGGGGAAGAAGGGATAAAAGGAGGATGATAACTGTAAGAAATTATCTCTTGGAGGATGTAATACCCAAGCTCACTGTTGTCAAGTCAATTGTGACTCATAGACATTCTGTTGGATGGAATAGAACTGCCCCATGGGGTTTCCAAGGCTGTAAATCTTTACAGAAGCCAACTGCCACATCTTTCATACATGGAACTGCTGGTGGATTTGAACAGGTCTCTTTGGCTGCAAATAATGTATTCTTAACCACACTATCCAGGAGCTCTGGTAGCGTAGTGGTTACGAATCAGGCTGCGAACCGTAAGGTCAGCGGTTCGAAACTACCAGCTGCTCCGCGGGAGAAAGATGAGGCTTTCTACTCCCGTAAAGATTTACACCCTCGGAAACCCTGTACAGGGTCGCTATGGGTCGGAACTGACTCGATGGCACTTAACAACAACAACAACAACCACACTATCCAGTCCTGAAGGTGCTGGGCTGCCAAAAGATTTTGCTTAATGGGTTTAAGTCCATTCCATTTCAGGTTAGCTTAGCAGCCAGGCACTTTAATCACAACACCACCAGGGCTAATAATAAGTACCATTTATTGTATTCTAACATCAGGGACTGTTTTCAGTGTTGCACGTTCATCTCAGTTATCATTTATCTTCCTAACATTCTTATGATACACGTTGTTAGGTGCTGTTGAGACAGTTCAGACTCATAGCGACACTATGCATAACACAACGAAACACTGCCCTGTCCTGCGCCATCCCCACAATTGTTATGTTTGAGTCATTGTTGCTGCCACCTTGTCAATCCATCTCACTGAGCGTCTTCCTCTTTTTTGCTGAGCATCTTTTTTACCAAGCATCATGTCCTTTTCCAGAGACTGGTCCCTCATGATAGCATGTGCGAAGTACCTGAGACATGTTGTTGTTATTAGGTGACATCGACTCAGCACTGACTCATAGCAACCCTATGCAGCACAGAGTGAAACACTGCCTGGTCCTGTGTCAACTTCACAATCATTGGTAAGCCTCAGCTCATTGTTGCCGCCATTGTGCCAATCCTTCTTGTTGGGGGTGTTCCTCTATTTCTCCGACCCTCCACTTAAACAAACATGATATCCTTCTCCAAGGATTGGTCCCTCCTGATATGAAGTATGAAAGAAAAGTCTGGCCATCCTGGCTTCCAACAAGCACTCTGGCTGTGCTTCTTCCAACACAGATTTGTTTGTTCTTTTGGCAGTTCATGGTATTTTAATATTCTCCTCTAATACCATAACTCAAATGCATCAATCCATCTATGGTCTTCCTTAGTAACTATCCAACTTTTACATGCATATTATTGAAAAAACCATGTCCTGGGTCAGGTACACCTTTGTCATCAAACTGACATCTTTGCTCTTCAACAGTTTTGCCTAATGCTGTACGTCTTTGATTTCTTGACTGCTGCTTCCATGAGTGTTGATGACTGCTTCGAGCAAAATGAAGTCTTTGACAACTTCAATCTTTTCTCCATTTATCATGATGTTATTTATGGGTACAGTGGTGAAGATTTTTGTTTTCTTTACATTGAGATGGAAGCTCTGTCCTCTTCTTGGCTTTCAGCAAGCAAGGTTGTAGCAGCTGCATATTGTAGGTTGTTACCTCCAATCCTGATGATATGTTTTTCTTCATATAATCAGCATACGTATTGAGTAAATATGGTGAAAGACTACAAGCCTGGCATACACCTTTCTTAATTTAAAACCATTCAGTGTTTCTTTGCTCTGTTTGAACAACTGTCTCTTGGTCTATGTATAGGTTCCTTATGAGCACAATTAAGTGTTCCAGAATACTCATTCTTCACAATGATGCCCATAGCTTGTCATGAGCCACACAATTGAAAGCCTTTGCGTAGTCAGTCAAGCACAGGTAAACATCTTTTTGGTATTCTCTGCAGTCAGTCAAGATCGATCTGACGCCAGCAATAACATCCCTTGTTCCATGTCTTCTTCTGAATCCAGCTTGAACCTCTGAAAGTTTTCTGTCAATGTATGATTGCAGCCATTTTTTGTATTATCTTCAGCAGTAATTTACTTGCATACATATTAATGATATTGTCCAGTGATTTCTGCATTCTGTTGGATCACCTTTCTTTGGAATGGGCACAAATAAGGATTTCTTCCAGTCAGTTTGCCAGTCTTCCAAATTTCATGGCATAGATGAGTGAGTGCCTCCCGTGCCGCATGTTTGCTGAAAGATTTCAATTTGTGTTCCATCAATTCCCAGTCCCCTGTTCTTTGCCAATGCCTTCAATGCTCCTTGGACTTCTTCCTTCAATATCATTGACTCGTGATCATATGCTACCTCTGGAAATAGTTGAATATCAACCATTTCTTTTTGGTAGAGTGACTCTGTGCATTCCTTCCATCTTTTTTTTGATGCTGTCTGCATCATTCAGTATTTTGCCCATAGAGTCCTTCATTATTTTAAGTAGAGGCTTGAATTTTTTCTTCAGTTTCCTCAGTTTAAGGAATGCTAAGTGTGTTCTTCTCTTTTGGTTTAACTCCAGGCCTTTGCACATTTCATTATACTATTTAACTTTGCCTTCTCCAGATGATCTCTAAATTCAGGTAGGATATGTTCAAGGTCATATTGTAGGCTTGTTTTAATTTTCTTCAGCTTCAGCCTAACTAGTATTTGAGCAATTGATGGTCTATTCAACAGTCTTGCCCTGGCCTTGTTTTAGATGATGATGGGGAGCTTTTCCACCATCTCTTTCCATGTTGTTGTTAAGTGCCATTGAGTCGGTCCCATACCCATAGTGACCCCATATAGGGTTTCCGAGGAGCGGCTGGTGAGCTTGAACCTCTGGCCTTGCAGTTTAAATGGCTTTGCAGTCTGGCATATTAACCTACAGCGCCACACCAGGACTCCATCTCTTTCCATAGATGTAGTCAATTTGATCATCACTAGCTTTAGTGGTTGAGTGGTATTAACTGGTCATCCTTGACGGTGTATGGATATTATCCTATCATTGTTGTTGTTGTTATTAAGTGCCGTCGAGTCGGTTCCAACCCATAGCGACCCTGTACAGGGTTTCCGAGGGTGTAAATCTTTACGGCAGTAGAAAGCCTCATCTTTCTCCCATGGAGTGTCTGATAGTTTCGAACCGCTGACCTTAAGGTTTGCAGCCCGATTCGTAACCACTACGCTACCAGAGCTCTTCAAGACAGGTCTTGATATGTTCTTTTTGATGAGGAATGTGAGGCCATCCCTCGTCAATTTGTCATTCCCGGTGCAGCAAACCATGGTTGTCTGATTTAAAATGGCCATTACCAGTCCATTTCACCTAATGCCTAGGATATTGATGTTTATGTGCTCCATTTCATTTTTGACAATTCCCAATTTTCCTAGATTCATATTTCGTACATTCCATGCTCCGATTATTAATGGATGTTTATAGCAGTTTCTCTTCATTTGAGTTGTGCCCCATCAGCAAATGAAGGTCCCAAAGTTCCATTTGCGTCATCACAGTCAACTCTACTTTGAGGAGGCAGCTCTTCCCCAGTCGTATTTTGAGTGCCTTCCAACCTGAGGGGCTCATCTGTCGGCACTGTATCTAACACTATTCTGGTGCTCTTAATCCTCTTTCTATATTCAGTATTCTGGTGCTGACAGTTTTCCACTGCCATTCATGAGGTTTCCAGTGACTAAATATTCGGAAGTATTCCCTCTCTCCTTCTCCTAGTTTGTTGTTTCTGGAAGCTCAGCTGAAATGTGTCCACCATGGGTGACCCTGCTTGTATTTAAAATACCCATGGCATTGCTTCCTGAATCATATCACATAAGTCACTATATCATGCCAATTAAATGAGTTGTCTCTTGAGAGTATGGTTCTAAGCTTTCAAACCCAAAGAGTTAATAATCTTGCAAGGTGATGCATTATGTCTAAATAATATCCATAACTGTGACCCTGTCTTGGTTATCTAGTGCTGTTATAACAGAAATTCTACTAGTGGATGTCTTTACCAAGCAGAAATTTGTTCTCTTACAATTCAGCAGGCCAGAAGTCTGAATTCAGAGCACTGGCTCTGGAGAAAGCCTTGTCTCTTTTCAGCATCTGTAGGCCCAGCATTCCTTGGAGACCTCCATGTGTGATGGCATCAGCCTGTCCCTGCATCTAAGAGCTTCACAGTACAGGGATCCCAGGTCTTCTTTCTTTGTGGTAATAGTTCCCCCAGATATAGGTACTATTACTTTTCCCACTTTACAGATGAAGAAAGAGACTTAGAGGGATGAACTATCTTGCCCAAGATCACAAATTTTTTTGTACAATTTTTTTTGCACAAATTTTGCAAATAATATATACTCTTAACTATTACACTATACAGCTTTGAAGTCACTGTGCTGTCAACAGATTTTGCCTATTGGTTTAGGCCCATTCCATTTCAGGTGTGAATCCTGCTGGCTGTGTCCACATAGTCACCCTCAGCACGCAGGTCCCACACTTCAGAGCCATTGAGCTGTGCTCAAATGACGTATGTGCTTTGTATGTTAATGTTTTTGGAATTGGGTGCAAACTCCATTCCAGAATGAGCAGTGGCCCTTTGAAGTGCACATAAAAAATGTCAAGTCTGGCTTGAGATTGGGGCATGACATTAAAACATTTCTTTCGTGCTTGAATTAGGCTGGGTCTGACGCCTGTTCTTCCTGAGTCTCTAGAAAGCTTTGCTCTGAGCCTTATTGCACCCCTCTACAACCCAAGCAAGAATGTATTGTCATCAGACGATCTGCTTTCTTATCCTTGGCAGTAGAGATGGGAAGGAGATAAAGCAAATTTCCAGCTCCCCATGATTTAGGGTCTATGCCTGGTCTCCCTCCTCATTTGTTGGGGAACAGCATCTCTCAGTGTTGAAAGAAAATAAATTCCTTAGGTTGAAAGAAAATAAAATCCCCTTGTCTCCAGGCAAGTGAATGCCTAAATCATTCCAAACTAGTCAAGTGAATATGAATAATGTTCAAGTAAGAAGATTCTTCAGCCTCTTCTTGTCACCTGTGCCACCTTCCAGTAGTCTGGAAGTCATTCGTGTGCCTAAGCAAATCCCTCCTAGTGAAATAGAACTTCACATTCCTTTAGTACCAAGCCAGTGAAGTACTTCTTAATCTTGTCTGAGTTCCAGACCTGGGCTTGGAATCTTGCTTGGAACCTTTTACTGCCTACCACTCCCAGTTGACGGAGGTCTTCTCCATTCTCTTTCTTTCTCTCTCTGCTCTCCGTCTGCCAAAAGCAGCTGCAGCCGAGAGCTTGAATAGTATCCCCTTTCCACCACCGCCACCACTCAGTCTGTAGGCTTGGCGCTGGTGACTCTTGCCCAGACTTGCGCTTTCCCTCATACCTTTCTCCTCTCCTATGCAGGAGGTCCCTCTGAGGACAAACTCCTGGCTGATGACCAGACTGTGGCTGTTAATGAGGAGGAAGTTAGTGAAGCCTCCAGGGGGAGATTCATAAAACTCATCAGGTAAAAGGGGCCTCTTATACCTTGACAGTGTTTCTCTGCTATTCATAAGGTTTTCAGTGACTAAAGATTTGGAAGTAGTTCGTCACTCTTTCTTCCTAGTCTGTCTTTGTCTGGAAGCTCATCTGAAACCTGTCCACCATGGGTAACCCTGCTGGTATTTAAAATACCGGTGGCATAGCTTTCAGAATCACAGCAACTCACAAGCCACCACAGCATGACAAACTGACAGACGAGTGGTGGCTGTTTGGTTTTAAGTGGAAACTGTCACTTTAAATTTCGAGGAGATCTGTGCTCATGTGTAGTAGAATCCTCCAGCGGTGGGGGTGGGGTGTCCTGGCAAAGGATATCATGTTTGGTAAGGTGGAGGGTCAGAGAAAAAGATGAAAACCCCCAATGAGTTGGATTGCCCAAGTGGCAGCATCGTGGCAATAGTAGTGTGGTTGGCCCAGGATCGGGCAGTGGTTCGTTCTGCTGTGCATAGGGTCACTGTGGGTCGGTATCGATTCGATGGCACCTAACAAGAACAACATGCATGCCTTGACAGGAACTAAACAGTACCCTTACCCTTGTCCCACCAGTGGTATCAGGCTACCATTGACCTCCCTGGCCCCCATAGAGGACCCCTGCCAGGAGAACTTCCCTCGCCAGGGCTACTGGTTACCCAGGACTTCAGGAACCAGCCATTCAAGGTCACAGAGATCCCTTACTCCTTCTGGTGGGCCTTTTTTTTTTTTTTTCTTAAATGATTTATTGTGAATTATGTGATAGTATACATGGGAGAACATTAGTTTTACATTCATCCTGTCATATATTGTCTCATTGCCATGGTTACAATCCCCTCCATGCAATCCCGTGCCCCCCAGGTCTTCAGCACACAGTCGCTCTCCCTCTCTGGGTCTAGAGTCTCCAGCTGCTCCATAGCTCCACATCATCATCTCTGGCTCCATTTCAGGCATCGCTGTTTCTTTGGGTAGGGTCCCGCTCTCTGCTCTTCTCCCTTGATGGTCCTAGGGACCTCCGCTCCTAGACTGAAAAGTTAATCACTCCCCTCCTTGCTATAAAACATCCACCTTTACATTTCTGACCCTCACAAACAGTCCTGATAACAATTATTCACTATTGTATCACAAGAGACCCGTCTGTATTTCATTTCATCAGCCCCGCCTAGTCAATTTGAATACTACTCACTGGAGATTCTACCTTCCTCTAGGCCCTCTGGGTCTAGGTTCCCTCTTGAAAGCTTGTAAGCCAGTCACTTCTTGCCTTTGTAGCCCTCCACCCCTCATTTTGGGTAGCCAATGTCCAAGTTGCCCATCCCTGTCTACTCTGTATGTGGAGGGGGTGGGAATGATTCTTGCTGTAAGTCTGGTGGGCCTTTTTAAGTAGTGTGAATACACACAAAGAACACCTTCCTGTTAAGGTTTCACTCCCACTTCCTTCCACCCAACATCTCCCTCACCCAAGCCTCATGGTTTTTTAGTTACTACATAGTGGAGCACTGGTAGCGTCGTGGTTACGAATCGGGCTGTGACCTACAAGGTCAGCAGTTTGAAACTACCAGCTGTTCCACTGGAGAAAGATGAGGCTTTCTGTTCCTGTAAAGATTTACAGCCTCAGAAACCCGGTACAGGGTCGTTATGAGTCGGGACCGACTCCACGGCACTTAACAACAACAACAGCGGCACAGTGGAACAAACCAAGCAACCAATGAGATTATACTATGAGCATGACATTATTTTCCGCACCCACCCCCCAAAAAAAATACACAAGGAAAGGAAAATCCAAATCCCTGAACAGTAGGTTGAAAAGAGAATCTGCCATTATGGATTCTATCCAAGGAGTTTGTGAGTAAGATGGGAAAGAGGGGAATGTCAGGGGGACCACCACCATCCACAGTAGGGAATACCCACATTGACTTTTCCTGTCCCTTACCTGAACACAGCACACACACACCACACACACCACATATCACACACTACATACCACACATGTCATACTTATACCCTACATTCACACCGCACGTACACACCCACACACACTCATGGACCTTTTGATGAAGAAGGCAGGGACAGAGGTGAAGGTTCGAAAGTCCTTGGGTTGACTTCAGTTTGAGAGACCTTGGCTAGCTCCCCTCAACTGAAACTTTGTGTTCACTCTCTCTGCTCCATGTCCTTCGACCACTCTAGTTGCAGAACATTTCCATCCCATTCATCTTTCTTGGGCTCCCAAAGACCCACCTGCCTCTGGCACCCCTCCCCATTTCAAAGGTAGACTAAGCATTCTGTGTGTGGAAGAACATTGTATTAATGACTCTGGGGGGTTTGAAATGCACCCTCCTGAAGACCAGAACAGGTTTTCCTTGACATTTTTCTCCTCCAGCTCAATATCTTAAAGTATATCTGGTCCGTAATGACTTCTTCTCCAAGTTCATTTGTCCACTGAATTTCTCCATTCTTCATCCTTCACCCTTTACCACCACAAAATATGGGAGGATTACTTTCAACCCTAGCAGGGCATATTGTGGTTCTTCTAGCCTGCCCCCACAGATATTGTTGTTGTTGTGATGTGCCGTGGAGTCGATTCCGACTCATAGCGATCCTGTCCAGGGTTTCCGAGGCTGTAATTCTTTACGGGAGCAGAAAGCCTCATCTTTCTCCCACGGAACTGCTGGTAGTTTCGAACTGCTGACCTTGCAGTTCGCAGCCCGATTCGTAACCACTATGCTACCAGAGCTCCTTCCATAGATATTAATGCTGTACTTTTAGCAGATTTCTTAGCACCCTGGAACAAGGTAGCCCAATTTTTTTTTAGGACATTTTGAGATCCTTCGGGGGTCAGAGCTCACTCATTTGATCACCTCAGGGGCCAGTAAGTTTTTCATTCATTTTTTTGTGACTAGTTACTGAATGTATGCTATGTGTCAGAAACTGTTCTAGGCACTGAAGATATATCACTGAAAACGACAGAAAAAAAATCCCTGGCCTTTTGGCGTTTACATGCTAGTGGAAGGAGATATGCCATAAGTGAGAAACATGATACATAAGTAATTACACACTATATTGATATCCCTGGGTGGTGCAAACAGCATTGCTCACCACCCAGTGGTACCTCAGAAAACAATCACAGCCATTGAAAACCCCATGGGAGTACAGTTCTACTCTGACACACATGAGCTCACCATGAGTCAGAATCAACGGCAACTGGTTTCTTGGTTTTTGCTGTATATTAGAAGTTACAAATATTATTGAAGAACAGACAGTCAAGTGGAGTAAAGAGGATCAGGAGTGTAGGGGGGCAGTGGTGCAGAATGCAATTTTAAATAATGCGGTCAGTGTCAGCCTCGTTGAGAAGATTTAAAGAAAGACTTAAAGGAAGTGAGGGTGTGGAAGAAAAAGAAAATAGGCAGGCTAAGACTATAAGGCAAGAGTGAGTCTGGCATGTTTGAAGAAGTCAGTCTGGCTGGAGCAGGGTAAATAAGGGGAAGAGTTGTAAGTGATAGGCCAGATTATGTGGCATCTTAAACCATTGTAAAGACTTTGGCTGTACATTCTAAATGAAATGGGGAGATGTGACTTACATTATACTCCTTTGCTGTTCAAGATAAAGGTTTTTTCCCCTATTACTTTCCCTGGAATCCAACTCCTTATATCTCCTGGGAGTTTCCCAACTCTGAGAGCTGATTTATCCCTGGACTTTGCTCTACCCCAAATAGGAAATGTTCAAGGTTCTTGAGTAGGAAGACTTGGCGTTTCTTGAATCCCCATAATGAAAGGTTTTTGGACTCTGCTTGTAGAATACCTTTGTTCTAATACACATTTGAAGAGGGCCAATAAGGAGAAGAGAAGTTGCTTCTAGGGACACTAATCCATTTCTCTTAGTTCAGTTGAAGGCTTATATATTCCTGGGAGAGAGTTTTCATACCAAACTGTCTGTTTGATCTTTGGCATAATTCTTGTTCAGTGAATTTGAAATTCTTCAACCTTTTGAATATTTGCAATCTGGGGAGTCTTGGCTTCCATCTGGTGCTCCCTGGATCTCAATTTTTGGTCCTTCCATTAAAACAAATCTTCTGCGTATGAGTCATGCTGACCAAATGACCATCATTGAATTTCTCTTCTTGCTTATATACCAAATTACCAGTAATCATCATTCATGGTTCCCAGGACTCCTTGAAAGTGTGCACTTGGAGTGCCATCATTCAAAACTTCCTTTTTCCTTTCATGTTTACAGATAAAATTGTTGATAAGGTTTAGGGATTTCTACAAAGAAAATGTGAGAAGGAATATGAAAAAAAACAAAAAAAAAGACTTGAAAAATGTGACAACCCCAGTAATCTTCAGATGCCTGGGTACCATTTTATGGATGGCTTATGTCGGCCTCCGCAAGTGATGGGAAGTGAGACATCCTTGCAGATATTTGTATTGCCCTCTGCCCTAATCCATATACACAAATGCAGCCCCTGAGAAAATCCTGGTATGACTTCTTATGCTAGATGAATACCTAGTGCATGAAACATTACTCTCCTGTTGCCTCTTTTCTCTGTAGGAGTGCTAAGCAATTCATCGTTCATACAGTTCTGCATACTCAACAGATGAGTGAGCCTCTTTGCCATCTGCTTTTCCTCCTGACTGAAACGAGATGACCCCATATTGGAAAGAGACAGTGATGGGAGAGCGGGGAGCAGAGAATAGGCCAACATGGTGGGAGCCAAGAATGTAAAAGGGAATTTAAAGAATACCTTCTGGACATAATGTCCAAGGCTTGAGGATTCTGAAGGGCTTTACAATGGCCAGTTCTGCCCTCTACCCTCAAATTTACCTCATTTATGCTGCCCCCTACCTCACTTTCAGACTTACTTTCCACCTCTTTTTTCCCTGTGCCTCTGTCAAAATTAGACACTGGTTTGGCTCTGTAGGACAAGCACTAGACTGCGAACTACAAGGTTGGCAGTTCAAACCCACCAGCTGCTCCTTGGAAACCCTATACAGGGTCGCTATGAGTCTGAACCAACTAGATGGCAGTTAAAAACTACCACCATCAAAACTTACCTGTTCAGGATCCAACTGCCATAAAGTCTTGGCAGATGGTAGGTGCTAAGCTTATTTATTTGTTCATGTAAGTACTTACTAAATGACCTTCAATGTATGAGACACAGTGCTGTATGTTGAGAATTTAATAAAAAAATAAAAAAAGTTTCTAGGGGAAGTACAATTGGACAAATCGGTTAATCTTTGCCCTTATTCTGTCACTAACTGGCTGTGTGACCTAGATAAATCACTTTCCTTTTCTGAGCCTCAATTTCCTCATCTTTAAATTAAGGAGTTTCAACTACAACAATGTTTTCCAAACTTGCCTAATCATAATACAGTCACCAGGACTACTTATTAACAGTAATAATTCCCAGGCCCCTCTCCTCAAGAGGCAGATTCAGAAGGAGCTGTATTCATTGCTAAGTGCTCTCCTTATGCTGCTGTTGTTAGGGGTGGGACAAGGAGGTTCTGACTCAAAGCATCCTTATTACACCAGAACGAGACACTGCCTGGACCTGCTCGATTTTCACAAATGTTGTCCTGTTTGAACCAATTGTTGCTGCCACTGTGCCAGCCCATTGCCTTGAGGGTCTTCTTCTTTTTCACGACCCTTCACTTTACCAAGCATGATGTCCTTCTCCAGGGGACTGGTTCTTCCTGATAACATTTCTGAAGTACAAGAGATGGCCACCCTTAATTCAAATGCACTAACCCAAGTGTAAAACTCCCATGTTCAAAACTCAGAGTCCCTCTCCACATTCAGGTCAGCTATCTTTTTCCAGTGTCCCCATCATTCCTTTGTACCCCAGCACTGATGCCCCATCTCTACCCCCATCCCATAGCCACAGGAGAGGTCACAGCTGGTAGAGGTGGGACACATGAAATCAGGGGAGGTTTCACAGAGGAGGCTGGGCTTTCAAGGACAGGGTAAAATTTTTCAGACAAAAATCAAGGCAGAGAATGTCTAGAGAGAGACAAGACAGTGTTTATGTCCAAAGCCAGGAATGATGCAAAGGTGTAGAGTACGAGCTCATGAGTCAGGGAGATATGGCTTTAAAATCAAGCTCTAACTGGCCTTCCCATAGCTTCCAGCCCTCTTCTGTGCCATTGTGAACCACACACACACACATACATACACTCCCTGGCAGATAGACAGTTTTTTCAGTATTTTCTTGGTTGTTGTTGTTGTTGAGAATATACACAGCAGAAATCTACTAATTCAACCATTTCTACAATCACAATCCAACTTATAGTTGTACAACCATTCTTACCCATTGTTTCTAAGTTTTTCTTCCATCGTTAACACAACCTCACTTCCCCCTAAGTTTTCTGTCTAATCTTTTGAGTTGCTGTTGTCAAATCGGATCCTGTATAGATAATTCTTAAAAAGAGCACAGTATTCAAGGCAGACATTCTTTATCAATTAAGCTAAATGACTTGTTTGTTTTTTTAAAGACTTCAGGGGATATTTTTGGTATGAGGGTTGAGGTTTAAAGATTATCCCAGGGTAATAGTTTCATGAGTTCATCCAGCTTCCAAAGATTCATGAGAATTTGAAATTCTGTTCTGCATTTCCCTACTTTGGGTCAGGATTCTTCTATGAAGTCTTTGATCAAAATGGTTAATAATAGTAGCCAGACACCATCCAGTTCTTCTGGAGATAACCCCCAAAAAACAAACCTGTTGCCAAGGAGTCAATGGCCACTTACAGTGACTCTACTGACAGAATAGAACTGCCACATGGGGTTCCCAGGGCTGTAATCTCTTTGGAAGCAGACCTCCACATCTTTCTCCCTCAGACTGACTGGTGGGTTTGAACCCAGTAATCTTTCTGTTGGCAGCTGAGCGAACTCACACCCAACTCCCTCCCCACCCTACCACACCCATTATTCCTGTTGTTGCCTAATAGTGATCCTTTATAGAGGATGTCTGGTGGGTTTGAACCACTGCACTACCAAGTCTGGAATTAGATCATCTTGATTGCAGTTTTCTACATGCTAATTCTCTTCTGCCTCTGGCAGTCAAGACCAACTCCCTGACACATTCATCTTACTTCATATGTGCATTTGCCAAGTGGGCAGTCCCTTATCTTCTCTGAACTCTCATTATGAAAATGCCCAATGGTTTTCAAAGAATACGTGGTTCCTATGTTGTCTGATCAAAAACTCTTTGTGGGTGGCTTTGCTAATCAAGTATCTACTCAAATCTCACCTCCTTGTAGAAGCCTTTCCTGGCTACCCTTTTCAGATAAGTAGAATCTACCTTTTACAACGTCTTGATACTTCTTAAGGTTTTTTTTTTTTAGCACTAAAATATTATATATAGATAGATAGATAGATATAGATAGATATATAAAGTCTAAAAAAAATTATAATCCTGTTTATTGTATTCAGGTGACTTTTTTTTCTTTTACACATATATATATATATATATATATATATATGTGTGTGTGTGTGTGTGTGTGTGTGTGTGTGTGGTTTTTTGATTTTGAAATCACTGTAGAATAATAGGAGGTTTTAAAGATAGTAGAGAGATGTCCCATGTATCCTTCCTGCTGTTTGTCCCACTGGCTACATCTTATATAACTACAGCACCATCTCAATACCAGGAAATTCACACTGATATAATGTCTGTGTACAGTTCAATGTCAGTTTATCACATGTGTAGGTTCATGTATCTGCCACCACAAGGTTCCGTCATGTTGTCCTTTTATGTTGTTGTTGACTGCCATCGAGTTGGTTCCGACTCATAGCAACTCTGCTATGAGTTTCCAAGGAGCAGCTAGCTGGTGAGCTTGAACTGCTGACCTTGTGGTTCAAACCAACTTTGCATTCCAGCACATTCACCCACAGTGCCACACCAGGACTCCTGCTTTTTTACAACCATACCCAATTCCCTCCCCACCCTACCACACCCCTTATACCTGTTGTTGTTAACTAATTGTTGTTGTTGTTACGTGCCATGCCCCGTGGAGTCGGTTCCGACTCATAGTGACTCTGCATAGGGTTTCTGAGGCTGTCAATTTTTATGGGAGCAGAAAGCCTCATCTTTCTCCTGCGGAACAGCTGATAGCTTTGAACTGCTGACTATGAGATTAGCAGCCCAATTCGTAGCCACTCTGCTACCAGAGCTCCTTTGTTGACTAATAGTGATTCTGATTAGGAGATGTCTGGTGGGTTTAAGATTCATCCAAGTTATTGTATGTTCCTTGGACTGTGACCCACAAGGTTGGCAGTTCAAACTCACCAACTGCTCCTTGGAAACCCTATACAGGGTGCCCATGAGTCAGGACCGATTTGACGATACTTAACAGCAACAACAGTAGTAAATAGCATTATTGTTTTAACAATAGTATTATTTTATTGCTGAATAGTATGCATGTACTAAAATTTTAACAGTTCATCTGTTGAAGGACATCTGAGTTGTTTCCAGTTTGGTACTATTATAAATAAAGCTGCTATGAATATTCATGTACAAGCTTTTTGTGAGCATAAGTCTATGGGGAAAATGCCCAAAAGAAGTAGAATTGCTGGATTGGAAGGTAAGTGTATGTTTAGTTTTTTTTAGAAACTGCCGAAATATTTTTACAGAGTAACCATTTTATATTCCTATGAAATATGATTTAGATAAAATCCCTGGCTGGCACAAATGGTTTGTACTCGACTACTAACTTAATGCTGTGGGTTAATGCATTGGACTGCAAAGCCAGCTTGAATTGCAAGGTCCGTGGTCCAAACTCACTAGCCACTCCTCGGACACCCTCGTTATGGGTTGAAGCCGAATCAATGGCACTTAACAACAACTACTAACTTAAACTTTTAAAGGTAAAGGTTGGTGGTTTGAACTCACTCAGTAACACCACAGAAGAAAGACTTGGCAATTTGCTTTTGTAAATGTTGTTGCTGTTAGTTGTCATTGCACTCCATAGGGTTTCCAAGGCTGTGTGACCTTTTAGAAGCAGATTGCCAAGCCTTATTTCTGAGGTGCTGCTGAGTGGATTTGAACTGCCAGCCATTTGGTTAATTGTCCTTGTTAAGTGCCATCGAGTTGGTTCCAAGTCATAGTGAACCTTTATAGGGTTTCTGAGAATCAGGTGGTGAGTATGAACCACTGCCCCTGCGATTCAAACTGACCTTGAAGTCCAGTGTTTATCCCATAGCACCACCCCAAGACTCCTTTTAGTTAATAGTCCAGTGTGTAACTATTTGTGCCACGCAGTCAAGAAAATCCTAACATGTAACATTGTAATACTTGGGGTCGCCATGGGTCAGAATCAACTTGATAGCAGTGGGTTTGGCTTTATATATGCTCTGGTAGCATAGTGGTTATGAATTGGGCTGCGAACCGCAAGGTCAGCAATTCGAAACTACCAGCTGTTCTGCAGCAGTTCGAACTCACTAGCTGCTCCTTGGAAACCATATACAGGGTTACTATTAGTCAGAACTGACCTGACGGCACTTAACAACATATAGAAAGGGTGGTGGTGGTGGTGGTGGTGGTGTGCCGTCTAGTTGATTCCAACTCATAGCAGCCCTGTATAGCAAGGGTGGAGAGCATTTTTTTCTGCCAAAATTTATAACATCGTTCATGGGCCATACAAATTTATCAACTTAAAAATTAGCCTACTATATTTCTTCAAACATTTAACTAACTAATCCCTAAGGTGATGGCTGGAACTTCAGTTGCCTTGGCAGGGCCAGACCAAATTACTTCAAGGGCCTTATATGGCCCACAGGCCGGACATTCCCCATCCCTGCTGTATAGGGTTTCTGAGGCTATAAATCTTTACAGAAGCAAAAAACCTCATCTTTCTCCTGCTGAACCACTGGAAGATCCTAACTGCTGACCTTGTGGTTAACAGCCCAATGTGTAATCCATTACACTACCAGAGAAGAGGGAAAGAGAACTGGTGGCACTATGGTTAAGCACTCCACCTGCTAACCAAATGTTGGCAGTTTAAACCTACCAGGCGGCTCCTCAGGAGATAGACCAGCTATCTACTTCTGTAAAGATTGCTGTTGTCTAGGTGCTGTTGTGTCAGTGTGCCAACTCACAGTGAACATCCATACAACAACAGTACCTGCGCCAATCTCATAATCGTTGCTACGCTTAAGCCCATTACTGCTGCCACTGTGCCAATACATTTTGTTGGGGTCTCCTTCTTTTTCACTGACCCTCCACTTTACCAAGCAATACGTCATTTGATTTCTTGACTGCTGCTTCCATGAGTGTTGATGGTTGATCTGAGCAAAATGAAGTCTTTGACAACTTCAATCTTTTCTTCATTTACATGGATGTTGTGTATTGGTCCAGTGGTGAGGATTTTTCTTTCCTTTACACTGAGGTGTAACCCATACTGAAGGCTGTGGAGCTTTATCTTCATCAGTAAGCATTTTAAGTCCTCTTCACTTCCAGCAAGCAAAGTTAATGAGCCTTCCTGCAACCCTGATGCCATGTTCTTCTTCATATAATCCAGCTTCTCAAATTATTTGCTCAACATACAGATTGAATAAGTATGGTAAAAGAATACAACCCTGGCACACACCTTTCATGATTTTAAACCAGTCCCCCAGTCCCCTTGTTCTGTTGGATCAAGACTGTCTCTTGATCTATGTACAGTCACCTCATGAACACAAGTAAGTGTTACATAATACTCATTCTCCATAATCTTGTCCATAGCTTGTCATGATCCGCAGAATTGAAAACCTTTGTAAAGTCAATAAAGCACATGTAAACATCTTTCTGATATTCTCTGCATTCAGCCAAGATCCATCTTATGACAGCAGTGATAGCCCTCATTTCACATCACGGTCTGAATCTGACCTGAACCTCCAGCAGATCCCTGTCAATGGATTGCTGCAGCCATTTTTTAACTATCCTGTGCAAAAATTTTACCTGCATGCATTATTTATGATATAGTCCGATGCTTTCCACATTCCATTGGGTCACCTCTCTTTGGAATGGGCACCAATGTGGATCTCTTCTAATTAGTTGGCCATGTAGCTGTCTTCCTAATTTCTTGGCAGAGATGAGTGAATGCCTCCAATGCTGTCTCTGTTTGTCGAAACATTTCAGTTTGCATTCCATAAATTCCTGGAACCTTGCTCTTTGCCAGTGCCTTCAGTGCAGCTTGGACTTGTTCCTTTGGTTTCATTGGCTCCTGATCATATGCTGCCAATTGAAATGGTTGAACATCAACTATTTCTTTTTGATACAGTGACTCTATGTACTCTTTCTATCTTCTTTTGATACTTTCTGCATCACTCAATACTTTCCCATGTTGTTGTTGTTGTTAAGTGCTTTTGAGTCAGCTCTGACCCTTAGCGACCCTGCGTAGTGTTCCCAGAAGCAGCTGGTGTGCTTAAACTGTCAACCTTGCAGTTCAAGCCAACTTTGCAGTTCAACACATTAACCTGTAGCACCACAAGAGGACTCCATTTTGCCCATTGTTGTTGTTGTGAAGTGCCATTGAGTCGATTCCAACCCATAGCAATCCTATATAGGATTTCTGAGGAGCAGCTGGTGAGCTTGAACCACCGACCTTGCAGTTCAAACAACTTTGCAGTCTGACACATTAGCACACAGCACCCTTCAATATTGCAAGATGAGTCTTGACTTTTTTCTTCAGTTCTTTCAGCTTGAGAAATGCTTAACATGTTCTTCCCTTTTGGTTTCCTAACTCAAAGCCTTTGCACATTTCTTTATAATATTTGTAAAGATTGTTGTTGTTAAGTACCGTGGAATCGGTTCCGACTCATAGTGACCCTGCACAGGGTTTCCAAAGCTGCAAATCCTTACGGGAGCATAAAGCCTCATCTTTCTCCCGCGGAACAGCTGGTAGTTTCGAACTGCTGAAGGAAATCCTACAGGTGTAGTTCTACTCTTTCACATGCTATCACTATGATTCAGAAATCTACTCGACAATGTTGTGAAGTACCATCGAGTTGGTTCAGACTCATAGTGAACCTGTATAGGGTTTCCAAGGAGCGGCTGGTGAGTTTGAACCACCAACCTTGCAGTTAAACCAACCTTACAGTCCAGCACATTATCGTGCAGCGCCACACCAGGACTCCTTCATGAGGATGGGGACTATGTTTTGTACATTGTTGTATCCCCAGCACCTGACACAGAGTTGTTGTTAAGTGTCATTGAGTTGGTTCTGACCCACAGTGGCCCTGTGTAATGTTTCTAAGGAGTGGCTGGTGAGTTTGTACCACTGGCCTTGTGATTAGCAGTCCAGTGCTTATCCTACAGCACCACACCATTACTCAATAATATTTACTGATGTTATGAAGAAAGCACAACTTTCACACCCCATAGCAAGTTAAACTACAGGAAACTCTAATGTCCAAACTTAGGTGCAGAATGAAAAGCCTAACCTACCTCATCTCCATTTCAGCTTTCATATTCTGAAATTGCCTTGAGCACTCCCATTTCCCCCTAGTTCTGATGTTTCCATATGCTCCAACCTCCTTGCTATAGATGGGCTCCTTTTCTTTTCCTCTCTGCTCAGTTCTTTGGTCTCACTTCCCTATATGGACTTTTGTCCTCATACGAGTCCACATCTCTTTTATCTTAAGCTATAATGAAAACTTCTTGAAGATTCCAGCATATGTTCAATGTTATACCCTCTGCATCACAGAACACAAGAGTACTGTGTCCACAGTGGGCACTTGGCATCTTATGGATGCATGGAGTGTGCTGCCTCTTACCAAACTCTTGTCCTGTTAAAGTTTGCTTATCACTTCCTCCAGAAGACAATCTCCTGGTGATTCTGAATTGATAGGGTTAGACTGGGGCTTGGAGTCTGTATTTTTAACAAGACCCAAAGGTGATCCTGATGGTCTGTAAACTCTGGGGAACACAGGACAATCTCTAGCACTCCTTCCGGCTCCTACATTCTGTGGCTGCTAATGGTTCACCACCTTGACTATACATGAGAAACACCTGAGAAGCTGTTTTAAAACCCTGTTCCTCAGGGTCTACCGTGGACCAATTGAATTAGAAACTGGGGATGGGGCCCAAGCATTGGTCTTGACAAGACTTCCCCAAATGATTCTGATATGTAGCCAAAGTTGAGAGCTGTTGGTCTAATAAATTGTCTCTTTCAGAAAATATTTTCCTTTTACCAGAGTGACTCTACCATAGCAGCCATTTGGGGAATACTTTAGGAGACCCAGTGGTCCTTTATCAGGGTCCCTCAAACTATATTGCATAAATAGATACCAATCAAAGTTATGTATTCAGGTGTGTTGCTTAATCGTTGCATGACTGCAAATGGAGAACCAATTGACTGACATTGTTGTTGTTTTTAAGTTCTGTTGAGTTGATTCTGACTCATAATGACTTTATATAGGGCTTCAAAGGCTACAACTCTTTGCAGCAACAGAAAGCCTCATCGTTCTACCACTGAGCAGTTAGTGAGCTCGAACCACCGACCTTTTGGCTCACAATCCAGTATGAAAGATGCCAATTAAAGATAGATTGGGGAATGAGGTTGGACAGTCAAGTGTGGCTTGTGGGGGGTTAAGAAAACAGATAGCCTTTCATCTTGACGTAGTCCTGAAGTACAGTAAGCAAAGTCTCCTACTCCCCCTTTCAGTGGGCCAGTGAAATCAGGATGACCGTTGTCTCAGGCTCCTATGGTGGTTGCTATGGGAATTGAGTATAAGTAGCCTCAGCTGCTCCACAGGGAAAAAGACCTGGCGATCTGCTTCCGTAAAGAATACAGTCTAGAAAACCCTATGGGGCAGTTCTATTAGGTCTCATAAGGCACCATGAGTCAGAATTGAAAGCGTACAACAACTACAGACGCGGAGGTCAAAGACAGTCAAGATAGAGGAAAGGCAAATTAGAAGGCCACCCAAACTTCAGGACCCTGTGCCCCATCATCTAGAAATCCTTTCATAGTTTATCACAATGGAGCACTAAAATTGTTGGCCAGACACTTGACTTTTGGCTAAGATATGAGTGATCACAACTCTGAAATCTGTAATAACAGAACCAACAAATTAAAAAATGGTCAAAGAATCACCAGCTGCTGAATTCAGCCCTGAGGGAGAGACAGACTCTCTCTTCTACTGCTTATTTCACCTAGCTGCTGGCTGCATATTTGCTTCAAGGGGCCTGCAGTGGCCCCGGAGGTACTTAGCAATTCTAGTCCCGTATTTCAAGCCAAAATTCATTTTAGCCAGAAGGGGTGCCTGTTGCAAAATGAGATTTCCAGCTCCTTAGAGGAAAAATAGGGTCAGTGAAAAACTCAGATGTCCAACCTAAGGTACTCAATTAATCTATGCTTAATGGGTAAAGGCATTTTAAACAGATTCCTGGGCCCTACTGCCTCAGGCCTTTAAGAGCCCACTGCAAGGCAGGCCTCATCTGTGTCTGAGCATAGGGCTAGACATGACTCTGACACCTAGCAGAGACCAGCTGGCAATGAGTGAGTCACCATCAGTGATCAAAGCTGACAACCAAGAATAGGATGGAGTCTTGGAGACCAGCAGGACAAGGGTCAGTGAGGAATGAGGCACAAATAAGCTGAAAATAGTACTAAAACAGATACCTGACAATGATTAAAATCCTTGAAAATATTGGCAATTTCATTTCCTCCTTTGTGCTTTTGGCTAATCTCATAGATGCATCTCCACAACAGCGTTAGTGGCAGACAAGGGCTGTCAGAGACCTTCATGGCTTTTACCCAAAGGAATGCCAGACTGTAGGTCTCAGAGGTCCCAATGTAGTTTGAAGTAGCCCATACCTGGTTTTCCTCCTAGTCTTTCTCATCTCAATAAATGACCACCCCATTCTTCCAGTTGACTTCTCTTTATCTCAACCCCCCACATCCAATCCATCAACATATTCTTGTTTCTGCCTTCACTGTATATCCAGAACACCATCAGTTTTCATCATTTCCATTGTTACCCACCTAGCCTAAGCCTCTATCGTATTTTTACTTATTATTGCAGAGGATGCCTAACTGCTCTCTCTACTTCTGCCTTTACCCTCCTATTTTCCCACAAGCCTACCTGCTTGCTCTTCGTACTTCTGCCCTTACGCTCCTTATTTTCCACAAGAAGTCAAAGGCATCTTTTTAAAATGCGAGTCAGATTGTGTCTGCTCAAAACCTTCCAGTGGAGTAAAACTCCCAAGTTCTTAGCATAGCTTTGAAGTTCCTGTATGATCCAGCTCCCAGCTGCCTCTAATCACATCTCCTGCTTCCCTCTCCATCATTCTTCTGGAGCCACAGTAGGCTTCCTTGCTGCTCTTCCTACACCTCAACCCTACTCCCACCTCAAGGCCTTTACTCGTCATCTATTTGGAAGGCTCTTTTCCCAGATATATATCCTCATGGTTGTTTCTCCCTCATTTCCTTCAAGTCTCTACTTAAATGTCACCTACTTGGTGAACTCTTTCCTGACCCAAACCCAAACCCAAACCCAACCCACTGCTGTTGATTCGGTGCCGATTCATAGTGACCCTCTAGGACAGAATAGAAAAGACCCCACAGTGTTTCCCTGGACTGTAAACCTTTAAGGAAGCAGCCTACCTTGTCTTTCTCCTGGGAAGTGGCTGGTGGGTTTGAACTACTGACTTTTTGGTTAGTGGCCCAGTGCTTAACCCACAGTGCCACCAAGTCTCATTTTCTCCATAGTTAGAGTGTGGCTCTAGTGGGGAGACCCTTCCTTGTCTATTTCAGCTTCTAGTAGCCACCAATTCTTGGAATTCCTGGGCTTGTAAATTCATCTGCCTCCATTGTCAACAGATAGCATCTGTCTCTGTGCCTCTGCTGCTCTTGAGAGATTGTTGTTGTTAAGTGCCATCGAGTCAGTTGTGACTCATAGCAGCCCTATGCACAACAGAATGAAACACTGTATCATCCACACAATCTTTGTTATAAGTCCATTGCTGCTGCCACTGTGCCAATCCATCTCACTGGGGGGTCTTCCTGTTTTTCACTAACCTTCCACTTTACCTAGCATGTTCTTCCCCAGGGATTTGTCCCTCCTGATATGTCTAAAGTACAAGAGAAGGAGTCTGGTCATCTTGGCTTCTAAGACGCATTCTCGATCAGACTTCTTCCAACATAGATTAGGTTTAGAACCTGCCCTACACTAAAATGGCTTCAACTGAAAGCTTATATTACATTAAATTGTATTATGGAAGGGGATTATATTATATTACAGCCATAGGTGGTGGTGGCTGTGTTGTTAAGTGTAGTTGAGTCGGTTCCCACTCACAGCAACACTGTAGGGTTTCCGAGCCTGTAAATCTCTATGGGAGCAAAAAACCTCTTCTCTCCTGTGGAGTAACTTGTTGTTGTTGTTATGTGCCGTGGAGTCAGTTCCAACTCATAGTAACCCTGTACAGGGTTTCCGAGGCTGTAAATCTTTACGGGAGCAGAAAGCCTCATCTTTCTCCCACGGAACAGCTGGTAGTTTCGAACTGCTGACC
>NW_006408677.1:2951373-2956347 GCF_000296735.1 Chrysochloris asiatica | reverse complement strand
ATATATATATATATATACATTTTTTTCCGGGGTGGGGACACAATTTAATCCATAGCAATAGGCTATATAGGAGATCACTGAGGAGGAAAGTCGGCGCCCAGGCAAACTCCCTTAGGCTGACAGCATTAATAATGGGATTCAATTTACACAAATTCAATTCATGCCCAACTTTTTCGGAACATACCAATTATATAAGGAAGAACTTAGCACATTATCTTGCACCTAGTAAGTAATCAATACTTATTTATTGTCTTGCTGATCAGTAAGACAAACCGTATATGTATTGAAACATCTTAATTCCAACACAACAAAGATCAGGTTGCCTGTTGTATGTTGTTGTTAGGTGCTATCGAGTCAGTTCCAAGTCATAGTGTCGGGCACAATAGAACAAAACACTGCCCAGTCCTGCTCCATACTCACAATTCTTGTTAAGCTTGAGACCATTGCTGCTGCCACTGTTGGGGGTCCTCTTCTTTTGTAAATACCCTCCACTTTACCAAGCACGATGCCTTTCTCCAGGGCCTAGTCCCTCCTGACAATATGCCTAAGTATGAGAGGCGAAGTCTTACCATCCTGGCTTCTAAGGAGCGCTCTGACTGTACCTCTTCCAACACAGGTCTGTTTGTTCTTCTGACAGTCCATAGTACTTTCAATATTCTCCTCCAACCCCATAACTCAACTGCATCAATTCTTCTATGGTCTTCTCTATTCATTGAACAACATTTACATGAATGTGAGGCTAATGAAAATACCAGGTTTGCCTAGGAATGGAGAAATAACCAGTCCCTTGTTCTTCTTCCAGCCCCCACCCCCCCAATCTGCTTTCACCAATGCTGTGAAGAGGCCAAGCTGAGGTCCAATCCCACGAAGGTCCGGTTTTCTGAGCAGTTGGCAGTTGGAGAAACAGATGCAGTAAGTGCAGCCTCAGCTACCTCTCCTGGGCCCTTGACCAGAATTGCCTTGGATGTCAAGGTCTCATTCAGGGCAGTTGCTTGTCCACTATTCCTCCTAGTGGACAGCTTTAGCAAGGAGTTGAAGTGGGAGGACCCCAATGCCATGTAGACTTGTAATGAGTGAGGAGCATGTGATATCCAGAGAAGCCCTGGGTGTGGTGGGGAAAGGGAGTATGTACTGAGTTACTCAGGATCCTCATGATGTTTCCAGAAATTTCATTGCTCTCACACTCGTAACAAATGCTTCATAAACATCTTTGGGTTACTTAATAGAAGTAGGAAGGAAGGAGTGGTTTTCTGACGATCCCTTGGAGGGGCAGCTGGTGAAATTGAGCTCTCTTCACATTTAAGTGATCTTACCACTCCACATCTTGACTGGAAAAGACTGTGGAGGAAGCTTCCATAGGGAAAATGATACAGACTCTCATTAAGTCACAAAGTCTTAAGTAGATACCTGTCGGGCTCTCAGTCCTACATAGAATGCAAAATAGATATTGGTTCCCTGACACTGGATAGCTCTCAGTGATGTAGGGATAAGTGGTTCAGATTGAGGTAATATAGAATCTATGGCTGGGTGGCATTGTTTCAAGGAGAGGCTAATGTTCAACAGCCCAATATGGGGAGGCGGGGTCATGGGCTGCCCAAGAGAAGTCCTGGTTGCTCAGTGGATAAGTGCTCAGCTGCTAATTGAAATGTCAGTGGTTTGAACCCACCAGTTGCTATACAGGAGAAAGATACAGCAGTATGCTTCTGTAAAGATTTATAGCCCTCCTGGTGTGATTAATGTGGGTTAATGCACCAGACTGCAAAGCCGTTTGAATCGCAAGGTTGGCGGTTCAAGCTCACCAGCAACATTTCAGAAACCCTCTACAGGGTCACTATGGGTCGGAACCAACTGGATGGCACTTAACAACAACAAGCTTTATGAGGGCAATTCTGTTCTGTCCTACGGGGCCGCCAAGGATAGTGGGCTTGGTTTAGGCTTGTTTGGGGCAACCCACAGTGTTTTTCATTGCTTTGTAGGCTTTGCATGCTGTAAGTTGTCTGCTCCAGATGTGCAAATGAGAAGAGGTGGGTGGAGAGCAGAAAGATATGTGTTAAGCAAGAGTGGATTGGGACCCAGGGTCCCGGAGGAATCCTCAGAAGTTGGTGAGAATGCGGTGGGGATGGGGGTGGGGAGAGCTGGAGCTAATAAACACTGGTGTGCTTTTTCAGGCTGTGCTCTCAGGAGGCCCTTGTCATTTATGTACTGAGGCACAGCTGCAGTTGTTGAGAGAAGATCGCAAGTCCAAACTGAACAGGGAAATCAATGGGGTGCCAGGCACTTATAGAGTGTGTTGAGGCAGAACCACTCAGAAGAAGGGAGAAGATACAGATGTCTCCCAGCCCCATTTCCCTGACTCTCAGCCCCAAACTGTGCTCAAGGCCTTCCCCATTTCTGTCCAAGGAAGTCTAAGGAACTAGAGGACCCCACTAGGCAAGTTGCCATGTCAATCCTAGCACAGAGGTGGTGAACAGAAAGGAAAAGAAGTGTGGAGTACTTGCAGATCAGGATGAAGCAGTCCCAGAGGTCTAATCACTAAGAGGACATTAGTGTCCTAAACCCTTGAAAATCCAGAGGAAATGTGACTTGAATTTGGAAAGTATAGGCAAATGCATTCTGTTCCATCTCAACATTTCAGAATAATCAACCAAGGCCAAGACCCTCAGTGAAGAACTCCCTCGCTTCTGCTTCCCTCCTTTAACTCCCTCACCACCACCCCGCCCCCTTTCTCTCTCCTCACCTTCCCATTCCTCTTCTCTCCCTTCCCTACTTTCTCTTTCCCCCATTATGAATCCCGTCTTCATTCTTTTCAGCTAGGCCACAGGCAGAATCAAGCCCCGATTCTAGACCCATCGGAACATAAATGCCCCAGAGTAGCTAAGACCCACCTAGACTTATTTCTCTCTCACCCGGACAGACCACCAGACAAGGTTTGAGATCTGGCTGTGAGAGAAACAGTTATCAATCTTCCGACTCTAGCTGTGCTCAGGAAATTACCTGATGCCCCGACAGCAACCTCCCTTCCTCCCTGCCACCAATGCAGTCCATATTAACCTCACCATTGGTCGGGGCCTGGAAGAGTCCGGGCCCAGGTGACTCCCGGCTATCCTATCATCCTTTTCCCTTCGTGTTCTAAGGCTTTATTAAGCAGCCACAGCAGAAATAAATCCTGTGGGCGTTCCTTGCCAACTCTATTTTTAAGCAAAATCAATTAAGTAATTATCTGAGTCCAACCCAGTGTGCTAAATAAAACCTGCCACCGCTGAGCATCGTCAGTCTGAGGATCCAGGGCCTCTGGGCTTGGCAGGATTCTTGGGATCAGACAGAGAGAGCCAGGGAGCCACACTTTTTCAATGTTCTATAGCGTCACTTCCAACCTTGGCTTCACCCCAGCTAAACCAGACTCCTGGCTTCCACCACTGCCAACCACACCACAACCCAAGATGAACCATGACGTTGGTGGTTCAAACTCACTAGCTGCTCCTTTGAAACCCTATACAGGGTCGGTATGAGTCGGAATCGACTTGATGGCACTTAACAACAAGCAACATAGAACTCATGATATTAGCCTAGGAAAATGGTGAAATCTTCTTCTGATTCTCATAATTAAGTAAACATATATTAAACACCACTAGAGTTCTTGGGGAGGAACCCTGGTGGTACAATGACTTAACCAAATGGCCAGCTAACCAAAAGGTCAGAGGTCCCCTTTTCTCCCCCCTTGAATTAGGAAACTGGTCAGAAGTTAAGGCCAGTTCCTTGACAACCAGCAGAAAGAGAGCAGGTCAGACTGCCTTGGTGCCATTCCCAGTTACTTAAACCCTAACCAATTGGAGTTTGAAGAATCAAAGTACCCACTGAGGTTAAAAACAACACACAAGAAGACATAACATTTACCATCTCAACAGTGGGATTTGTACCCAACTCTTTGCCTTATGAAAGGCTGTCATAGTTTTAATAAATAATGATTTATCCATTTTCATCCCTGAAGCCTTCCTGCAGTCCTATAAAATACACCTAATTCCCCTCCTCAGGGAGACAATTGTGGCAAAGATCTCCCTGTCTCCCTGCATTTTCAAATTTGCAATGAAGTGTCCATTTTCTCTTCAAAAAACAAAACAAAACAAAACCTGCATCTGGGTCTTCTTGGCCTCACACCTGCGGCAGGCAGAGAACTCAGGTTTTGTATGTCATGAGTCCAAACCCAGCAGATGCTCCACAGAAGAATGATGAATCTGTGTACTCATTTCCAATTTACGTTCTCAGAAACCCCATAGAGCAGTTCTACTCTGTCCTGTGGGGTTGCTGTGAGTTGGAATCGACTCAGTGGCAGTGGGTTTGGTTTGGGGATTTAGAATCCCTGGGTGGTAAAAATGATTAGATGCTTGACAGCTAACCCCAAAAGGTTAGCAGTTCAAACCCCCCAGAGACCCCTCAGAAGAAAGGCCTGGCAATCTGGTTCCAAATGGTCGCAGCCTTGAAAACCCTGTGGAGTACAGTTCCACTCTATACATGCCATGAGTCAGGATGAGCAGGTTTGGTTTAGCTCATACCACATATTCATTCTGCAGCTATTTATGGTGCCAGGAACTCTGTTCAGTGTTGGGATTGCAGTAATGAATAGGACATGGTCATTGTGCTCTGAGTTCAGCATTTGATGAAAAAGGCAAATATTTTCCAGAAATATGATAAAGAGTTCTGACAGGTGCATATAAATTGCAATAGGAACACATGGGAAAAGCAGGTCCAAGTATGTGAAGATAGCTGGACAAAGTTGCAGATAAGACATATATGAGAGCACAAACAAGATGGCGGATTGGGTGGACGTGTACTAAAGGAGCTCCGCCAACAACAACACACAATACCCGACCAGGCAGGCTCAGGGGCTGGTCCCAGAACTCTGAACCGCATATAAAGCAATATTTAGAAGGTTGGAAGGCTCACAGCTGGGGGAATTTGTGGCAGAAGCAAGAAATC
>NW_006408677.1:2938581-2939225 GCF_000296735.1 Chrysochloris asiatica | reverse complement strand
CATTGATCTATGTACCTTTCATTGTACCAGTACCAAGCTGTTTTGAGCACTGTAGCTGTGTAGTAAATTTTCAAGTCGGGAAGTGAGAGGTTTCCAACCTTATTCTTATTCTTATTCTTAAGCAGTGCTTTGCTTATCCTTTCCTTTCCATATAATTGTTTTTTTCCATCTCTTTGAAGAATGTTGTTGGAATCTGGATTGGGATTACATTATATGTGTAAATTGCTTTGGGCAGTATTGACATTTTAACAATGTTAAGTCTTCCTATCCATGAGCATGGTACATTCTTCCATTTTTGTGAGTCTCTTGGTTTCTTGTAGTAGTGGTTTGTAGTTTTCTTTGTATAAGTCCTTTGTTTCTCTGGTTACATTTATTCCTAGATATTTCTTCCTTTTGGTGGCTTTCCTAATGTCCTTTTCAACGCTATCATTTTTGGTATAGAGGAATCCAAATGATTTTTGTATGTTGATCTTATACCCTGCCACTCTGCTGAATCTTCCAATGAGGTCTAGTAGCTTTTTTACGGAGTCTTTCGGGTTTTCTACATAGAGGATCATATCGTCTGCAAATAGGGAGAGCTTTACTTCCTCTTTGCCAATTTGGATGCCTTTAATTTCCCTGTCTTGCCGTATAGCTCTTGCTAA
>NW_006408677.1:2936459-2938481 GCF_000296735.1 Chrysochloris asiatica | reverse complement strand
TTGTAAAGGTAGAAGTTTTGTAACAAAAAAGGGGAGTGGTTAATCTTACAGTCCAGAAACAAAGAACCCTAGGACCATCAAGAGAGGAACGCACAAATAGAGTGTGGGACCTTATCCAGAGAAGCAGCAGAGCCAGAGATGGAGGCAGAGATGGGGGCATGGAGAGGGGGAGCGTCTGAGGACACTAGATTCATCAACTAAGAAGAAAAGGACTAAGAACTGGTGGCCAGGAACAGACTTGCAGAATGTGCCCTTTGGAGATGTAAATTATTACATATGCCTGAGTGGGGTTTTTTTTGTTTGTTTGTGTATTTTTTAAAAAGCTAAAGTGGATAGAGAGAAATACTTTTAACTCATGGTATATGGAGTGGATTATAATCAATGTAATGAAACAAGTTATATGAATGGTTGAATGTGAAACTGATGATGTGCTCTGTAAACTTTCACTCAATCCACAATAAAAACCTTAAATAAAAAAAAAAAAAAAAAGACATATTTGAGCTGGGTCTTGAAGGATGAGTAAGAGTTTTCCAAGGAAAGAGGAACGGTATTCTAGGCATATGGAATAGTCTTTATTTAATAAGTATTTAGTGAGACCTTAACATGCACCACCTCCTATTCAGAAGTATAGAGGCATGAAACAGCACTTGCAAACCAAGAATGACAAGACATGATGCTGGAGAAGTAGGAGGGAGCCATGTCAGAAAGAGCTTTAGATGCCATGAACGTGGGGGAATGGCAGAGCAAAGACATGGGTGTGGAAGTGATCTTGATGTGGGAAGGGCATTATGGAAAAAGTGTATGTATGTGCACGTTGCAGGAGATAGTCAGGTGAGTGAGTTAGGCTCAGAACCTCAGTATAATGTGGGTGTGCTTTGATGTCGAATAAAGGGTGAAATTTCGATGTGGACCAACCAATCTTGGGGAATTTGGTTCTGGTTTCCATGTCACATTGTTATTGATCAGCCTTTCTTCTGTCTCTTTATCTTTCCATACCTTTGGCTCCCTGTCTCCCTCACTTTCTCCTTTCTCTTACTTTCCACATCCTTTCTCTGGCTTCCCTCCTTGTTCCTTCCCTTTTCTATTACAGAAAATGATGAAGAAAGAAGCACTTCTCCTCATCCCCAACGTCCTGAAGGTCTTCTTAGAAAATGGACAGATCAAGTCGTTCACATTTGATGGCCGGACCACTGTTAAGGTACATACAGAGTCTCCTGTTGGGTCACCTCTCCAGATGACAAACAGCAGTTGGTCTTCAGGTTCTTCTGAGTCTGTACATAGTTACTCACTGATGGAACAAGGTGGCCTTTGAGCTCCTGCAGCTTGTGAGGCTGAAAAAAGACCATCCTTAGATGGAGGTGAAAGGGTGTTCAGTGGGCATGGAAGTTTACATGCTCAGCTGTGTGCTAGTGATTGTGTGTGTGTTGGGGGGCACATAGGTACACGTCTAAGTATGAACTGCTTTGTATCCATGTTACACTGGGCCTTTTAGACTCTTAAGAACCAAGGAGTGTTAAGATCTTTAAGCAAGTCATTTACATAAAGCAAAGGCAATATTTATTGATACACTAATACCTACGCAAGTTTACATACAGAAATCAACAAATACAATCTCTAGAGAGCTTAGTTTAGCCTTGCCTTGCTTTTTAAATAGCAACCATATCTTAGACACTGAACCAAGATTTGAAAGTCCAGCCACGGCCCCTTTGGCTATTCCTTTCACAGGAAGAGCACTTACTGAGCTATAATTCTTAACCGCTCAGTCAGGCATCTACAAGTTGTAGTGATTCTCATAGTCCTGACGAGTAGAAGTGATTATATGATTAATCCTTAGGTTCACTTTGCTCTGGAACAAAAACAACAAAAATCCACTCCTGCTTCTTCTGGACTCTCTCCAGAAAGAGGGATGTTTTAATGCAGCCAGTACTGTACAAACTACTGGGTACCTACAGTGCTTACCCAGAAAGCCCACCTTGACCTACAGTTGCCCTGAAGTGCCAATGCTGATGCAAAGAAAAACCT
>NW_006408677.1:2931300-2936359 GCF_000296735.1 Chrysochloris asiatica | reverse complement strand
ATATATATTTTTTTTTTTTTTAAATCTTGATCCAGGGAGACTTTTGCTAAAGAAGAGTTTATCAGGTGTTCTGAAATGACTTTACCCATGATTCTCAACCAGGGTCAATACTACCTACTCCCAGAGGGCTTTTGGAAATGTCTGAAGGTGTTTTGAATCATCACAATGATTTGGTGTGCTGCAGACATTTAATCTTAGGGTCAGGCATGCTAAATGTCTTACAGGAAGTAGATCAATCCCTGATGAAGAATGGTCTTGCCCAAAGTACCAGTAGCATCCTGGTTGACAAACATTGTGCCCAAACCATGTTGATTGAATCTAGTGTCTTTGGATGGCTTAAGCCTGGATGGGTCCCCAGACCAGGAACTCACCTAGGACCAAAGCACATTCCTTAGGGTGCCATGAGATATTCTTTTGGTGATTGAAGGTCTCAGGCTATGGGAGGGGGCATTGACACAGACCACCCAGGGGTTTTCCAAATGTCCCTCCTCCAGGTGTGCTTATCTTTTGGTGTCACAATCTTCCTTGCTGATTACTCATAGGTTGATCTGTCGACTTGTCTGTATAGAGTGCCTCCCAACTGCAGTGTGTCTTCTCCTCCCTCCCCTGCCTCTGGTTTTGAGCATTCCCTCACCACCCACCTCCTACCACCATCATTGTCTCCAGGTGGCCCTAGCCTGCCGGGACAGCAGTATTCCCCTGGCTCATGATCTCACTTGGATTTCACAGAGGGAGCGCTGGCTAGTCACTGGAACCTTGACAGGCTGCCAAGCCACTTGTATAAGAGAGGTACCTGGGTGAATTGACAGCCTGGCACAGGGGCCATTACACTTGTAACACCAGTTGGCAGTCACTGGCTTGGCTGTCCGTAATCCCAGTGCAGCCGAACTGCAAAGAAAACCTCATCTGTTCTAGCAACACTGGCGCCTCTGTGACTACTTGGATAATACAAAGAGATATTCTCAAGTACCCACCGATTGCCATCCTAACATTTGAATGGCTAAATATCTTTTCATGTTCACAGTGCCTTGTTTGCCAACCCTGGTTGTAAAGGAGCTTCTCATTCCCAAGCCTGTTGCTTTTAGGCTTTGGGAAGATCAGCTTTACTGACTCTAAAAAAAAAAAAAAAAAAAAGTACACTAGAGCCGAGAGTAGGTGCAAATCACAGCAAATAGATGGCATAAGTTTCAAAACTGACCCACCCCCATGGATATGTTTCCAGCTACCCAAATATTAAAAGTAGGAGAACTAGTCTGAATTGGGACATGCCAAAAGTGTAAAACACATGCTGGATTTAGAAGACTTCGTATATAGAGGAATGGATAGATGGATGGATACAGATAGAGTTACAGATACAGGTAGTGATTATAGATAGAGATAGAGATAGAAATATAGATACAGATAGGTCCCTGGATAGTGCAAATGGTTTGCACTGGACTACTTCAAACCCACCAGCTGCTCCTGAGTAACCCTGTACAAGGACCAACTCAATAGCACTTAACAACAACAACCCTAACCTAAAAGTTGGCAGTTTGAACCCGCCCAATGGCACCACAGAAGAAAGGTCTGGCGATCTGTTTTCATAAAGATTATAACCAAGAAAACCCTATGAAACAGTTCTACTCTGTAACACACGCGGATTCATGAGTTGAAATTGCCTAACAGCAACAGGTTGATTGGTTGGTTTTCAATAGCTATCAATATATCCATATATATTACATAATTATATCTCACTAATAGCTTTTTTATATTGATTACATATTGAAAAAATTATTTTGGATATGTGAGTTCAATAAAATACATCATTAAAATTAGCAGGAAAAAAAAAGGAGGGCAGCAGAGCAGATGGAGCCCATATGTTGTCAGATTTATGACAGCGCACAAGACATATGACATAGTTCCTCTGCATTGGTACATTTTTTCAAGTAGCTAAACTGATCGTCTATAAAACCAGTTACAATCAAAACTGAACATTTCACTGGTAACTCAAATCATTTGATTTAGATTATGAATTCTGAAATAGTAAACTTTTTAGTCTTATAAATGTGGCTTTTGTTTTTGTTAATGCCTAAAAAATTAGTTAAGGGACAAACCAGGATTAACATTCTGACTTAGCAGAAAAAGCGAGGGAAGAACCACTACAGGGCCTGGCACTTAATAAGCATGGTGAAGGGAGAAGTAAGGGCCAGAGGGCAGGAAGGAAGAAGGCAGAGAGGGAGGAGGACCTGACAAAATTCAGAAAGACCTCCTTCTGCTCCCTGAGCCTTTGTTGTTTCCCAGGGCTCAGGCCTCTATCAGAACTCATGGGTCACTTTGCTCAGAGCCCAGGGCCTGGACCATCATAGAAGTCTGGTCAGCTTCTCTAGATCCCCTGTGTCTGCCATGCTTTCCTAACAGCAGCCTTCTCCCCTGGACTCATTTCCTTCTTCCCCATGTCTGGCATTTAAAGTAACTTTGAACTGAAATGGGTCTTTCTCTCAGGGCTCTTTTCTCTTCCACAGGATGTGATGGTAACACTCCAGGATCGGCTTTCTCTGAGGTACATTGAGCACTTTGCTCTTGTCCTTGAGTATGCTGGGCCCGAACAGAATCACAAGTTCCTACTTCTCCAGGACAAGCAGCCCCTGGCTTATGTAAGAAACTTCTTTCTCCTACACTGATTGCTTTGCGTGCATGTGGCTTCTACTAGAGAGGAAGACGAAGGCCTTCCTTCTCTAGAAAATTCATACTGTCATATTCAGAAAGACCCAGAGTTCTAAATTTAGGTCAGTATGACCAAACTCCAGAGGACTTTTGGAAATGTCCCTTGTGACTCAAGGACATGAAAGTCTTGGTCTCTAGAAGGGAATGTTTGGGATGGTAATTCACCGCACTCAGGATATGGAGTTTGAAGAACAGCGTCAAGTTGACTATCTCCTAAAAACTCTGCTTACTGTATTTTTTTGTTTCCTGCAAGGAAAGATGGCCCTTCAGATGAAGGCTAAAATTTGAAAGGATCAGGTCATGGAATTTCCCACAAGAGCTATTTAGTGAGACTAGAACACATGGGGATTGAGTATGGGCTAAGGAGAGCCAAGGATGGGCACCATGTTACCTAGATCAACTTTCAAGGTAGACTAGGAAAACATTTTTGTTCAGTATGTTTCTTAACCCTTGCCATATGGGAAAAGGCTAGAGAACTCCACAATAGTTGGATAGTGTTTCACCAATTGATGAAGCACCAAGAAGAGTCAAAGGTTCAGCCAATATTCTCAGGTAGATTGGGAAAGAATTGGAGAGGGACAGTTGTGAAGAAATACAATTTCAGAGCGTAAATGGAAGGTAAACCAAAACTAAAATCAAACACATACCATGAAAGGATTTTAGGAGGGAAAACATCTCAGCCAAATGGGATCCAGAGAATCATAGATGGGAAGGGAAGGTCTGAGTTCCCACACCCACCTTCACGAGGCCTTTTGAATTCAATTTGTCTCTTGTTCCATTTGGTAATTTAAAAACTTTATTTATTAAGAAAAATTTCAAACAAACACTAAAGTAGATAATGAGCCCTCATTACCCACCCCCAGTTTCAACAATTATCAATATTGTGCCAATATTATTTCCTCTCTTCTTCCAAATGGGAGTTGACATCTTTGATTTAACTTAATGCTCGAAGCTGAATTCCTATGATTTGTAAAAGCATTAGCCCCACAGCAAGAAAAGAGTCTTAGAATTTCCCAGGATCCCTTTCTTCCTACCTAGTGTTCGGGTGACTTAGACCCAATTGGTAATAAAAGGCATTTCTTGGATAAGTGATTCCAAAAATTCAAGTCACTTTGAGTAAGAGGTGATACAGAAAAGGCCTGGTTCCTCATCACTTTCCTCTAAGAGTCATTGAAATTTTTCAGGTGGGAGACAGGTTGGGAAACAGTAGCCTAGAGGTCTGCTCCAAACTCCACCTTGAGGAGCCACTGATCTCTGATTTCCTATTACCCTAGCCACTGATTCTGGACTTTTTTCCCTCCTGGGACTTCTCCTCCCTGGGATCCAGGTGGTGCAGAGGACACACTATCAAGGAATGAAATGCCTCTTCCGAATAAGCTTCTTTCCCAAAGACCCTGTGGAACTGCTGCGTCGGGATCCTGCTGCTTTTGAGTACCTGTACATTCAGGTAGAGTTTAACTTGAGGATGGACACAGAGACCAATGGGCAAGCAAGCCAACAAGCCATTTGGCCATCACAACGAAGCTGCTATATATATATATATATATACATTTTTTTAAATGTTTTATTGTGAATTATATGATAGTTTACATGGGAGAATATTAGTTTTACATTCATTCTATCGTATATCGTTTCATTGCCATGGTTACAATCCCCTCCATGTATCATCAACCAACCAAAGAGTATATCCTACAAGCCTGATCCCTCCGACCCCCAACCCAACACCCCAGTTGTCATCACACAGGCCCTCTCCCTCTCTGGGTCTAAAGTCCCCAGCTGCTCCATCGCCCCACGTCATCATCTTTGCTTCCATATCAGGCATCACTGCTTCTTGGGTAGGGTCCCGCTCTGGGCTCTTCTCCGTTGATGGTCCTAGGGACCTCCGCTCCTAGACTGGAAAGTTAATCACTCCCTTCCATGCTATAAAATGTCTACCTTTACATTTCCAACCCTCAAAATCAGTCCTGATAACAGTTATTCACTATTGCATCACAAGAGACCTATCTGCATTTCATTTCATCAGCTCCACCTGGACAGATTGGATACTACTCACTGGAGATTCTGCCTTCCTCCAGGCCACCTGGCTCTAGGTTCCCTCTTGCAAGGTTGTAAGCCAGTCACTTCTTACCTTTGTAGTCCCCCCCACCACCACCACCATTTTGGGTAGCCAATGTCCAAGTTGCCCATCCCTGTCTACTCTGTGTGTGGAAGGAGTGGGAATGACTCCTGCTATAAGGATTTGTTCCCTCTTTTGAGTTACTGCATCCATAGGTGTAGGTCAAGTTCATCAAATTGTATCAGATTACTCTTTTTTTCCTCTTCTTTCTTCTTCTGGTTGAGCTCGGTCATCCAGTCA
>NW_006408677.1:2908274-2928005 GCF_000296735.1 Chrysochloris asiatica | reverse complement strand
AATTCACCAGTGAAGCCATCTGGGCCTGGACTTTTTTTGGTTGGGAGTCTTTTGATGACCTGATCAATTTCTTCTTTTGTTATGGGTCTGTTCAGGTTTTCTACTTTACTGTGTGTAAGTTTAGGTAGGTCGTGTTTATATACAAATGTATCCATCTCTTCTAAGTTTTCAAATTTGTTCGAGTACAACTCTTCATAGTATTCTGTTATTATCCTTTTGATTTCCTTTGGTTCCATTGTGACATCACCATGTGGTTTCTAATGCATGCTATTTGTGTCTTCTCCCTCTTTTCTTTTGTTAGGTTTGAAGCTGCTATATGTTTTTATAACCCTCGGGTAAAAGGCCCTCTCCTCTTCCGCTGCCATTGCAGGCCAAGGCCAAGTTGATTGGCTTGGTGACCTGAATTGGCTGGGGGCTCAAAGTCCTATCTAATTTTCCAGATACCTCTAATCAGTTTTCAAGAGCAAGGACCCCTACTAGGTCTGTCATTCTCATGGGATCCCAAGGTTTGACAAGCCTCTTTGAGTTTCAGAAGTTCTCAACGGAGTCCTGGTGTGGCTCTGAAGAATAATGCACTGGACCACAGGGTCGGTTTGAACCGCAATGTCTGTGGTTTAAACTCACCAGCCACTCCTCAGAAACCCTATACAGGATCACAATGAGTCAGAACGGACTTGATGGCACACAACTACAACAGAAACATTGGCTGACCACTTACTGTGGGCCAGGCCCTATGTTAGTTGAAAAGAAGCAACTGTCCCTATTTACTAGAGCTCATAGGCAGGTATACACACAAATAAATATAAGTAGGGTGATAAATACTATGATAATGACAATGTCAGTGGGGGCACCCAGGAAGCAGTATGCCACTTTATATTGGAGAGTGACAGTGAAGGCTGCACAGAGGATGTGTGATGCATGCATGCTCTGAACCTTGAAGGATGAGGAGAGGTTTACTTGTATGTAGAGAGATGGAGTGGAGGGGGTACATTCTAGGCAAAGGGAGTTGTATTTATAAAGGTATGGTGGTTGTGATGGTGATGTGCCGTATAGTTGGTTTCAAAGTCCCTTCTGACATCCATTTTGGTCTTTTCTTTCTTTCTTGTCTTTTTTAATGTGACCCCTTGCTTTCTCCTTGTATAATGATCTTAATGTCATCTCACAGCTCTTCTTGTCTTTGCTCATTAGTGTCTAATGCATCAAATCTGTTCTTCGGATGATCTCTAAATTCAGATGGGATAGATTCAAGGTCATAGTTTGGCTCTTGTGGAGTTGTTTTAATTATCTTCCGTTTGAGCCTGAATTTGCATATGAGCAATTGATGGTCTGTTCCACAGTCTGCCCCTGGCCTTGTTTTGGCTGATGATGCGGAGCTTTTCCACTGTCTCTTTCCACAGATGTAGTCAATTTGATTTCTGGTGAGGTCCATGTGTACAGTCGTCTTTAATATTGTTTAGAAAAGGTATGCAATGAAGAAGCCATTTGTTGGTCTTGAAATTTTCTATCATGCAACCTCCAGCATCGTTTCTGTCACCAACGCCATATTTTCTAACTACTGATATTTCCTCTTTGTTCCAACCTTTGCATTCCACTTGCCAGTAATTAATAGTATATCCTGATTGCATGTTTGATCAATTTCAGACTGAAGAAGTTGGTAGGATTTTAAATTTCATCGTTACTGGCTTTAGTGGTTGGTGTGTAAATTTGCATAATAATAGTACTAACTGGTGTGTCTTATAGACATATGAATATTAACCTGTCAAAAACAGCATTATACTTCAGGGTAGATCTTGAAAAATTCTTTTTGATGATGAGTGAGACACCATTCTTCTTCAATTTGTTATTCCTAGCATGGTAAACAATGTGATTGTCAGATTCAAAATGGCTAATACCAGTCCATTTCAGCTCACTAATGCCTAGGATATCGATATTTATGTCTTCTATTTTATTTATGATACCTTACAATTTTCCTAGATTCTTACTTTGTACATTCATGTTCCAATTATTAATGGATGTTTTAAGCTATTTCTCCTCGTTTTGAGTCGTTGCCCCATCAGCAAATGAAGGTCCTGAAAGGTTTACTCCATTCGCATCACAACTCTAGTTTGAGGAGGCAGTTATTTCCCAATCATATTTTGAGTGTCTCCCAACCTCAGGGGCTCATCTTCTGGCACTATTCTGACAATATTGTGGTACTATTCATAATGTTTCAATATTCAATATTCTGTTGCTATCTGACAGTGTTCCACTGCAATTCATAAGATTTTCAGTGGTTAAATATTCAGAAATAGTCCACCTGTCCTTCCTAGTCTATCTTAGTCTGGAAGCTCAGCTGAAACCTGTCCACTATGGGTGACCTTGCTGGCATAGCTTCCAGCATCATAGCAATATGCAAGCCATCACAGTATGACAAACTGACATACAAGTGGTGTTACAAATCTTTATGGGAGCAGAAAGCCTCATCTTTCTCCTGTGGAGCAGCTGGTAGATTGAAACTGCTGACCTTGCAGTTAGCAGCCCAACTTGTAACCCACTAGGCCACCAGAGCTCATTTTACAGAGTTACAATGGCATGAAATGACATAATGTATTGAGAGAACTGCAAGTCATTTCTTATGGCTGGAGTGCAAGGTATGAGGTTATGAGCAGTAAGTAGTTAATGAAGTTGGAAAGACATGAAGCAGGTGGAGGAAGGGCTTGGTACACTATGACAAACATGGGGTTTATGCATTAGGTAGGCAGTGGTTCTCAAAGTGTGTTTCCTGGACCAGCAGTACCAACATCTCCTGAGAACTTGTTAGAAATACAGATGTTCAGGCACCACTCACCTCAGTTCAACAAATCAGAAACTGGGGGAGGGACACAACAATGTGTGATTTAACAAGCTCTCTAGGTGATTCAAATGATTGCTGGAATTTAAGAAACACTGCTTTGGGGGTAGTGGTTCTTAATCTTAACTGCATATTAGAAGTATCAGGGAAGGTTTAGAAAATGTTGTACCCCACCTAAACCAAAAACCAATTGTCAAGGAAGCCATTCAGATTCATGGAAATCCCCATATGTGTCAGAGTAGAAATGTGCTCCACAGGACTTTCAATGGCTGATATTTCAAATGTAGATTGCCAGCACTTTTTGTTTGTTTGTTTGTTTGTCTTGAGGTACCTCTGGGTGAACACAAATCTCCAACCAAGCACATTTAGTTAGCAACCAAGCACATTAACCATTTGCACCACCCAGAGCCTCTTCCATCTGACCTAAGACAAATTAATAGAATGAGAATCTATGAAAGTAAAGGGTCCAAACAGTATTTTTTTAATTCCTAAAATGATTCCTATAGGATAAGCACAGGAATGCTAACCTAAAGGTCAGAGGTTCCAACCCACCAGCTGTTCTTTGGAAACCCTATACAGGGTCGATATGAGTCGGAACTGACTTGATAGCACTTAACAACAACAAAGTGATTTAAAAATAAAAAATAACTAATGGAACATATGAACATCAATCTCCACGACTCTGAACTACCAGTAACAACTGCTCTGAAAGTGATCACATTAGAGGATAGAGTGTGAGAAAACTCAAAATTATTTCATTAAAAATAAAAAAGACGGGGTTTAGCGGTCAGAAAGAGACTGGAGGAACCTGAAACTATGGCCCTCCACCACCCTTCAGGTCTGGAAAGGAACTCATCCTCGATGCCCAACTTCCACCCAAGCAGTGGATAGGGTTATAGGGTGGGGGCAGCAACACCAGTAAGGTATGATCACCATGGAATGGTCTATCATTCAAAAGCGAAAAGGCAACATTTTCCTAAGGACAAAGTTGAAAAGGGATGAGAAGGAGGATAGAATGCAAATAGGAACCCCCGGGAGGATGCGGTATAACTGTTGTTGCATGGAGGGGATTGTAATCAATGAGATGAAACAAAGTGGATAATTTGTTGAACGTAAACCTAATGATCTTGTCTGTAAACCTTCATTCAATTCACGTTAAAAAAAAAGTAAGCACTTTGTCTTGTTTATATTGGACATGTTACCAGGAGAGACCAATCTCTGGAGAAGGACATCATGCTTGGTAAAGTAGAGGGTCCATGAAAAGAAGAAGACCCTCAACGGGATGTACTGACACACTAGCTGTAAGAAGGGGCTCAGGGATAGCAATGATTGTGAGGATGGTGCAAGGCCAGGCAATGTTTTTTTGTTTCTGCTATGCATGGAGTTGCTAGGAGTTGGAGTCGACTCAACTGCACCTACCAACAACAACAAAGTTGTTCTAATATATAGCCAACATCGAGAAATTCTCTTGTAGGGTTCGGTCCCAGTAAGGTTCAATGGAGAAGAATCGTCTAGTCAGATCAACAATTTAGAAATACCCTGAGAAAAGATACCAACCAGTAGTAAGCTGTTCCGGTTTCCCAGAGAAATAATGAGGACTAGAATCAAAGTAGTGATAAAGGAGTTAGGGTGAGAGTCAATAAATATTTAAAAGATAGAATTGGTAGACCCTGACTCAATGAGGATCTGGTAGTGTTGCTACCATCCCCAAGTAGAGAATACGAGAAGTGGAATAGGTTTTAGGAAAAGATAAGTTCATTTTTGGATATGTTGAGCTTAGGTACTTGTAGGACATATGGAGCACTTGAGAAAAATATCCTGGAAACTGATCTGCCTTTGATGGTGCCCCTGGGATGTGCTATATAAGACATCATGGTTGTCCTTTCTGCCCCTTCCGACAACATCAAATGTTAGGACCATTTCTCAAATATCCTCATGGTCCTTGAACAGTACTCTAGGGGGCAATGAGTTGTGGTTTCTTTATGAATTATATAAGTTTAGTTCTTATTTTGTTTGCCCTAAATGTTACTCAAACTTCTGGGAATTACCTTGGTTCTAATATTTTAGAATTTGATGACAAGACCATATCCACCCTGTCTTTCTACCCTTGTGATGATATGGACTGCAGCTCTATTCCTTCTTTAAAAAAATAAAATAATAACAATAGCATTCGTGAGGTATAATTGACATACAAGTTGCATATAATTAAAATGTATAATGCGGTGAGTTTTAGCATATGTATATACTAAATGATGTATATGAAACCATCACCATAATGAAGATATTAAATATATTCAACACTCCTCGGGTTCTTTTATAATTTGTTGCCCCCAGTCAACCAATGACCTGCTGTCTGTCTCTTATAGATGGATTTTCATTTTCTGGGGGATATATATATATGTGTGTGTGTGTGTGTATGTGTGTGTTGTTGTTGTTAAGTGCCATTGAGTCACTTCCGACTCCATTATATATGTATAAAATGCAAATATACTGTTGTCCAGTGCCGATGAGTTGTTTCCGACTCATAACAACTGTGCATAGTATTTCCAGGGGGTAGCCGCAAGGTCAGCAGTTTGAAACTACCAGCTGCTCCGCGGGAGAAAGATGAGGCTTTCTACTCCCGTAAAGATTTACACCCTCGGAAACCCTGTACAGGGTCGCTATGGGTCAGAACTGACTCGACAGCACTTAACAACAACAAGCTTATCCACTAGGACTGGTGTATTGCTGTAGGATAAACATTGAACTGCAAGATCAGCAAATCAAACCCACCAGCTGCTACTCAAAAACCCTATACAGGGTCACTATGAGTTGGAACCGATTGATGGCACTAATCAATCATATATACATACATATGGAGCAAGAGAACAAAGTAAGTATACAGGCTACATGATTTTATGCAGTATATGTACTTATTTTAAGGAGCTCTGGTAGCGTAGTGGTTACGAATTGGGCTGCTAACCTCAGGGTCAGCAGTTCGAAAGGGAGGCACATAGCTGTTCCACAGGAGAAAGATGAGGCTTTCTGCTCCCGTACACAGCCTCAGAAACCCTGTACAGGGTTGCTATGAGTCAGAACTGACTCCACGGCACATAACCACCACCATACTTATTTTGCTCTGGCTTCTTTCACTCAGCATAATTATTTTGGGATCCATCCATGTTGATACTCTTGTCTATATCTATTGTTCATTCCTATTTTTTTGTTGACTACTATTCTGTGGTATGGATGTACCAGAATTTGTTTATCCACTCAACTGTTGATGGGCATTTGAGTTGTTTCCAGTTTCTGAGGACTACAAATAAAGTTGCATGAATATTTGTGTACAAGTCTTTGTATGGGCACATGTTTTTTTTTCTTCTAAGAACTGAATGGTAGATGCATTTTCAATTTTTAAAAGAAACTCCAATACTGGCACTGTAGAGTAAGTACTGGATGGCTAACCACAAGGTTATCAGTTCAAACCAACTGATTGCTCCGCAAAAACCTTATGAGATGTTATGAGTCGAAACTGACTCAACAGAATTTAATAACAACAATAACATCACTTTATAATCCCACCAGCAATATATCCAAGTTCCAGTTTCCTGCATCCTCGCTACCACTGCGTATCAGTATTCTTTATTTGAGCCATTCTTGAATTTTTCTAATGACCGATGATATTGAACAGTTTTTCATGTGCTTATTTGCCAACTTAGGGTTTCCTTGGTGAAATGTCTGTTCAGATCTTTTGCTCACTTTTTAATTGGGCTGTTTGTTGTTTATTACTGAGTCTTGAAAGTTGTTTATGCATTCTGGATACAAGTCCTTTGTTGCAATTATTTTCTCCAAGTCTGCCCTTTCAGTTTCTAAACGGTATCTTTCACAAAACAAGAGTTTGAATTCTGATGAAATCTAATTTGTAGATTTGCTTGTTTATGGATTGTGCTTTTAATGTCATATCTAAGAAACCTTTGTCTAATCCAAGGTCATAAAGATTTCCTCCTGTTGCTTTTCCTTCTTCTAGAAGTTTTACTGTTTTAAACTTGAGTGAACTTTTATACAAGGGGCTTCTAAAAGTTTATGGACAAATGGAATTAAAAGATAAAGGAATTTTTCTATAAAGCCCCTTATATATGGTATGAAGTATGAATCCAAGTCCTTCTCTTTTTTTTGGCATATGGATATTTCAGCACCTTTTTGAAAAGACTATTTTTTTCTCAAATGAATTACCTTTGCACCTTTGTTAAAAACAAAACCCAAAAAACAGCTGTTTTTGAATTCCGTATTCTGTTCCATCGAGCTACTAGTGTATATTTATGCCAACATTACACCTTTCTTATTAATGTAGTTTTATAATAAGTCTTGAAATCAGGTAGTGTTTGGCTTCCATCCTTGTTCTTCTTTTTCAAATTGTTTTGGTTATTCTAGGTACTTTGCATTTCCTCGTGAATTTTAGAATCAGTTTGTCAATTTCAACAACAAGAAAAAATCATTCTGTGATTCTGGTTGGGATTGTGTTGAATCTATAGATCAATTGGGGAAAAGTCAACATCTTAGCAATATTGAATCTTCTGACCCATGAACGTGGTTTATTTCTACATTTATTTAGGTCATCTAAATTTTTCTCGGCAATATTTGATTCTTTTTAGTGTATCTTTTTTCAGATTAATTCCTAAATATTTCATATTTTTGATGGTATTATAATTTTTTGTATTGATTTTTTAAAATAAATGTTTTATTGTGAATTATATGATAGTTTACATGAGAGAACTTTAGTTTTACATTCATTCCATCGTATATCATTTCATTGCCATGGTTCCAATCCCCTCCATGCATCATCTTCCGACCAAAGGGTATATCCTAGAAACCCCATCCCCTATCCTTCCCCCTTCCCCCCCTAGTATTGATTTTTAATTTAAACTTCTGATTGATGCTGCCATATTTCATTTTTGTGTATTGATCTTATATACTGCAACTTGCTACCCTCACTTATTAGTTCTAGTAGATTCTTTTGTAGATGCCATTGGATTCTCTACATAGATGATCACTGATGAAACATTCCTTTTCCAGTCTCTCTTAGGCTATAGCAATCCCATTGCAGTTCCCTAGTCCTCTAGCCCATCCTGGTTCCATTTTAACAATGACCCACTGGTGTAAGGAAAGCTGAGACTTTGACCCTCAGGGTCATCCCTGCAATCTATCTCTCAGCCTGGGATTCAGGGCCAGAATGTCCTATGGAGGGCCCCTCCCAAATGTCTCTCTTCCATTATATCCATATGAGCTAGTAGAGGAACACTGTGTGGCTGGGGGGTGGTGAGTATAGGCCTCAGAGAAACGATGGGAGATTCTCTTGTAACTGGAAGAATAAAAGGGAATGGTACCATGTCTCCCTTTTGCAATAGTCTGAACTTTCTGCCCACTTGTTCCTTGCTATTGTGTCTATCTGTCACTGAGAAGACTATTCAACATCTGCTGAATGAAGTGAATAGTGTCTCTCAGATTCAAGGCTCCTCTGTTGTATCTTCCCCAATGACAGCACCGTCCTCCTTCCCTTGATGTAGGATGTCTTACTATACCGTGCTTCTTTTCTGGGATATAAGGGAGTAGATGAGGGGAGTGGGGTGGAAACATCTCCTTTAACAGATGGGTTTGGGCTCCTCTCTCTCACAGAGTCGGAATGATGTTATCCGAGAACGCTTTGGAATGGACCCCAAGCCGGAGATGCTATTGGGCCTTGCTGCCCTTCACATCTATATCACTGTCTCAGCCACTCGACCTAGTCAGAAGATCTCGCTCAAGAATGTGGAGTGAGTTGTGCTGGGGCCCTTTGGAAGGGAGGCACATAGCTGTATAGGGAAAAGGTGCATGGCTTGAAGTATGCCGTTGCTTTTCAGGAAAATAGGGCATGGGATGAGATGTGAGTGAGAATGCCTTGAAGTTTCTTACCCCTAGAACCTAGATCCTAGAGCTACAGCTTCCAATAGGAGACTATGGCCAACATTATTTTTTCCCATCAGAGTTGGTACATTTCTGTGTTACCACTTTCCTTTCTTCGCCCCACTTTCTCTCTAACTGATTTCTGACTCTTTTTTTTTTTTTGCTTTTAGGAAAGAGTGGGGCCTGGAACCCTTTCTTCCCCCCTCCCTCCTACAGGGCATCAAAGAGAAGAACCTCCGGAAATCTCTCTCTCAACAACTGAAGGCTCACCAAACACATCCTTCCAGTGGCACCAAGGTATCCAGAGGAGGCCATTTGGTGCCTTGCTCAGGCTCCAGCAGCCACGGGGGACTCCTGGGTGGTTGTCCAGCAAGGTCTGGCCCTCTAGGAAATCTCACCACTCTCTTAGACTGAAGTACAAACCCAGCTGGATGTAAGAGGATTTTCCTCCAAGCCTGAGTTTCTCCGATCAACAGCTCAGTGACAAGCCACTGAAGGAGACCAGAGCAGATCATTCTCAGGTCCTTGCACTGATATAGTCAATGTTGATTGAGCACCTACTGTGTGGAAAGTATTGGGCCCTAAAGAGTCGCATGTTTCCCATGGAAATGTCTGGTCTGTCCTTTACTAGCTTTCTGATTCTTTGGATATGGTATTCTGGGAGATAAAACTCTAGCCCGAGTGGGACATGACCTGACTTGGGGAATAGGTCATACTGGAAGGTGGCTGAAGGCTCAGGTCACATTCTAGGGTACACATCCCTTTTCCCTCTGAGAGAAGCCTTCTTCCTGCTTCGCCAGTCCTGCAGATCCTTCTTGCAAGGCTCAGCCAGTTTGTGCTTCCTGCCCAAGAGGCACTAGAATCAGCCTGCAGATGTAGACACAGGACACAGTTGCCCCCATATATTCCACCCATTCCAGATTCCTTCATTACCAACTAGCTTCTCTTTTAAAATGTAAATTTCCCCAGAGACTTAAGCCATTCCTACCTTGCTGTGCATATTTAATCAGATGATTTTCTTCCCAGCTGAGGGCATCAGTGCTCACACCATTTCTTCAGCAAACAGTGTTTTTAGAGGCACCGCAGTACTTGGGCTGGGGACACAGGCATGAAGACGATATGGTCTCTGCCCTCAACTCAGTCACAGTCGAGTGGGGAAACACAAGAGACAATCCTAACATCTTGTAATAGGCGTGGGTGCCCTGGAAGCATGGAAGAGGGACATCAAGGCCAGCCTGAGATAGAAAAGGCCAAGAATTGGCCTTGTGTGCTGTGGAAAGGAGTTTGTCCTTCAGTTCTAGGCATTAGGGACCCACTGAAGGATTTAAGCCAGAAGCTGGTGTGATTAATTTGTGTTTTTAGGATGCTTCTTTTAACAGCCATTTGGAGAAGGTTAAGGGATAGGAGTGTCAGTTTTTAAAGTAATCTGGCTGCCACCCTGACACAGGTGGGGAACATTGAGGTGATAACTGTGGGGATAAAGTAGAGGGATAGAAAGGTTGGAGACAGAGTTCGAAGGTAGAAGACGATTTCGTGAATGATGGTCCTCACGTGAGAGGCTGAGGGAGAAGTCCAGTGTGAATCTCAGGTTTCTGGCTTGAACACTGGGTGCATGACAGCACCAGGCATTCCAGAAAAAGAGCAGGCTTGGGACTTAGGGATGCATTGAGTGGGACCTCCGCCAGGAAATGACCAGTGCCTAGGTGCTTGTCAGAGTCTGTAAGGTCTCAGGAGACAGATCCACATGAAGTGGACTGTCAGAGATGGGAAAGAGGTTGAAATTAAACCAAGAACAAAATGAGGAAGCTGGATACTTTGGGAACAAGAATAAGGAGGGAGAGGTGTTTACAAAGGGAGGTGGGATGCTAGAAGTTAGAGCAGTTCAAATGGAACCTTTCTGCCATTTGCCTGAGGGGCTCCTCACACTCTCATGTTGTGGCTTGCTGATTCTTCCTTGTTGAGACTCTTCCTGAGAACATGGGCTTGGTTTTCTTGGGTTCCTCAGCCTCTTCATATATCTGGGTGGGTTTTTTCCACAGGGCTCTGCAATACAGGCAAAGCTCCAGTATCTTCGAATCCTGAATGAACTTCCGACCTTCACGGGCGTTTTGTTCAACACTGTGGGTCTGGTCAGTGAGGGCACTGGAAGGGAGGGAGGTTTTCTTGGCATTCTGGTGAGGGTGGGGGTGGGGCAAAGGGCTTTAGGGTGGCATTCTCTGTCAGCAAATATTTCTTAAGGCTGTCCTACTTTTTCCTTCTCCTTTTCCTTCTGCCTCTCCCTTCTTGTGATGCTCTGGCCCTGTCTCATATAAAATGGTAAAAAGTAGAAGAAATCTGTGTTCAGTATCCCTCTATAACTATTTTGCATCTCCTTTCCTGTATGTCTCCAAACTTGTGTTGTAAATGGACAGATATTCAATGTTTTAGGCTTTGCAGGTGGCACGGGCCCAGGTGTGGCGTTGTAGGCTAAGCACTGGGCTGTTAACCACAAGGTCAGCAGTTCATACCCACCAGGTGGTCTCGGAAACCCTGAACAAGTTTGCCATGAGTTGGAACTGACTCAACGGCACACAAAACAATAACAGCCACCAGATCCCTGTCACAGCTGTTCGACTCTTCTGTTGCATCGCCATAGACAATGCATAAACAAATGAGTGTGGCTGTGTGCCAGTAACTCTTTATTCATGGACTCTGAAATGTGACTTTTCATGTAATTTTCACGTGTCACAAAATAGGTTCTTTTGACTTTCCCCCCAACCCTTTAAAAATGTTGAAACCATTCGTAGCTTTTGAGCAATAACCAAAGCAGGTGGTTGGCCGGATTCGGCCCATGGGCCATAGTTTAAGACCCTGCTCTATTTCATCCTCACCCATCTTCCTGCAATTGCCCACCCGGGCTCTTGAGACCTCATCCTTCCCTCTGCCTGCCCAGCACCTGCAATGTAGCAACACCCTTCTGGGGCAAGTCACAGCTATTTCCCCTAAGATTGTGCCCCAGGTTTCTTTACCCTATTGAGTCCTGGTGAGGAGAAATCCAAATTATCTTGCTGACTGGATCCAGATGTTTGGCATGCTCTTGGGAGCACACTGTCATGCTTGTGGGGCACACTGGTAGAAAGCCACTTATCAAAGAGTTTATAAAAGACAGACAAGTTTCCTCGGGGTGATGCTAATGGCAGAGAATGGGCTGGCAAAGGGCTCAGACCTGATGCCTCTAAGAAGTCTGTCAGAACCAGTTAAGGAAGTAACAGTTCATCATGGCATAGTGGTATTCATTTACATACTGGGATCTGAGCAACACTGAAATCCCTTCTTCTGCCCCCATAAACCCCAAACCCCTTGCTGTTGAGTTAGTTTCCACTCATAGTGACCCCCATGTTGTTGTTGTTATGTGCCATGGAGTTAATTCCGACTCATAGTGACCCTGTACAGGGTTTCTGAGGCTGTAAATCTTTACGGGAGCAGAAAGTCTCATCTTTCTCCCATGGAACAGCTGGTAGTTTCGAACTGCTGACCCTGAGGTTAGCAGCCCGATTCCTAACCACTAACACTACCAGACCCCCATACACAGCTGTAAACGTCTCTCCCACCCACTTACCCGTGCTGAAATATGTATTGTCTATTGCTTTGGGAGTCCTGGTGTGGCACTGTGGGCTAATGCACTGGACCGCAAATTGGTTTGAACAGCGGGGTTGGCAGTTCAAGCTCACCAGCCACTTTTTGGAAACCCTATACAGGGTTGCTGTGGGTCAGAACTTACTAGACTTGGGTTAAGACTGCTATAATGTCTAAGACAAATCTCTTCTTAGAGAGAGAAGCTCGTTAAGCCCCAATCAACCCTTAACACCTTAGGCAGAGTTACTTTGTCAGTTTGGCTTTTGTCAAGGTCTGAAGGAAATCAGGCTCTGACTGAGAAATGTAAGTTTTAATGGCTTTTGATGCATAAGCTGTCACCTGAGCAGACAGAACACTGGACTTTGAATGGCCTGAATCAACAAATGGAATAAGTCCCTGGGGCTTAGTAGGAAAAGGGTATTCAAAAGCAATTTTAAAAGGCACCAAAAACAAACCTCACCAATGTCATAGTCTTATTTAAACCAAACCTTCTGCTGCCCATTTCCATCATCCCAGGAGGGGTTCTAAAGTGTCCATTTAGACTTGTAACCTAGGGCTCTACCTGGAGAACAGGTATCCCAGAACATTTTTCCCTCGAGGTTATCCAACCTAGCACCTGGCATTCAGCCGCTGATGTTTCCAAACCAGTAAAACTGGTTCAGTGCATCTTAGTTTCTATTTGCTTATCATATCTCCTCACACCATCTCCTCTGCTCTTCTTTCTGTGGCTGCTGTCTGCCTCCTTGGTCACCAGGACGAAAAGCAGTCAGCCACTACTCTCCTGGTAGGACCCCGACATGGCATCAGCCATGTTATTGACCTCAAAACCAACCTCACCACTGTGCTGTCCGAGTTCAGCAAGATCAGCAAGATCCAGCTGTTCCGGGAGAACCAGGGCGTGGCCCGGGTGGAGACCAGCATCATGAATGCCAAGGTAAGGCCTGCTTTGAGGGGCTATCTCTCTCCATCAGTGCAGCGTGGGGCCAGGCCTTAAGAACAGAAGAAGACAGCAAGTGGGCACCATGACAAAGTGTTAGAAAGAGAGTATGAACTCATTCTGTAATATTCAAGGACTCCAAAGTGGTTTAGATACTGGGTCTGTATGCTCATCTTTCTTTCTCTTCTCAACCTTCTGGGACATGGTATTCTAACCATATAGTGAAGTCAGTCAGTTTGAGGGAGGCTCTTGGGAGAGAGCCAGATCAACCCAAGAGAGGGAGTAAGCAGACTGGCAGTTCAGGAATATTGGCAAACTTGGAGCTACCCCCAACTCAGTGTTTCACAATCTATTTCATGTCACAGCAGACATAGAAAATTATATATATGTGGACCATTGGGGTAAATGAAGTCCTGGTGTGGTGCTGTGGGTTAATGCACTAGACTGCAACATCGGTTTGAATTGCAAGGTCAGCAGTTCAAGCTCACCAGCCGCTCCTCAGAAACTCTGTACAAGGTTGCTATGGGTCAGATCTGACTCGACAGCACTTAGCAACAATAAATTGGGTTAAATGGACCAGCCTTAGAGACTTTGGACACCATAGGGTGGGATACCCTGCTATAGCCATATGTATTTTGTGTTATGTATTTAATTGTACCCCACCCCCAATGCATTGTAAATCTTAACCTCTATGCCTGTGGTTATAAATTTTTTTGGGAATGAATTCTCTTTGTTACATGAATGAGACAGGATTCCTGTAGGGTATATCTTGAGTCAATCTCTTTTGAGATACAAAAGAAATTAAATCAGCAATCTGAGCAGAGCTGGAAGAAGAGAGATGCCAAACCACATGAAGGACACCCAGGGACAGCAGCCCAAAGGAGACAAAGACCTTCCTCCAGAGCTGACAGAAAGAGGAAGCCTTCCCTCAGGCTGGGATAAATGTCTGTTTGAAAAGGCACCCATTTGTGGTGTTTCTGGTAGAGCAGCAGTAGATAACTAAGACAGAATTTGATACCAAGAAGTGAGAGTGCTGCTCTAACAATTACTTGCTTTGTGAAAGTGGTTCTGGAATTGGGTGGTAGTGGTTTTGTGCCGTGAAGCAACCCCATATAGGTTTCTGAAGCTGTTAATCTTTACGGGAGCAGAACGCCTCATCTTTCTTCCCTGGAATGGCTGGTAGTTTCAAACTGCTGACCTTGAGGTTAGCAGCCCGACTCGTAACCACTATGCTACCAGAGCTCCTTAGGGTAAAAAGTCTAGATAGCCTTGAAGAGAGAGCCTGCTGGTAGAATTATTAACACCAAAGACACTTCCGGTGAGGGCTCAGAAGGCAGTGAGGAGAGCTATAGGGAAAGTCTCTAGCAGCTTAGAGAGTTCATATGGCGTCAGTAACAGAATGGCACTAGAGATGTGCATGTTAAGTGTGGTTTTGGTGAGGTTTTGAGAGAAAATAATGAACATGTGATTGGACAGAAGAAGGGCAATGCCATCTATGCAGTGGCACAGAACTTGTCTGAATTATGTTCAAATATTTGGTGGTAGATAAAAATTTTAAATGATGAACTTGGATATCTGGCTGACAAGATTTCACATCAAGATCTCGAGGGAGCCCTAGGATTGCTCCTTGCTGCCTATATTAAAAGGTAACAGGGAAGATGAACTTAAAAATGAAAAGAGACACAATCTCAATCTAGAGTCCAACATCATTCTTTAAAAAAATTTTTTTAAAAAAGATGATCACCAGTTTTATATGGAGAGTCCTGGTAGGTTAATGAACTACAAAGGTGGTTTGAAACCACAAGGTCGGTGATTAACCTCAGCAGCTGCTCCTCCGAAACCCTATACAGAGTCACTATGGGTCAGAACCAACTGTACGGTGCTTAAAAACAGCAGCAGCAACAACAACAATTTTATATGGAAAGGAAATACCATGGATAAGCTAAGCTCTGCTTAAGTAGAACGAAGTTGGAGGCCTCTCGCTCCTTGATCTCAAAATTTACTACATAGCCACAATGGTCAAAACAGCCTGATACTGGTCCAACGAAAGACACATAGATCATTGGAACTGAATTGGGATTCTAGAAGTAAATTCATCTACATACAGTTAGCTGATCTTTGACAAAGGGTCAAAACAGATAAAATGGGCAAGAGATAGTCTCTTCAACAAATGGTGCTGGCAACACTGGAAATCAATTTACAGAAAAATGAAACAAGAACCATATTTTACACCATATGCAAAAACAAGCTCAACATGGATTCAAGACCTAAACGTAAAAGCTAGAACTAAAGATCATCAGTGAAAATATATGAAGGAGCTCTGGTAGCATAGTGGTTATGAATCGGGCTGCTAACCCCAAGGTGGGCAGTTCAAAACTACCAGCTGTTCTGTGGGAGAAAGATGAGGCTTTCTACTCCTGTAAAGATTTACAGCCTTGGAAACCCTGTACAGGGTCACGACTCCATGGTACTTAACAGCAACAACAACAGTGGGAGTCCTGGGAGCTCTGGTAGTGTAGTGGTTACGAGACGGGCTGCTAATCTTAACATCAGCAGTTTGAAACTACCAGTGATTCCGTAGGAGAAAGATGAGGCTTTCTGCTCCCGTAAGATTTACAGCCTCGGAAACCCTATGCAGGGTCGCTATGGGTTGGAATCGACTCCATCGCACTTAACAACACAACAATGGGAGTCCTGGTGTGGTAGGTTAATGCGCCAGACTGCAAAGCTGTTTGAATTGCAATGTCAGCAGTTCAAGCTCACCAGCTGCTCCTTGGAAACCCTATACAGGGTCGCTATGGGTTGGAATCCACTGGATAGCACTTCACAACAACAACAACAATACATAAATAACCTACCAAAATTATTAAAAACACACAAACAGTAGAAGACAAAGTAGATGACAGGCTTCTAAAAATTAGACACTTGTGTGCATCAAAAGATTTCACCAAAAGAGTAAAAAGGGAGTCCACAGACTAGAAAAAAAAATGTTTTGGCAACGACATGTCAGACAAGGGACGAATATCTAAAATTTATAGATAATTACAACTTCTCTACGACAGCAATGCAAGAAAAAGTCAAACAACCCAACTAAAAAAAATGGGCGCAGGACATGAGCAGACAAGCATATGAAGATAATGTTCACTATCATTAGCAATTAGAGAGATATAAATCAAAACAACAGTGAGATATCATCTCACACCAGCATTAATAGCAAAGTTAAAAATAAATAAATAAATAAACCAGAAAGCAGCAAATGCTAGTGAGGTGTGGAGAGACTGGGACCCTCTTACGTTGCTAGTGGGACTGTAAAATAATTCAACCACTCTGGAAAATGGTACGGCGCTTCCTCATAAAGTTGGAAATAGAAATGCCTTATGACCCAGCAATCCTTCTACCAGATGTATATCCACAAGAAATAAGAGCCAGGACAGGTGTTAATAGATGCACATTGATGTTCATAGCAGCACTATTCCCAATAGCAAAAAGATGATGTCAGCCTAAATGCCCATCAATGGAAGAATAGATAAACAATGGAATACTGTGCAACATTAAAGAATAATGATGAATCTGAGAACCACGTCATAACATGGATGAACCTGGAGGACATTATGCTGAGTGAAAGGAGTCCATCACAAAAGGACAAATATTATATAATGCCATTATTGTCAAAACTCAAAGGTTTTCATGCTGAAAGAAGCATTCTTTGATGGTTACCAGAAGTGGAATGGAAGGAAGAGTAATTCACTAGCTAGAGGGTAGATATGCATGTGGGCTTGGGTGACAGGGAGGGCAATATACAAGAAGAGGGAGGACACTATATTAAAAGAGGGAGGGGGCAGAAGAATGATGAAGACACAGAGAGATATGCATGGGCTAAAGGGGATGGAGATAAATACCGATACACAAACAACAGTGTTCTGTGCATAGATATACATGGACTGAAACATAGGCTGAATGGGTAAAGTAGGAAGAGTGGGATATATAAATATACACGCACACATATCCCACAAATATAGAAGAGTTTGGAAGGGTATCTTTGTACATGAGTATTTACCTTTTGTGCAAACACAACTATGAGTGTGGTGGAGCGTAAGTGGGCAAAATGATGAGAACTTCTTGGATATTGTCAAACATCTTAAGGCAATGAGTTGCTTGGCCCAGGGGCTCAGGATCATAGTCTCAAGGGATACCATGGCCAATTGGCATAACAGTCCACAAAGACAATGTTCTACACCCTACTTTGATGAGTAGCATCTGGGATCTTGAAAGCTCATGAGTGGCCATCTAAGGTGCAACTATCGGTCTCTCTCCATGTGCAGAAGAAAGAAGAGTGATAAGAATTGAAGAGGGTTGGAATCCATTAGTCCAGTGAACTAATGGAACATGTGAATATCAATCTCTCTGACTCTGAGACCAGAAGAATTAGACGGTGCCTAGCTACCAATACCAACTCCTCTGAAAGGGATCACATTAGAGGGTTCTGGATAGAGTGGAAGAAATGTGGAACAAAACTCAAAATTATTTAAAGAACAAAACAAAACTGGGTTTATTGGTCAGAAAGAGACTAGAGGAACCTGAGACTTCCTCAGCCACTCTTCATGTCTGGAAAGAAACTCATCCTCATCACCCCATTTCAGCCAGTGTGGTGGTGGGGGACAACAGCACTAGTAAGGTATGCTCACCATGGAATGGTCAATCATTCAAAATCAAAAGGGCAACATGTTCCAAAGGACAAAGTTGAGAAGGAATGGAAAGGTGGTTGGAATGCAAATAGAAACTACAGGTAGGAATCATTTTAACTGTTGTTGCATGGAGGGGATTGCAATCATTGAGACGAAACAAAGTGTTGTTATTGTTGTTGTTGTTAAGTGCTGTCGAGTCGATTCTGACCCATAGCGACCCTGTACAGGGTTTCCAAGACTGTAAATCTTTACAGGAGCAGAAAGCCTCATCTTTCTCCCGCAGAACAGCTGGTAGTTTCGAACTGCTGATCCTGAGGTTGGCAGCCCAATTCATAACCACTACGTTACCAGAGCTCCTTATGTGTAAGGTTTGTTAAATCTACAACTGATGATCTTGTCTGTAAACCTGAACTCAATTCACAATAAAAAGTTTTTTTAAAAACAAAAACTGAAAACAAAACTTTTAAGACTCTGGAAAATTCTGTTGTATCAAGGAAAAATTCATGTCCTAAAATTTTCACCAAAGATGTGGCTGCACAATTTTTTGTTAAAAAAAGCTATGACTGATGGATCTAATCAACTACCACAGCAGAAAACCCAACAGGTTAGACTGAAAGGGAAGAGAAAGAGCAAAAAACTGTCTGCCTCTTAGAATTCTACAGACAGAAAACAAGCCAGAGGCACTCTATCTATTATCTTCCAAGAAAGAAAAATGACCATCACTGGAGCAGCCTGGAGATGCACAGAACTGTTAGAAGGAACATGGGACAGGGCCTTCTTACTTTCAAAGGATGGAGCCATGGTCTCCTGGATTTCAAAGGTGGGGCCACATTGTCCTAGGCTTCAAATAGTTGGATCTTCTTCAACTCAGTTCAGGAGGGTGGGGCTGCCATTAAAGTGTACCACGGGGCTGGAGCTACTGCCTAAAGCTGAGGGGACAGGATTGTCATGACGAAGGGGCAGACGAACCGGGCCTGCCAACGCCAAGGGAGTGGGGTGATCACTCAGAAGGACTAGGATAATGGAGCCACCCAAAGTTGTGGGAGCTGGATTGTCTTTACCCAGAATCTAGAGAGCCTGGGCAACACCCAAAGACTACAGGGCAGATCTATGGCCTAGATGGTTTCAGAGAAGAGAGGTTTATTTTCAAGAATTGAGAACTAATATAAATTGTTCTGCTGGACTTTGGACTTGCTAGGTGCCCGTTATCCCTCCTTTCCTTACAATTTCACCCATTTGTAATGGAAATGCCTACATTGCCCCTATTCTGCCATTGTACTTTGGGAACAGATAACCTGTCACCTAGATTTCATAGGTTCCTAGATGAAGAGGAATTTTGCCCCAGGATGGAATGTACCTACAATCCCACTCATATTTGATTTAAGTGATTCAGAAGATGAGATTTGGGACTTGGAGTTGATTTAAGACTTTTGGGATAATGTGATGGGGTGAGTTAATTTTGCATATGGCAAGGACATGAATTTGAGGGTGAATGTTATGGATTGAACTGTGTCCCCCAAATATGTGGGTGGCAAATCTTAACCTTGATGCCTGTGGTTATAATCCCATCTGGAAATGAGTTTTCTGTTAAGTGAGTAAGACAGGATTACTGTAGAGTGTATCATGAGTCGATCACTTTTGAGATATGTTGTTGTTGTTGTTGTCAGGTGCCATCGAGTCGGAACCGACTCATAGCGACCCCATGCACAGCAGAACGAAACAATGTTCGATCCTGGGCCAACCTC
>NW_006408677.1:2904701-2906824 GCF_000296735.1 Chrysochloris asiatica | reverse complement strand
ATTTCCTTTTGGTACAATGACTCTGTGTATTCCTTCCATCTTTTCTTGATGCATTCTGCATCATTCAATAATTTGCCCAGTGAATCTTTCAATAATGAAAGTCGAGGCTTGAATTTTTTCTTCAGTTCCCCCAGCTTGAGTAATGCTGACCGTGTTCTTCCATTTTGGTTTTCTAACTCTAAATCTTTGCACATTTTATTATAGTATTTGGCTTTATCTTCTCGAGCTGAGAATATAAAAGAAATTAAACAAGCAAGCCAAGCAGAGCTGGGGGAAGAGAGATGCCAAACCACATGAAGAGCACCCAGGGCCAGAAGCTCAAAAGAAACAAGAATTATCCTCCAGAGTCAGCATCCTGAATTTGGACTTCTAACTTCCCAAACTGTGAGAAAGCAAACTTCTGTTCGTCAAAGCCACCATTTGTGGTATTTCTATTACAACAGCTCTAGGACACTTTGCCTCATGAAGGAGAGGGTGTCTGGGCATGTGGACTGAACCAAGTAAAGCTAGAGAGCTGAGAAGCAAGCAGAGCCTGATCCTCATTTCACTTCCTAGAGTCCAGCTCTACCCAAACCCTAGAAGCTTCCCATAAATTAGCTCCTTCAGATTGCCAGGCAGTTGTTACCTATGCCAAGTCTGCCAGCCATGGTCAGCCGCTCCTGTTTGAACACCTAGTGACCAGTGTGGGGTGGGGGAGGCTGTCCTGCTTGCCAGTTGGTGGAAACTGTTAAAGGGAGCACAATTTTTCTGTCTTAAAGGATTTCCCAGAGGGAGATGTGTTGTCAGTAGATTTAGAGTGGAGTGTTTGCTGTTCTTAAAGGAGTAGATCATTTCTTTTTGTGTTTTTGAAACCCAGAAAGCCCTTTAATATGTTAATTTTTCCACCTGTAATTCACAGGATTCCCACTAGCTTAGAAACCCACTTGGAGGTAGTTGCTAGATCCTGCATCAGCTATTGCTGCCCTCTTCAGATGGACAGGTAGGGAAAGGGGAGGGAGGACAAGGCATGCAGGGAAAATATAGCCTCCTTACAGTTCAGCAGGCTTTATAGCAGGGCAGTGGCTTACCAGCTGAGATGTCTATGTTCCAAGAGTGATTCTCAGTATTGGTTGCCCAGTAGAATTGCCTTGAGATTTTTTTTAAAGTATAGATGCTTGGGTACTTCTCTGAGAGATGGAGATTTAATTGGCTGTGATGTGTCCCGGACATGCCATAGGATATGCACTAGACTGCTAACCACAAGGTTGGTGTTTCAATCCCACCAGCCACTCCTTGGTGATGAAACAGGGTCATGATGAGTCAGAATCGACTTGATAGCGCAGCCAGGTTTGAGAACCACTGGTCTATGAAGCCAGCGCTTTGGAAGGAAATAGGCAGAACAGGTCTGTGGAGGTTGCTAAGTGAGGAAAACTGCACTCATTTCCAGGGACAACAATCCACACTTGTGGACATGAATGCTGTTCCGGAGACCAGACTTACAAAGACCACATTGTTATTATTGTTAAGTGCCATCAAGTCAGTTACTGTATAGGGTTTCCGAGGAGCGACTGGTGGGTTTGAACCACCGACCTTGGGGCTCAAACTGACCTTGTAATCCAGCTCATTATCCTGCAGCGTCACACACAAAGACCATGACCTATCTTAAAAACACCACCTCAAAACATGTATATTGTTGTTGTTGTCATGTTTCATTGAGTCCATTCCAACTCACAATGACCCAACAGATCAGAGGAGTATTACCCCATGTTTTTTTTTGCTGCTGCAGAGCAGTTGGTGGGTTTGAATTGCTGACCTTTCAGTTCGCAGTCAAATGCTTAGCCAGTGTGCCACCAGGGCTCCTTAGAACATGGATGTTGTTGTTGTGAAGTGCCATTGAGTCAGTTCTGACCCATAGCAACCCTGTATAGGGTTTCCGAGGAGCGGCTGGTGAGCTTGAACCAACCTTGTGGTTCAAACCGACATTGCAGTCCAGCACATTAACCTACAAGGAGCTCTGGTAGCGTAGTGGTTATGAATTGGTCTGGGAATCGCAAGGTCAGCAGTTCGAAACTACCAGCTGTTCCGTGGGAGAAAGATGAGGCTTTCTGCTCCCGTAAAGATTTACAGCCTCGGAAACCCTGTAC
>NW_006408677.1:2880966-2904601 GCF_000296735.1 Chrysochloris asiatica | reverse complement strand
AGATGTTTGCTGTATTTTTTAATGCAAATTTATATATTCACTATACATTTTTACAAATCGGGCTGTGAACTGCAAGGTCAGCAGTTCGATACTACCAGCTGTTCCGTGGGAGAAAGATGAGGCTTTCTGCTCCCGTAAAGATTTACAGCCTCGGAAACCCTGTACAGGGTCGCTATGAGTTGGAACCGATGCCACAGCACATAACAACAACAACAACAACATTAATCTACAGCACCACACCAGGACTCCCAGAACATGTATAGAGCTCTGGAGTCAGATGTTGTTGTTGTGAAGTGCCGTCGAGTCAGTGCCGACCCATAGGGACCCTGTGTAGGGTTTCCAAGGAGCAGCTGGTGAGCTGGAACCGCCGACCTTGCAGTTCAAATGGCTTTGCAGTCTGGCGCATTAACCCACAGCGCCACACCAGGACTCCAGATAGACTAGGTTTACATTCCTAGCTGCATCGCTTCCTAGCTGTGTGACCTTGAGAAAGTATCTTAACCTCTCTGAACCCTGATTTACTTAACTGCAAAATGCGCAATTTTGTGAGAACATGATGAACATAATTAATGTCATTGAGTAGTGCATGCAAAGATTGTTTAAATAGCAAATGTTATGTCACATTTATATTACCACCAGTTTTTTTTAATTGTTAGCATTAAATGAGAAAAACATATGTGAAATATCTTAGCATGTAATCAAGTGTTCAGTAAACACAACTTGTTATGTTTTCCGAAAGCAAAACAACAGTGAAGAAAAAAATTAATGAGGTAAATTATGTAATTATGTGCAGTGCAGTGGTGTTGATAGGGAGTATGGGGAAATTGTGGGCTGTACCCCCTGACGCTCATAGGGAATGACATCAAAATACCCCAGGGTCCTTGGCAGCAGCCGGCAAGCTGGTCCTGCAGGAGGAGTGGCCACCAAGGAAGTGGCAACATCAATATTAGGGTTTAGTGTTACCCATCACCCAGTGTTGTAAATAGTCACCACTCCCATTCCCCACCCCACCAGCTTGCAGGCTGGGCAGAGAAGATGATTTTCACCTGGCTAATGGGAGAGGGGAGGAGCTTTGGGGAGTCTTTGGGGATGGGAAACAGGTGCTCTGTCCATAGGGAAGTGACACCATGAGTTACTACACTGTTGTTGTGAAGTGCCGTGGAGTTGGATCCGACGCATAGGGAGCCTATATAGGGTTTCAGAGAGCGACTGGTGAGCTTGAACCACCAACCTTGTGGTTCAAATGCAGTCTAGCGCATTAACCCACAGCACCGCACTGCTAGGTATCAACAACCCTAGTAACTCTACTGGATAAGTGTGAAGGGGGACATAGAAAAAAGGAACAGGAAAGAGTTAACCAGTACTAGTTTCCTGCAAGAAGGTGTTGAAACCTGGATCTTGAAGGGACAGGCTTAAATTAGCTGAGAGAAGTGACAAGTGTTCGAAAGGCAGAGAGCCAGCCCAGGAATAAGCAAGCCATATGTGCAGGTCGATAAGCATTGTTGCTTGGATGGAGAGGAGAATAATGAAAAAAGAGATTGGAGAGATTGGAAGTGGGCAGAACAAGTTGGTTAAGAGTCTCAGAGGAATTTCGATTCAATGTGAGTGAAAAGTGGGAAATCACTGTAGGTCCTTGAGCAGAGGAGTGATAGATGAAAAACTGACTTTGATCAGTATGCAAGATGGATGGGAGCCAGGCTAGTATGAAGCCAGGGAGGTGAGAAGGTAGCAATGGTTCCAGTGCAGGGATGACGTGATCAGGGCCTGAGCTAGAAGGGCAGCGATGGTAATGCAGACGGAAGAGTGAATGTGAAACACGCATTGAGAGTGACACATACACCACCCAGCACATCTCCATTGTTTCCTTGGCTTCATACTTAATTCACAGTTTTACACTCAACAAATCATACACTTTATTTCATCTCAGTGATTGCAATCCCCTCCGTGTAACAACAGTTATCACACTTTCTTCCTGTGGTTCTTGGTTTCATTCCAACTTCTTTCCCAATACTTAGATAAATGTTGCCTTTTTGATCTTGAATAGTTGACCTTACCAGTGTTGTTATCCTCTCTATATGTCTCTCTACCACTTGGGCTATGGGGGTGCACTCCATTCCAGACCTGAAGGGTGGCCGAGAGCTATAGTCTCAGGTTCTTCCAGTCTCTTTCTGGCAAGTAAGCCTGATCTTTTTTTATAATTTTGAATTTTTTCCCACATTTTCTCCCACTCTATCCAGGACCTTCTAATGTGATCCCTTTCAGAGCAGTGGGTAGTGATAGCTGGGTACTACCTAGTTCTTCTGGGCTCAGAGTCATGGAGACTGAGGTTCATATCGTCCATTAGTTCATTGGATTCAGTCCAAGCATCTTCCATTTTTATGACTCTTCTTTCCTCTGCACGTGGAGACGGATGTAGACCATTGTCTTTGAGGACCATGTTATGCCAATTGAACATAGTGTCCCCTAAGACTGTGATGCTGAACTTCCAGGTCCAGCAACTCATTGGCTCAAGATGTTTGGTGTTGTCTAAGAAGCTTTCCTCATTTTGTCCCCTGACTCCTGGAATGGTGCTGTAGGATAAGCACTGGACTACAAATCACAAATTTATTGGTTTAAACCCACCAGGTAGCTGCTTCTCAAAAACCCTATACAGGGTCTCTGTTAGTCAGAATCAACTTGACAGCGCTTAGCAACAACAACACAGTGCTCCACCACATTCATAGGTTTGTTTGTGCCACACCAGGACTCCTAACAAAGGTAAATATCTATGGATAAGTATCCTTTGTCAAATCCAACACACCTGTCTTGCCCACACACATGCCTTATTATACCTAATCCCTTATTGCCTACTGTGTGTATCCCAAGTGCGCTGAAGAACAGCACTATATGCACAACACACAGTGTGGTTCCTACTCATGGGTGGGTGAAGAGGTAAAGTGCTATACTGTGCAATAACCAAGAGAAGTCCTGGTGTGGCACTGTGGGATACAGTCCTAGACTGCAAGTTTGGTTTGAACCACAATCTCGGCAATTCAAACTCACCAGCCGCTCTTTGGAAATGCTGTACGGGGTCTCTGTGAGTTGGAAATGCCTCGAAGGCACATAACAAGAGCAATAACCAGGAAGTATCAGTCAATGTATTAAGGGCTAGGAAGAGGTTGTGCTGTGCTGAGTGGGAAGCAGTGAATGGATAAACAAAATGCATGCCCAGAAGCATGGCCATCCGGTGTATATACTATTCGGTATGTCCCACCCTAAGCAATTGGTAAAAATCATATGAAAACCTAAGGACAACATTTGCATTTTTCCACTTCGAAAAAAGTTGTGCCGTGTATGTTGTTGTTGTTGTTATTAAGTGCCATCAAGTCGATTCCGACCCATAGCAACCCTGTACAGGGTATGTGAGGCTGTAAATCTTTACGGGAGCAGAAAGCTCATTTTTCTCCCATGGAGCGGCTGGTAGTTTTGAACAGCTGATCTTAAGTTTCGCAGCCCGATTCATAACCAGTACGCTACCAGAACTCCTTGCCATGTGTGGTAGGCAGACTAAATCCTCCTAAAGATGTCCTTGCCTGAATCACCAAAGCCTGTGACTATGCGATGTAATAAGGGCCTTGTTGCTAGAGCCTCCTGAAGGAACCTAGTCTCCCTACACTTGATTTAAGCCCAATGAGTCTGGTGTCAGACTTCTGACTTCCAAATTGTGAAAGAACAAATATGTATTGGTTAAGCCATTAAACTGATGTTGTTACAGCAGCAATAGCAAAGCAATACACCAGGAGATTCCTTCAAATAGCAAACTCATATATCACATTCAAGATACCATTTAATTGATACGCAGTCTGCTAACACCCAACTTTTGTTACATAAAATTCAGTGCACCTATAATCTGAGATGTCTGCTGTTGTAACTGTTGTCAATACTTAACAAGTCATTGCCCTATGAAATGAACAGGGCAGTATTTAGGGAGATTATCCTGGATTGTCTTAGAAGACCCAGTGAGATCCTACACAAAGTTCCTTAGAAAATAAATCAGTAGAGACAGGATCATTGATAAAGTGGTGAGAGAAAAAAGGAATACTGAGGGAATAAACAAACCAGAGTTTGAACTTGAGAGGCATTTAGTATGAACCTATTGTTGCAAGGAACCATGCCTACTAAGCATAGTGTAGGATACAAAACTGAAAACAAAAGTCTCCTTGCCCTCAAGAAGCTTACCATTTTGTAGGAGAGAAAGAAGTGCCCAAGTATATGGCAGTAGCATAGCGGAGGTACCAAGCAAGTGTCATGTTGTTGTTAGGTGCCATCAAGCCATTTCAGACACACAGTGACCCTATGTACAACAGAAGAAAACATCGCCCAGCCCTGCGCTGGGCTATGTTTGCTGCTGTGTTTGAGCCCATTGTTGTTCCCACTGTGCCAATCCATCCCACTGGGGTCTCCCTCTTTTTCGCTGACCCTCCACTTTACCAAACATGATGTCCTTCCTCAGGGACTGGTCCTTCCTGATAACATATCCAAAGTATGACAGACAAAATTTGGCCATCTTGGCTTCTAAGAAACGTTCTGACTGTACTTCTTCCAACACAGATTTGTTTGCTTTTCTGGCAGTCCATGGTAACTTTAATGTTCGTTTCCAGCATCATAAATCAAATGCATCAATTCTTCTATGGTCTTCATTATTTACTGTCCAACTTTGAACTGTCAACTTTGTAATTAGCGATCCAGTGCTTGTACACAGTGCCACCAGGGCTCATTTATTGGGGTAGAGAAGAAGGTAAATCCATTCTGGCTTGGGATTAAGGAAGGCTTTCCAGAGGAGCTTTATGTCAGCAGCATCTCTGACGAGGAAGAGGTACCTCTTACCATATCTGTGCACAATGGACAGGATTTTGGGGAACGGGGTTTGAGAAGCTTTACTACAGACTGATTTCCCTAAGCAAGGTAAGAGTCTAGACATAGGGCCAGTGGCGCACTAGAGCCAGCTCGCACTGGCTCACACGATCCAGATGGGCACATCTTTCTGTTCAAAGATAGTGTACTGATAACTTGAAAGTGATCAACGGAGAAGTATTTACACCAGGTAAATTGGCAAATGCTGCAAATCGGGACACTTCTACACAGAATACACTGAAGAAAGACTATCTAAAATTTCATAACAGGGGACATGGAAATTAAAAACCAAATGTGGCTTATTTCCCCCTAGATAGTGCCCCTCTGGAGTCCTGGTGTGGCGCTGTATGATAAGCATTGTACTACAAACCACAAGGTCGTGAACTTACCAGCTGCTCCTCGGAAATCCTATACAGGGTCGCTATGGGTCAGATTCGATGGCACTTAACAAGTGTTACTCTGATCTAGGAGTATTCTGCAAAGATCTGGTGAAACTCAGATTATTCACTTCGAGCTGTGCTTCTCAACTCTGCCTGCACATTAGAATCATGTGTGGAGATTTATAAGCCACTGGGTGTGTGTGTGGCTGGGGTCGGGGGGAGAAGGATGTCCTCCTCAGACTCAAAAATTCACTGCCATTGAGTCTGTTCCGACTCATAGCAATCCCATACAGGGTTTCAAAGTCTAAAAATGTTTGCAGGAGTAGACAGCCTCATCTTTCTCTCTCAGAATGGATGATGGGTTTGAACTGCCAATGTTGCAGTTAATGGTCCAGTGCTTTTCCCACAGCACCACTACTTCTAGATCATTTAAATCAGAATCTCTAAGGTGGAGCCTAAGGGTGTATACTGCTTTAAAAGTTTCTCAGGTAATTTTAATGTACCTCTAGCCTGACAGTCATTGCCTTAAAGAGCTACTCTACCTTGTCTCCAAATTGGTTAGTTGTACTCAGTTAGTCTTTCCTAGTGCTATGGAGGCAAGAACCAAATGTACTAGTCTCCTAGAATCAAGGACTATCATCTTGTACCTTTTCCCCTTTCAGGCCCTTGGGTTCCCACCAATTTCCTGTTTTCCAGGATGCTAGAATGAGTTGAGGACACCCCAGGACCAATCCTCTCCCTAATTGCGAGATCCCTAAGTTTGGGATGCCTTAGAACTCCCAGGGCCCCCTGGGAAAGAGACAGGGCCAGAGCATGTTAAATTAATCCCTACTGTACCGTCTTATAGCTGGCACATGTATCAAACTCCATTTTCCTTTTTTCCATTTCAATTTGAAAATGGCCTGGGCATCTTTAGTTTTCACTCAGCTTATTTGATCTTAGTGAAGCGAACATGAGGTAGTGTTCAAATATCTTTCTTCAAGAGATAGCAGTCTGGAAAAAAAGAGAGAGAGAGAGAGAGAGCAGTCTGGGACTGTGACATCAGTGCTCCATTACCATACCCCATTACCACAGAAGCACATAAGGGGGAACAGAAACCATCAAAGGAAGGTCCCAAGGGATCTCTTATGGACCAGTGTGTCTGTTCTTCTTGTGTTTGAGCTTTATTATTCTAGTGCTTTCTGTAGGGACAACCATTACATTAGACATCATGATCATTAAGATTATATTTAAAATAAAATGTTTTTGAAGGTTTCTAAGAAAACCTATCCATCCTCTTTGCTTGCATGCCTTGGATTTGATTTTTTACCCCTACTGGCAATAAGCACATCTGTGTTCCTTTTACAAGCTGCATTTGGTCCATGCCGGGGCCTAGGTCTGGAGATCCAGAGGGGAGGTCCCTGGTGTGCTATGCTAAGCCAACTGGGGATGTGCTTGGCCCTCTCTCTGTACAAGATTTTGCCTTTATACAGTTTTATTACTGATTACTACGTTGTTGTTGTTGTTGTGAAGTGCTGTTGAGTCAGTTCTGAACCATAGCACCCCTGTATAGGGTTTCTGAGGAGTAGCTGGTGAGCTTGAACCACCAAACTTGCAGTTCAAGCCAACTTTGCAGTCCAGCGCATTAACCCACAGTGCCACACCAGGACCCTGATGCGGCCTATAGTAGGGGTAAGAAATAACAGGAGAAGCTGAAATGAAGTCAGACAACTAAGTCTGAGCCAATTAGTCACTCGGCCTCTATTCAGTAATGCAGTCAACCAGCCAGCCAGGTAGGTAGCCAGTCAGAATGCCAGGTTGCTAGACATTCTGCCTGTTCTGCAGCCAGCTTGTCAGTCAAGTCTGTTAGTGAGCCAGACCACCCTTTATCCAGTCCGTCTGTCCATCAGTTAATCAACCAGTCCTTTGGTCAAATGGTTTATCATTCTATTTGTCAGCCAATACCATTTCTTCACAGAAGCTCTTTCCAAATTCTGAATCCAAATTAACCACCCACACATTCACCACCCCAGGACATTCTATGTTCTAATAGCTCTCTGTACTTTTCCTTCCAACTGCTGCTTATCACAGTTTGGAGTCGTCTTAATTTGTATGATCATTTTTGTGTTTTATTGCCAGCTAGAGTCTAAGCTCCATGAGAACAAGAATTGTGTTGGCCTTGCTCTAGAAGAAATGGATACATCTCTCAGTCAGTCATTCTTCCCATGAAACCTCTAGCCAGTTTGTGGTAGCTTTGCTGGTGGACAAAGTAAGGAGCTGGAGGATTTCAGACAGAGGGATTAGCATAGGTTAAGGTATGAAAGTGTGAGAGAAAATAGCTGGTGAAGTGTTAAATGTTTGTGATTGCTGGAACATGCAGTGAGGAGCAAGGGTATCATGTGGGAGGAGGGCACAATTCGAGTTAAGGGAAATTAAGGGGTTGGAGATGTAGGCTGGACCCAGATCCTGAAGGACTTTCTTTTCTTACCATTGTAAGACACTTGGTTGTTGATTTGTTACTTAGGATACCCCATGTGTTACACAGTAGAACTGCTCCATAGGATTTTCTTGGCTGTAATCTTTATGTAGGAGGCCTAGTGTGGTGCTGTAGAATAAGCATTTGACAGCTAACTATGAGGTTAGCGGTTCAAACCCACCAGCTGCTCCTTGGAAACCCCATACGGGGTCGCTATGAGGCGGAACCAACTTAATAGCACTAAACAGTAACAACAATCTTTATGGAAGCAGATTTCTAGGCCCATTTCTTTAGCAGTGCTGCTGATTGGGTTCAAACTGCCTGCCTTTTGGTTACCAGCCAAGTGCAAATGGTTTGCACCAGTTGGGGACCTTTACTGTATTTGATGAGTTTTTGTAGGTTTTAAGTTATTAAAGATTTTAAGTGTCGTGAGAATTGTGCTTTAGAAAGAGCTCTCAGACAGCAGTAGAAGAAGTTGGTAGAGGCTGGATGCTGGAAACCAAACAGGAGGGTGTTCCAACCTTTTCCATATCATGAGAAATGACACACTTTATATGGTACACTGAAATAAATAGATGAGACTTCTTGTGGTCAGAGGCAATATAGAACCAAGGAACTGAGAGACTCAATACCCTAGCACATTTGTAACTCACTCACACATACTTTGAGAAGTTGTGGTTTGAGAGGAAGATGATGAGGGCTTGAGATAAATCTTTAGCAATGGGAATGACCATGATATCTGTGATTGTTCCTGAGACAAGCCTAGCAAATCTTGGACCTTCATAGTAGTGGTGGTAGCAAGTATCCACATCCAAATTCCAGTGTATTCTTCTGGCATTGGTGACAAGGGGCTAAGGCAGATAGGGGTATTCTTACTCTCCGCATTTCATTTCCCTTCTGTCTTTAATTTGTTGTACATAAGTGTCTTCGGCTAGGTTCTCAAGAGAAGCAAAATCAGTGAAACTTTGTATATAAAGAGAGGTTTATATCAAGGAAATGACTCACAATTGTAGACGTGGGAGATTCCCAAGTCCAGGCAAGATGAAGCAAGATCAGCAGGCAGAGAGGCAGGTTGCTGATGGATCCCAGGAGCAGACCCCTGGCCCAAGTCCAAAGAACCAGAGGTTGGAGGATGAGCAAGATCCAGACCCAGCAGAAAAGCAAACGAGCTTTTCCTGAGTATCCAGTATATTGGAAACAGGTTATACCCCCTAGGAAACATACTTTCAGTTGATTGGCTACTCATGGCCAATCATGGAGTTAACTACACTGCATTAGATCTCACCATGAGGATAACCACATCTCAACTGCCAAACCACTGGGAATCCTGGCCCAGTCAAGTTGACACAAAGTCACAACTATCACAGTCCACCCCTTGTCAACTTGGCACCTTTAAACCCTATGCATAATTTCTAAGTAAACAATTGTAAAATCATACTTGCACCTAACATGATACAACTAAAGCACATACAACTGAAAGCGCACTGGCCCCATTTACATCTTGTATTTCACAAATGAATAAAGCAAAAATATTTGATTCACACATATAAAACTATATATATACGTTGTTGTTAAGTGCTGTCAAGTCAGTTCCAACCCATAGCGACCCTATATAGGGTTTGCAAGGAGCAGCTGGTGAACTTGAACCACTGACCTTGCAGTTCAAATGACTTTGCAGTCTGATTCATTAGCCCACAGTACCACACCAGGACTCCATATGTACATATACATACATAAATATAAATAATTACAGTCCTTGTTTCTGCAACAGGTCATGTGGCCATAGCTGATATTTAGAACTACCTTCTAAATATGACAGGTAATGACAGAAGTGGATACTATGGGTATTTGGGTCACTTCCTCATACAACTTTCTTGTGCCTTCTGGTCCTGATCAAGTCATCTTGTATATATCAGTTCCATATAATGATGGAGTACAGCTGTGCACATCCAACTTTATGATTCTGTGGATCAGACGACATCCAGTTCATAATGGGTAGCTCTGGTCACATGGTGATTTGATGGCCCATGATTAGGTGGTCAGTCTCTACTAAGGTCCAGTAACAGGCCAACAGCTGTTTCTCAGAATGAGAGTAAGTTAATTGCACAGGATGACAGGGCTTTGCTCCAAAATCCTAAGTGATTCATCAATAAGGGTGAGCCAAAGACTCCAAACTGTATATCTACCTGCCACTGACATTTCAAGCACCATTGAATCTGCTGAATCATATGGTCCAAGCAGCACAGCAACATGTATGGTAGCCTGAATGTATTGCAGAGCCTTCTTCTGTGGACCCCACTAAAAATTAACAGCTTTTCTAGTCACTTGACAAATAGGCCAGAGGAGCACACAAAGATGATGAATATGTTGCTGCCAAAATCCAAAGAGGCCCACCAGGCATTGTGCCTCTTTTTTTTAGTTGTGGAAAGGGCCAGATTCAATAATTTACCTGTTACTTTAATAAGAATATCTTAACATGCACGACACCACTGAACCCCTAGAGATTTAAAGTGCCAGAAAATTTGTTGAGTTAATCTCTCCAACCTCTAGCATGCAGATATTTTACCAATAAGTCTAGATTCATCTATATTTCTTCCTCACTAGGTTCAATCAGCATAATGTCATCAATGTAATGTACCTTTGTGATATCTTGTGGCAGGGAAAGGTGATCAAGGTCCCTGTGGATTTAATTATGACATAATGCTAGAGAGTTCAGATATTTATGAAGTTGTACATTTCAGGTATATTGTTGGCCTTGCCAGCTGAAAACAAACTGCTTCTGGTGATCCTTGGAAACTGGGACTGAGATAAAAGTAATTGGCCAGGTCAATAGCTGCATACCAGACACCAGGAGATGTATTAATTTCCTCAAGCAGTGAAACGACATCTGGAACAGCAAATGCAATTGGAGTCACCACGTGGTTAAGTTTGCCATAATCCACTGTCATTTCCCAAGATCCATCTATTTTTTGAACAAGCCAGATTGATACTGTTGTTTTTGTTGATGTTGTTAGGTGTCATCGAGTTGGTTCCCACTCATAGCAACCTTATGCATAATAGAATGAAACACAATCCAGTCACAATCGTTGTTACCCTTGAGATCTTTTCTGCAACCACTGTGTCAGTCCATCTCAGTGGGGGTCTCCCTCTATTTCACTGACCCTCCACTTTACCAAGCAGTATATCTTTCTCCAGGGACTGGTCTCTCCTGGTAACATGTCCAAAGTATGAGAGTCTGGCCATCCTTCTAAGGAGCATTCTGGTTGTACCTCTTCTAACAGATTTGTTGTTCCACAGTTTTGTTTGTCCTTCTGACAGTCCATGTTATTTTTATTACTCTTCTCCATCACCATAACTGAAATTACATGAATTCTTCTTCAGTCTTCCTTATTCCCTTTCCAACTTTCACATGCATATGTAAGGCTATTGAAAATACCATGGCTTGGGTCAGGCACACCTTACTCCTCAAACTGACATGTTTGCTCTTGAATACTTCAAAGAGGTCTTGTGTAACTTATTTGTCTAATGCAATACGTTGTTTGATTTCTTGACTGCTGCTTCCATGCATGTTACTCAAGTAAATGTAGTCTTTGACAACTTCAGTTTGTTTTTGTTTTTTTTCCGTTTATCATGATGTTATTTATTGGAACAGAAATGCGGATTTTTGTTTTCCTTATATTGAGGTGCAACCCATACTGAAGGCTGTGGTCTTTATTCTTCACCAATGAGTATTTAAGTCCTTTTCACTTTCCGCAAGCAAGGTTGTATCATCTGCATATTGCAGGTTGTTAATAGTCTTCCTTAAATCCTGATTCCACATTCTTCATATAATCCAGATTCTCATATTATTTGATCAGCATATAGATTGAATAAGTATGGTGAAAGAATACAACCCTGGCGCACACCTTTCCTGATTTTGAACCATTCAGTGGTCTAATGACTTCCTCTTGGTCTATTTACAGGTTCTTCATGAGCACAATTACGTGTTCTGGAATACACATTCTCCACAATATTATTAATAGCTTGTCATGATCCACACAATTGCAAGTATTTGCATAGTCAATAAAGCATAGGCAAACATCGTTCTGGTATTCTCTACTTTCAGCCAAGATCCATCTGACATCAGCAATGATATTCCTCGTTCCATATCCTCGTCTGAATCTGGCTTAAACCTCTGGCAGTTCCCTGCCTATGTACTTTGCAGCTGTTTTTGAAATATTTTGAGCACGATGTTACTTGTGTGTGATATTAATATTGTCCAATGACTTCCGGAGTCCTGGTGTGACACTGTGAAATATTGCACTAGACTGCAAGGTTGGTTTGAACTGCAAGGTTGGCAGTTCAAATTCAACAGCCACTCCTTGGAAACCCTATACATGGTCACTATGAGTCAGAACCAACTCAACAGCACTTAACAACAACAACAGCAATGACTTCTGCAGGTTGAGTCATCTCTCTTTGGAATGGTCACAAATATGGATGTCTTCCAATCAATTGGCCAGGTTGCTGTCTTCAAAATTTCTTGGCATAGATGAGTGCGTGCCTCCAGTGCTGTATCAGTGTGTTTAAGAGATTTCAATTTGTATTCCATCAATTCTCGAAGCCTTGTTCTTTGTCAATGCCTTCAGTACACCTTGGACTTCTTCCTTCAGTACCATCAACTCTTGATCCTGTGCTACCTCTTGAAATGGTTGAACATCAACACTTTCTTTTTAGTACAGTGACTCGGAGTATTCCTTCCATCTTCTATTGATGCTTTCTGCATCAGTCAATATTTAATCCAAAGAATCCCTCAGTATTTCAAATTGAGGCTTGAATTTTTTTCCTCAGTTCTTTCTGCTTAAAAAATGCGGAGCATGTTCTTCCTTTTGGTTTTCTGACTCCAGGTCTTTGCACATTTCATTATATTTGATTTTGTCTTCTCAATCTGTTTTTTTTTTTTTAATTTTTCTGTCCAGTTCTTTTACCTCCTAGTTTTTTTCATGTGCTGTAACACTCTATGCTGGGGAGTAAGTCAGAGTCTCTTCTGACATCCATTTTGGTCTTTTCTTTCTTCCTTGTATTCGTAATTACCTTTTGCTTTCTTCCTATATGATGTTCTCTATGTCACCCCACAACTCTTCTGGTCTTCGGTCTTTAGTGTTTAATGTATCAAATCTGTTCTTGAGATGATCTCTAAATTCAGGGGAGATATGTCCAAGGTCATATTTTGCTCTCGTGGACTTGTTTTAATTTTCTGCAGCTTCAGCCAGAACTTGCACATGAGCAATTGATGAGCAATCTGCCCCAGGCCTTGTTTTGGCTAATGATATGGAATTTTTACACTGTCTCTTTCCACAGATCTAGTCAATTTGATTTCTTTGTATTCCATCTGGTGAGGGCCATGTGTATAGTCATCTTTTTTGCTATTTAAAAATGAATTTGCAATAAAGAAGCCATTGGTCTTGCAAAATTCTATCATGCAATCAACGTCCAGCTTCATTTTTATCACCAAGGCCATATTTTCCAGCTACTGATCCTTCCTCTTTGTTTCCCATCTTTGCTTTTCAATCAATGCATCCAGATCACATGTTTGATCAATTTCAGACTGAAGAAGTTGGTAGAATTCTTTAATTTCATCATCACTGGCTTTAGTGATTGGTGTGTAAATTTGAATAATAGTTATATTAACTGGTCTTCCTTGTAGATGTATGGATATTATCCTATCATAGATTGCATTATACTTCAAGACAGATCTTGAAATGTTCTTTTTGATGATGAATGTGATGCCATTGCTCTTCAATTTGCCATTCCCAACACATTCTATGTGGTTGTCAAATTCAAAATGGCCCATACCAGTTCATTTCAGCTCACTAATTCATAGGATGTCAATGTTTATGTGTTCCATTTCATTTTTAATAACTTTGTATATTCCATGTTCTGATTATTAATGAATGTTTACAGCTGTTTCTCTTCATTTTGAGTTGTGCCCCATCAGCAAATGAAAGTCCTGAAAACTTTATTCCATTCATATCATCACAGTAAACTCTACTTTGAGGAGGCAGCTCTTCCCCTGTCATAATGTTAGCACCTTCTAACTGAGAGGCTCATCTTCCGGTACTATAGTTGACAATATTCTAGTGCTATTCATAATGTTTCAATATTCAATATTCTGGTGCTGTCTGGCAGTGTTCCACTGCTGTTCATAAGGTTTTCAGTGAGTAAACATTCAGAAGTAGTCCTCCTATCCTTCTTCCTAGTCTGTCTTTGTCTAGAAGCTCAGTTAAATTCAGTAACCCTGCCAGCATTCGAAATACCGGTAGCATAGCTTCCAGCATTACAGCAACACTCAAGCCACCACAGTATGACAAACTGACAGACTAGTAGTATACAGGTCAGATGTTTTTATTGTTGCTAAGTGCCACTGAGTTGATTCCAACTCAAATAGTGACCCTGTGTAGGGTTTCCAAGGAGCGGCTGGTAAGTTTGAACCCCTGACCTTGCAGTCCAGTGCTTTATCCCACAGCACCACACCAGACCACACACAGGCCAGATTGGCAAGTCAAATGGGATTGCGGTGGGAAAATCACCACCCCTGCATCCATCAAGTCCTTGATTACAGCAGTAATCTCTGCAATCCCTCCAGGAACATGATATTGCTTTTGGTTTGCTGCTTTCCTAGTTAAGGTAGTTTCTAATGGTTTTCTCTTGACTTTTCAAACCATAATGGCCCTTTTCCATGTTTCAGGGATCCAATATTCTGCCAGTTGCTGAGTATGATTATGCATGCTGGAACTGGAGAAATCACTAGAGAATGAGTTCGGGGGTCCACTGGACCTACAGTGAGACAGCCCTTAGCTAAGACTCCGTTATTAACTTAACTTCTCTATGCCCTCCCCTCTGGCTGATAGGCTACCGTGATGTTTTGAGTCTTCTGGAATTAGCGTCAATTCAGAGCGATTGTCCAGTGGCCCCTGAAAAGTCTGATTATTTCCTTTCCCCCAATGAACAACCACTGTAGTAAAATGTCATAGATCCCTTTGGGGAAAGCTGGAAGAAAGACTGACACCTGGCAGTGTAGTAGGCTCCTTCCTCAAGGGGACCTGATCACCCCTTTATTCAAGAGCTTGTGGGTCTATAAACTGGATCAAGTCTGGGAATTGATTGAGTGGCTTTCTCTATTCCGGCGATTCAAGTTAGAATGATATTCAGTTGACCTAGAATTCTTCCATTTGACCTAGAATTCTTCCTTGTGTGCAAGCCAAGTAAATATTTAGTAGGTTTCCCATCTATGTCACTCCTAGAGACACCCTACCCAATTAGCCAAAACCATAAGTCCACACGAATCAGACTATTTCTGAGTACTACTTTGATTCTGCTTATCCATTACACCCACCCTGTCTTTGTCAGTTAAGTGCTACCACTTGGCCCCTACCACCATCAGGTTCAATAAGTTCCATTGTGATTTGGTGTCTTAATTCAATTAGAGCAGTTACCACTGTCGAATAAGACTTACATAATATAGCAATCACAACAGTCTTCAGGAATACTGAGGCTCTCTTCAAAAATTTATTCCTCACTGTTGTGGTAAAAAGTGTATCCTCTGGGCACTCCATATGTGGGTTTATCTTGATAAATCCACGCTAGCATGTCAATTTCCCAAACTCTTTGTATTCCTTCCTCTACAGAATACCAAGGCAGGTCTCTTACTTCAATTTGATATTGTAGGCCACTGCGAAATCCATGCTTCAGTGACTCAACCAAATAAACTAGTAGATCCTCTCCTAACCTCTCCAGCTGAAACAGTGAGTGAAGAACCTATGCTTAGTGGGCTCATATCAAACTCAGAATGCTCCAACCCTGTGTTCCTTGCACCATTAGCCCACAGTTATTCTCCTGGCTTCTGCTTGCACATATTAGAACAGTCAAGCATTACTTGTAGAGTGTAGCATTCTTCTTGGGACACGATTTGTACTTCACATTTTGGGGCTCACTGGGACTTAAGTCTAGTTATAGGTCTAAAAGTACAGCCAGAATGCTCTTTAGAAGCCACGATGGCGAGACTTCATCTCTCACACTTTGGATGGGGCCAGTCCCTGGAGAAGAGCATCATGCTTGGTGATATTGAGGGTCATTGAAAAAGAGGAAGACACTCTAAGAAGATGGATTCACACAGTGGCAGCAGCAATGCGCTCAAAGGGTAACAATTGTGAAGAGAGAGCGAGGACTAGGCAGTGTTTCGTTCTGTTGTGCATAGGGTCATTATGAGTTAAAACAGATAGCACCTAACAAGAACAATAAGTTAGAAGCAATAATTAGTGGAGGTGTTTCCCTGGAGCCATTCAGCCATGTCTTGCCAGACATCTGCCTTATGTTATGCCCCAGACAATGCCTTAAGCATCATCTCAGCAGGCACAGTTGGGTTGATCTCATCAAGTGTGGGCAGAGGGGATACTGGTTTTACTGATAATGGATCAGCAGACAAAGATGGAGTAATCCCTTCAGATGGGAAGGGGGGGTGCTGTTAGCAAGAATGGGTCAGTGGAATTTATGAGCTCTATGTCTCTAGCTTCCTTATTATCTTCCCATTTGCCCCCATACCAAGTTTCAGGATCCTATTTCTTCCCAACCAATGCCCTCACTTTAGCATCAGACAGCAAGCCAGGTTGGGAGCTAAGCTGGTGTTGTAATTCAGCCACTGCTGCAATATGACTCTGAGTTTGGTTTTCAGCATTATCAGCTCTGCTACTATAGGAAATTAGGCTTTTTTTTTTTTTTCAGGGCAAAGTGGAAAGTTTTAGGTATTTTGTGTAACACTTGAGCTGTGACTCCTTAGGTCTGAATACCTCTTTCTTTTACCAGTTGCTCTATTGTAAGTAGGATCAACCAACCAGCTTCTCTATACTTCTCATCCTGACAGAATTGCACAAAAGTATCATACACACTAAGGTTGATGTCTTTCAGGAGTCCTGGTGTGATGCTGCAGGTTAATGCACTGGACTGCAAGGTTGGTTTGAACCACAGGGTCGGCGGTTCGAGTTCACCAGCCTCACCTTGAAAACTCTATACAGGCTCGCTATGAGTCGGGACCAGCACAATGGAACTTAACAGCAGCACCATATACACAATCACCCAGAGCCTTGTTTCTCTCCAATATATGATCTTTTGGTGGTGATATTTTGTATATCAATATTGCCACCTCACACCATAGATTAGCAGCACACTAACCCTCTACTAATATATATATTGATATTGTTAAGTGTTGTTGAGTCAGTTTCGACCCATAGCGACCCTGTTTAGGGTTTCTGAGGAGCAGCTGGTGAGCTTGAACCACCGACCTTGCAGTTCAAATGGCTTTGCAGTCTGGTTCATTAGAGAGAGAGAGAGGATTCTATCAAAGAAATGGCTCCCAATTGTAGAAGTGGGAGAATCTCAAGTCCGGGTCAGATGACCCAAGATAGGTCGAGTAGGTAAAGGCAGGCTGCTGACCAGGCCACTGACCCAAGTCCAAAGAACCAGTGGTCAGAGGACAATCCAGATGCAAGAATCACACCCAGCAGAAAAGCAAACAAGCTTTTCCTGAGTGTCCAATATATTGGAAACAAACCACACCCCCAAGGAAACAACTTTTGCATTGATTGGCTTCTCATGGACAATCATCATTGATCTCATCATGGGGGTAGCCACATCACAACTGCCAAACCAGTGAGAAAACTGACCCAGTCAAGTTGACCCCCCCAAATTAACTATAACAACAAAGTTGATCATTGTTATTGTGATTGAGAAATGTCCATTAATTGGAAATACACAAATCCCTTTTGCCCCCTTTAATAATGGCCCAATAATAACATCTCATTCCCGGCCCCTTTCTCATTGGAGAAAAAAGCATGACTATTCATTTTCTTCCCAATCATATTGCATGGGTTCCATAGAAGCATCACTAACAGTTCACCAATGGGACAGAATCCAAATGCCTGATGTTGGCATGCAGTCTAATTAAATGGACAATAATTGGTCAGTAATTCAAGTGAGTATTCAATCTGTAACAAGATTGTGTGATATAGATATAAGCACTTTGTATGAGTTCTGAGAGAGGAAGGGTATTCAAGAAGGAAATGGTAGTCTGGAAATGTTAATATTAGAATCCCAGCATAAAGGTAAAAGTTGATGCTCTTGGAGTTATTGCTTATAGAGTATTGAGTTTAGGTTTACAGCAATGGAAAGATCACATTAAGGGTAGGGTTACATAGTCAATTCGTGTAATTGATGTCAATAAGTAGTATACCTGTCAAAGGCAGAATTGGTAAAAGTTATGTGATAAATAATACCCACAATGACTTAAAAAAAAAAAAAAAAAAAAAACTGCTGAAGCTGCTTACTTAAATACAGCCAAATTATGGTGCTATGGGCTAATGTGTCAGACTTCAAAGTTGTTTGAACTGCAAGGTCAGTGGTTCAAGCTCACCAGCTGCTCCTTGGAAACCCTATACAGGATCGCTATTTGTCGGAATTGACTTGACGGCACTTAACAACAACAACAACAACAAATGCCTCATGGAATTTGATTCCTTGGTTTGGAGGCTTGGGGTCATGGTTTCAATGGGACATCCCAGTTAATTGTCCTAGTAATGTATTTAGTATTTCTGTTCTACCTTCAAGTTTGTTGTGTAGTGCCTGGGGTCCTAGAAGCTTGTAAACCACCATCCATATAAAGGCACAATTGGTCTTTATTCTCTTGGAGCAACAAAGGAAGAAAGAGAATCAAGAATCTGAGGAGGATATGGAATGTGTGGCTAATTGTCTCCGTGAACAACTATTTCCTGTGCCATGAGAACAGAAGAACTGGATGGTACCCAGCTACTATTACAGAACGTTTTGATCTATGATTCTGTAGAAGAGTTAAAAGGCAGAAAATGCAGAACAAAATGTCAAATTCTCATGGACTTCGGTCTCTCTGCGTGGGGAGCATGGTGGCTCTTTGGAGAACGTGGTGGCTCTGTAGGATAAGTGCACTGGACTACAAATCACAAGGTCAGCGGCTCCACGCCAGCAGTTATTCCTCAAGAGAAAGATGAGGACTTCTTCTCCCACAAAGATTTACAGCCCCGGAAACCCTATAAAGGGTTACTGTGAGTTAGAACTGAATCCATGGCACTAAAGAACAACACCACGAGACTGGATGAACCCCAAAAACTATTGCCCTGAGATAAGCTTTAAGCCTTAAACCAAAAATATCTCCTGAAGTCTTCTTAAAACCAAACAGTACTTTCACTTAACTAGTAAAGAATGTCTGCTTTAAGCATTTTGCTTTGATTAGATCTATCTATATGAGATACTATTGACAACAACTTGATATTAGTTAGGAACCTTAGGGGGCAGTTGATGTTAATGAAGGAGGAATAAGTTAAAAAAAAAAAAAAAAAAAAGAGGATGTGAATGGTTACACAACTCAAGGATTGTAATCAATGTCACTAAATTGTATGTGTAGAAACAGTTGAGTGGATGTATGTTTTGCTGTGTATATTTGCAACAACAAAAAAAAAAAACTGTTCTAGGCTGTTCCTTAGTTTAGCCTTGCTTTCCAGCTTCATCCCAGCTCTCTCAACTGGCCGGCACATATTCTAAACCCTGACAAGCACAAATACAGTTCCCAGTAGTCACAAGATGGATCGTTTCAGTTATCTTCAACAAAGGTGATTCATTAAATGTGTAACTCAAGGTTGATTTAATTGTTATAGTTGCGTAAAAGTTTACTATATACAACAAAGCATATGATTTGTTGAATGTAAAACTGATGATCTACTCTATAAGCCTTCATTTAATTCACAATAAAAAAATTTTTAATCTAAAAAAAAACTTTATTATACATAAATTCACAAATCAAAAGAAATTACTTGCCAGGCCACGCTCACCAACTTTTGGTTTAGGAAGTATGATTTCCATAATTATGCAAGTCGTCTTTTCTCTCTGCCATCCTCCTTCTGTTTCCTCCTTGCTTCCTTCTGTTTCCTCATTTCTCTTCACGTCTCTTCCCCAGCCTCTGGTGCTGTTGATGGAGTGGCCGGAAGCCACCAACTTTGCCTGCCTGATTGCCGGGTACTGCCGCCTCTTACTGGATTCCAGGAAGATGGTCTTCTCCAGGCCTGCTAGCCAGCCTCTTCCACCTCCAATGATCAAGGCAGGTAGGGCTCAGCCTCGGTTTTCAGTGTACCGAAGGCCCTTTGGACCCTGGAGAAATGTGGGGAGGAGCTCTGCTTCCTAGTACTTACTCCATTCTGACAGCACCTGGTTTACCAAGAGCCGATGCTATAGCACTGCATTCTACCTGGCTCAACCCAGTGGAAAAGACAGCTGGCCTTCAGATGTGCCTGTTCCACAAAGGATGCCTATGACATTATTACTGTGATTGAGCTTGTGAATGAACGAAAGATAAAAATAGCAAGCAAGTGATAACTATAGCCAATTAAATAATTGTATTGGATCTAAGGCAGATTTTATAGGCACAGTATCTAGGGAAGAATCCTGAGTGGTTTTGCTTATCTGAGTAGAATTGGAAAAAGTTAAAACCATTCTTTTGCTCATCATAAGGAGATTGACAGAGCTTTCTGAAATAAATAAACCATAGCAGGCTGAGGTAGGAAAGACTATGCAGAGTCAAAGTACAGCCTGGCAGCAGGTTTGGAGATTGGAAGATTGGGAGATTGTTCACAAAGAACAATTTCAAAACACAGCCCCTAACAGAAGGCTTCCCAGCTAGGCAACTCAATATAGCTGTCCCTCAGAACTTTGCTGATGATGGCACAAACAGGGGCTTTGGAAAAATTTGCCCAGTCTAAGTAAGCACTACTGCCCAAAACTAAAACAGAAGGGAAAGGAACAGACAGACACTCCAATAGTAGACCTAAGATGTCTATATATGTACTGCCCCCACACCGGCACCCAAATATAATGGTTGAAGCCAAGACTTTTCACCCCACAATTGCCCTTCTCATTGAAAATTTTCAATTCACTTGCCCTTGCTGCTTGACTATTTATTTCTTCTTTCGTCAACTGTCTTGCTATTCAGAATCATCACATCTCATCTTGATTGAGGTGCTAGAGAGCAGAAACACACTCCCGATGGATGGTCCAACACCCAGAGGGCTGTTGTACCCCCACTTCCTTTCACTTCATTGTCTCTTCATTATGAGCACCTCAATGACAAACCCAGATACATCTCATAACATGGTCTACAGGAATTAAAAGACAATCCACCTGTGTTTGGAAACATCTAGGTGACCCCAAGACATAGGAAGGAAGCTTTAGAGGAAGCAAAGGAACTGACTTGGAATAGGAATAAACTGGGGATGGAGGGGGTGGGTGAGATGTTCCAAGTATCCTAGTGAATAGCTCTCATATAGTGAATAGTCAGCCATACCATAGAACCTAAAAGAATGGTCAAATGTCATGTATTACTAGTGCCTTCTTTGATTGGTCCACCTCTCTTTATTCACATCCATGTAAATTATACTCTTACTGAAGAGGATGTAGGTGCCCTTGAAGTGGTTCTCACTAATAGTACCCTATGGACAACAGAATGAAACACTGCCCAGTCCTGTGCCATCCTCACAAGTGTTGCCATGTTTGAGCCCATTGATGCAGCATGGTGTCATTCCATCTCTTTGGGGGTCTTCCTCTCTTCTGTTGACCCTCCATTCCACCAAGCATGATATCTTTCTCCAGGGACTGGTACCTCTTGATCACATGTCCCAAACACAAGACTAAGTCTCACTCACCATGGAGAGGGAAAAATGGAAAAGGAAAGGCAGAAGGAAAAGTCTGACACCCAGCTAATAACCAAATGTAGAAGTAGAGGTTGTTTGGGAGAATCCGCTGTCAAATCACACCTAGGATGGCTCTGCACTCCAATTATGCCTGGCAAAGGGTTTGCTTCTTCCCATAAGAGACAGTACTGGACAGTGCAGCCCCCTAGATATTACCCTAGTAGGAGGACAGTGGTACCAGGTAAGAGACACAGGCTTCAAACTCAGCCTTTTTGAATACATCTGATTTTCGTTTCCTGTAACTTTTCCAAAGGAAAATCTACCTGACTGAATTCTCTTGGGGGGGGGGGGGGGGGTAGGGGTGTTGCAGACTAGAAATAAAGTTTCTGTCAATGTCAGGCATGTATTTAGAGACTCCTAACTGATTCCTGAGAGGCCCTCTGAACCTGCAGATTGATGGGGGCTTAGGCTGCTTTTCGTACAAAGCCTCTATATCCACACACGAGCTAGATGGACCACTATGCTGTCTCTGTTTTTTTTTGTAGTGCTTCTTATTGGTACACTAATAGTCATCTCAGGAGTAGAGGGGTAGGAGACAGTCTCTGCTATTCTTTTCTCCATCTCTTTTGACTAGAAAAGGAAGAACTTGGGCTTTCCCAGAAGTTTGCTTAGATGCCTGAGCCTAGTTACTTAGCCTTTTGGACTTCTAGCTCCTGGGTTGAGTCTGTCGCCACCAAGTGCTCTTGGTGGGTGGGATGGAGTGAGCCTCATCATTTTGCCTGTGGTCACTTAGCTGACACAGAAGCAGCCAAGTGCAGGGGCTGGTTTGCACATCTCACCTAATCCCCCCTCAGAAGGGAAAAGTGGAGACGAGGAGACCTCAGCTCAGGTACAATCAGGGGCTATTTCGTTATTAACCTTGCAGACCTTTAAGACCAAGGTCCCAAACTGAGCTTGGTTTTCTCCATCTGTTCTCACTTCCATCTCAGAACAGAAGCCCCAGTATTGGCTCTTTTTCTTTAGCGAAAACCTACAGGTTACAGGCATTCTCAGGGGCTAAAGCTTCAGCCCACCTGGTATTTCTAGAAAGAGGGGAGGGGGTCTCTGAATCCATATTCTTGTCTCATGACAGCCGCTGGCTGCCAGGTAGCCCAATGACTGGACCTAAAGGATACTGTTAAACTAGGAACTGGAAAAGAGACTGCATCACTTCCCCTTCAAGGCCCGGATAAAGGGAAATATAGATATACATATCGCAAGTGCACATGTGCCATACACTGAGGATACCTTACAATCTAGTAAGGAAGTACAGATAGGCAATCAAAGAGATCATGCAAATAGAATATGGTAAATACCTTTGTATGTACATAGAGGGGTTTCATAAAGTACAACAGAACTGTACTTGCAAGAATGATCTAGAGAAAGGTTCAGAGCATGCCTAACTTTCCATCTATATTGAGGTCGTGGGAAATCTAGAGGTGGCTGTCTCTCTCTCTCTCTCTCTCTCTCTCTCTCTCTCTCTCTCTCTCTCTCTCTCTCTCTCTCTCTCTCTCTCTCTCTCTCTCACCCTCACCTCCTTGTATCAGGGGATTCCAGGAAAATAAGACTATGGGACCCCACCCAATTTCTCAGTTGAAGGAAATCACTCTACATTTTCTACCATGATTAGAAACAAGTGTGATTGGTGGGTTAAATATTCTGGTTAATAGCTACAATATATTCCATACTTGGCCTACTAATATTGATGTAGTTAAAACCCGGTAACATGCACAGAGTAATAAAGCTAGATTGAATGTAATAGACTTTCTTGTTGATGATTCAGAAAGAATCTGAGGTTCTCACAGGCCTCTAGGTCATCATTATAACCAGTAATGCCCATTGGACTGTAAACACAACAGGGCCAAATCATAGAATACTAGTTGAATAAGATATCTTGTTAACTATATGTCAACATGGGCTTCAAAAAGTTCATGGAAAACTCTAATAGCTTTTTAAATTCCATTTTCCTGGAACTTTTTGAAACCCCTTCCTATATAACTGTATGTTTTTGAACATAGTGTCATCCGGACACTATCTTGTTATTTGGAAGCATTTTTTTTTTTTTAAGTCAGTCTTCTGAGTGGCTGAGTAGAGAGGGATCAACTGAAGCAACCTACCCACCTCCC
>NW_006408677.1:2799518-2880866 GCF_000296735.1 Chrysochloris asiatica | reverse complement strand
AAAGCTGAGGAGCAATTTACAGCAGATTTGCAATCTGGGAGGTGCACTGTCCCAGCCATCAGCTGACTGCACCTGGCTATTCTGGCATTTCTGACCTGCCTGAAGGAACTTTGGGCATCTCCAGGCACTTTCTCCTCTGGACAGCTCCTTTGATCTGGAAGTCCCAACACCTAGCAGTGGGCTATGCATCACCTGACCTTGACAGCCAAGTGCTGGGAGATGGTTCCATCTTACGGGTAGAGAAAATACCTTTAGACCTCTAGCTCTTGTCTTAGAAGAGTCACCACCTGCTTACTGAACATGCCGCTGGCTGCCAGGTCTGATGGAACCTTAGTGCCAGGCTAGCTAACTTGAGTTTTCAGGTGTTTTATAGATAATTAGCACCTGTTGCATCCCCAGGACCTGAGGACTATGCCTTGAGATATAGAGCCCTCCTAAGATGATTGTTGAAACTCTTGAGTCCTGGTGTGGTGCTGTAGGATAAGCACTGGACCACAAGGTTGATTTGAACCACAAGATTGAGGGTTCAAACCCACTAGCCACCTCTCAGAAACCCTATACAGGGTTGCTAAGAGTCGGAACTGACTCGACGGCACTTAACAACAACACTCTTGAGCCAGTGCTTCTAAAGAGTACTTCTTCCCAAAGTCTCACTGGGCTGAGTAGAGGGTAATTTAATAGTTGTCAAGTGCTGGCAAGTTTTTTTCCAACTCAGCAACCCTGTATATGTTTCCAAGGAGCAGTTGGTATGTTTGAACCCCCAATCTTGTGGTTAGCAGTCTAGTGCTTATCCTACAGTGCCACACCAGGACTCCCATTAAATACTAGTTGATGTTGTTAAGTGCCATCCCCACAACTGACCCAGAGTTTTCTAGATAGAACTGCTAAGGTCTGAATTGAACCCATCAATTTAATTACATTGAATTTTATATTTAGAGAAGCAATATGCTCTGTGGGAAACAGCAAGAGCTTGGGATTTGAAGTCAGAGCATCTTGGGCTCCCGTCCTTGTTCTGTCATATCTTAGTTGTGTGATCATGGACAAGGCCCATAAACTCTGAGTCTCAGTTTCCCAATCTGTAAAGTGATGACAGCAATAGTACCTGCCTTGTGTGTCCAGGTGTGGTGCTGTAGGATAAGCATTGGACTGCTAACCGCAAGGTCAATGGTTCAAACTTACCAGCCACTCCTTAGAAACCCTATACAGGGTCGTTATGGATCAGAACCAACTCGATAGTACTTAGTAACAATAGCATGAAGTATCTGAGGGGACTATGTGAGATAAGAAAGCCCTATTCACAGTCACTAAGGAGCTCTGGTAGCATAGTGGTTACGAATCAGGCTGCTAACCTCAAGGTTGGCAGTTCAAAGCTACCAGCTGTTCTGTGGGAAAAAGATGAGGCTTTCTGCTCCCGTAAAGATTTATAGCCTCAGAAACCCTGTGCAGGGTACTATGAGTCGGGACCAACTCAATGGTACTTAACAACAACAACAACAACATTCACAGTCACTATGAGCTGGAACTGACTACACAGCACTTAACAACAACAACAATATGAGATAAACTACATAAAATCCTTTCATAGTGCGTAATATATTTTAGCTTTTTATAATATTGGGAGTTCTTCATGTGACCAGGTCTGTGCTTTTTTATTAGATAGCTTTAGATATAATGTCCAAACCATAAAATTCACCCTTTTAAAGTATACACTCCATTGTTTGTTTAGTATATTCATAAAATTTTGCAACCATAACCACAATGCAATTTTAGAACATTTCACCCCTCCTAAAATAAATACTGCACCCATTAGCAGTTGCTCGCCAGTCTCCTTGTAATCACCACCTGTTCCTAAGTAACCACTAATATAATTTATGTCTCTATAGCTTTGCCTATTCTGTATATTTTGTATCAATGGAATCATACAATATATGATTATTTGTCACTTTTTTCACTTAGCATATTGTTTTCAGTGAGATGGATTGGCACAGTGGCAGCAGCAATGGGCTCGGCGTAGCAACGATTGTTGAGGTTGTCCCAGGACTGGGCAGTGTTTCATTCTGTTGTGCACAGGGTCACTATGAGTTTGGTGCCGACTGGATGGCACCTAACAACAACAACAATGTTTTCAAGGGTTATCCATATTATAACTTCATTTCTTTTTATGGTCAAATAATATTCCTTTGTATGGATATACCAAATTTTATTTATCTATTCTTCAGTTGATGGCATTTGGAATGTTTCCACCTTTTGATTATTATAAATAATGATGTTATAAACATTCATGTATAAATTTTTTAGTGGAAATATGTTTTTTTCCCTTGTGTAGATATCTAGAAGTGGAATTTCCAGGTCAAATGGTAACTTCATGTTTAACTTGTAGAGAAAATGCCACCACCTAACAGTCTCACCACCAATGCACAAGGGTTCTTCACCAACACTTGTTATTGTTACTCTTTGTATTTTTTATGGTAGCCATATTGTGGGTGTGAAGTGGTAGCTCATGGTTTTGATTTGCAGTTTCTTGATGGCGAATGATATTGAGCATCTATTCATGTGCTTGTTGGCCATTTGACTCTCTTCTTTGGTGAAATATCTATTTAAATTATATGCTCATTTTTAAAATTGGGCTATGTGACCACAATGTGAGGGTTTTTTCTGTACTCTCAATTCTATTCCCATTTACCTAAACAAAGATGCTTCAAAACATTCATGGAACTTTTTCATGATCTTTTCATTCCATTTGCCCATGAATTTTTTGAAGCCCCCTCATATGTCTGTCTTTTTGCCAGTATTACACTGTCTTAATTATCATTGCTTTTGTAGTAAGTTTTGAACTTAGGAAGTGTGAACCCCCTTATTTAATCTTCTTTTAAAAGATTATTTTGTTTATTGTGGAAATATTTTACTATTTCCTCCCTTGAAATTCCATACAAATTTTAGAATTAGCTTGTCAATTTCTACAAAGAAGTCGACTGGGATTCTCATAGGGTCTGTGTCAAATCCTTAGATCAATTTGGAAAATATTGCCATATTACACTTCTGATTCATTGCACATAGAATGCTTTTGCATTTATTTAAATTATTTTGTAATTTTCAGCATGCAAATCTTGCACTTCTTTAATTAAACTTATATCTAAGTATTGAATTCTTTTTGATGCCATTGTACATAGAATTGTTTTTTCTAATTTTGTTTTCAAATTGTTCATTGCTAGTGCAATTGATTATTGTGCAATGATCTCGTAGCCTGCAACCTTGCTGAATTAACTTGTTTATTCTAATACCATTTTAGTAGATTCCTTGGGGTTGTCTGTACACAAGATAATGTCATCTGCAAATAGAAATAGTCTTCTTCCTTTCCAATCTGGATGCAGTTTACTTCTTTTCCTTGTGTAGTTTTTTGGATAGAACATCCAGTCCAATGTTGCATAGAAGTTATGAGAGCAGATATCCTTGACTTTTTCCTGATCTTAGAGGGAAAGCTTTTAGTCTTTCACCAAGCTTGATGATAGCCATGGGGTTTTGGTGGTAGTGGCGTTGTTGTTAGGTGCTGCTGAGTCAATTCTCATTCATAGTGACCTTATACACAAAAGAACGAAACACTGCCCCATCCTGTGCCATCCTCACAATTGTTATTAGGCTTGGGCCCATTGCTGCTGCCGATATGCCAATCCATCTCATTAGGGTCTTCCTCTGTTTCACTGACCTCCCATTTTGCCTAGCATGATATCCTTCTCCAAGGGCTGGGCCCTCCTGACAATATGTCTGAAGTATGAGAGATGAAGTCTTATCTTCCTGGCTTCCAAGGAGCATTCTGACAGTAGTTCTTCCAACACAGATCTGTTTTTTCTTCTGGCAGTCCATGGTACTATTTATATTCTTCTCAATGCATCTACATCAATTCTTCTATGGTCTCCCTTATTCATTGTCCAACTTACACATGTATATGGGCAATTGAAAATATGTCTTGGGTCAGATAATATCATGTCTTTAGTCTTTAAACTGACATATTTTTTCTTTAACACTTTAAAGAGGTCTTGTGCAGCAGATTTGCCTAATGCAATATGAAATTTGATTTCTTGACTGTTGCTTCCATGAGTGTTGATGGTGGATCCAAGCAAAATGAAGTCTTTGACAACTTCAGTCATTTCTCCATTGATCATGATGTCATTTATTGCTCCAGGGGTGAGGATTTGTACATGCTCTTTATCAGGTTGAGGAGTTTCCTTCTGTTCCTACTTTATTCACTTCTTGTATCATGCAAGGGTGCTGGATGCTGTCAAATGCTTTTTTTTTTTTTTTTTTTTTTTTTTTTGCATCTATTGAGGAGTTATGTCATTTTTGTCTTATATTCTATTAACATGATATATTGCATTAATAAATTTTGGGATACTAAGCTGACCTTGCATTCCTGAAATAAATCTCGATGTATGTGGAGGCTTCAAAAAGTTTGTGGAAAAAATCTATTATCATTTAATTCCATTTTTCCATGAACTTTTTGAAGCCCCCTCATATAATTATTTTTATATGTTGCTGGATTGAATTTACTAGCATTTTGAGGAGTTTTATGTCTGTGTTCATAAGAGCTATTGGTTTATGGTTTTCTTGGGATACCTTTGTCTGGTTTTCATAACAGAGTAATACTTGTCTCATGGAATAAGCTGAAGAACGTTCTTTTATCTTTTATTATAAAGTTTGTGAAGGACTGGTATAAATTCTTTTTTGAGTGGTAGAATTCACCATCGGAGTCTACACTTTTCTGTAGAAAGATTTTTAATTACTATTTCAATCTCTTTACCATGTATTGGCCAATACAAATTTTCTCTTTTTTCCTGAGTTAATTTTGGTAGATTACATCTTTCTAGAAATTTGTTCATTTGTTTAAGTTTTCTAAGTAGTCAGCATGAGGTCGTTTATAATATTCCTTTATAACAGTTTCCATATTGTGATGCCCCTTCTTTAATTCCTAATTTGAGTCCTCTCTCTTTTTTCCTTGATCAACCTAGCTAAAAGTTTGTCAACTGTGCTTTTCAAAGAACCAACTTTTAGTTCCCCTGATTTTCTATATTATGTTTCTACCCTCTATACTTTACTTCAAAGTGGTTACGAGTTACGAGTTGGGCTGCTTACTTCAGGGTCAGCAGTTCAAAATTACCAGCTGTTCTGCAGGAAAAAGATGAAGCTTTTTGCTCCCATAAAGATTTACAGCCTCTGAAACCCTTATACAGGGTCTCTATGAGTCAGAATTGACTCTGCGGCACAACATACTTTACTCTGGACTGCTGGTGTGGTGCTGTAGGATCAGCACTAGACTGTAAACCACAAGGTCAGCAGTTCAAACCCACCAGCGGCTCCTCGGAAACCCTATACAGGGTCGCTATGAGTCGGAATCAACTCCACATTAACAACAAACAATAATGTAGTTTACTTCTGTGTGACACTGTAGGATCGGTACTGGACTTCGAACCACAAGGTCAGCCGTTCAAACTCACCCACGGGTGCTCCTTGGAAACCCTATACAGGTTCGCTATGAGTCAAAACTTACTCGACAGCACTAACAACAAAAGACTTCACTAGTTCCTTCCTTGTAATTGCTTTAGGTTTGGTTTGCTCTTCTTTTTCTAGATACTTAAAGTGGAAGGTTAGGTTGTTAATATGAGACTTTTCCACTTTGTTATTGTAGCTTCATACAGCTCTAACTTTGCCTCTAAGCACTACTTCAGCTGTATCCCATAAGTTTTAGTATGTGTGTTTTTATTTTCATTCATATTTATGAATTTTCCTAATTTCCTTCTGTTATTAATTTGCAATTTAATTCCATTGCTATCATAAAACATAGTTTTCTTTTCTTTTTCTATTCTTCAAGCTGTAAATTTAGGTAATTGATTTGACATCTTTCTTCCTTTGTAATATAGACATTTACAGCTTAAACAGCCCCCTTCCCTGAGAATTGCCTTCATTATATTCATAAGTTTTAGTAGATTGTATTTTCATTTTAGATCATCTGTACATACTTTGTAATTTGCTTTGTGACCTCTTTAACTTCGTTAATAGTGTATTATTTAATTTTGACATATTTGTGAAATTTCCAGTTTTTCTTCTGTTGTTGATTTCTATTTTCCTTCCATTGTTGTCAGAAAAGATAGTTTCTATGCTTTCAATCTTCTTTAATTTAATGAGACTTGTTTTGTGATACAGCATGTGTACTATCCAAGAGAATGTTCTGTGTGCACTTGAATGTATATATGTCTGTTGATGTTTGGTAGACTGTTCTGTCAATTTCTGCTAGGTCTAGTCAGTTTATAGTGTTGTTTCAAGTCTTCTGTTTCCTTCTTGACCTTCTGGATAATTGTTGTATCCATTATTGAATGTGGAGCATTGAAATCCCCAAGTATTGTTGTTAAATGGTCTATTTCTTCCTTCCATCCTGTCCATTTTTGGTTCATGTGTTTTGGGGCTCTATTTTTAGGAGCCAGTACTATATTTTTACAATGCTTCTAGACTCGAGTGAAAGGTACCACTGGCAGAGTGACCTTGCTGAACTGGATTTTGAAAGATATTATGAAGTTTTGTTTTCTAGTTAATAAGGTGTTTTTCTGGTTAATAAGATGGGGTTTGAAGTGAAATTCAGACTCTACTATTTATGGTCTATGTTACCTTGGCTAAGTCACATAGGTTCAGTTTCTTCCTATGTATCTGGTGGATAAGTCACAAGGATCAGTTTCTTCCTATATAAAATGGAATAATGATAGTATCTACCTCATTGGATTACTGTGAGAACTAAAGTGCATAAAGAGTTAAGTGTTTACTTGTCATCTGTCTGCTAGTTTGCTAATTGCAAAGTGAGTTACATTATCTGAGAATATTCTCAGATAGAATACGAGAACACTTCAAAAAGTTCATGGAAAAATGGTCTTAAGAATGTAAGCATTTCATTCAATGCAGTCCTTTATGCATTTATTAACTAAAGAAAAGTGGGTGCTCTTTAAAGACTTTTTTTTTTTTAAGATTTAGAAACAAAAAGAAGTCAGGAGGAGTCAAATCAAGACTGTAAGGTGAATGCCTAATGATTCCCCATGGATACGTTCCCAAAACTGTCTTTGTTTGATGAGAGGAATGAGCAAGAATATTTTCATGGTGAAGATGGACTCTCTGGTAAAGTTTTCCTGAGCATTTTGTCAGCTAAAGCTTTAGTTAATTTTCTCAAAACACTCTCAAAATAAGCAGATGTTGCAGTTCTTTAATCCTGCAATATGTCAACAAGCATCCCCAAAACAACAACCATTAAAAAAAAAAAAAAAAAAAAAAAACTGTCACCATGACCTTTGCTCTTGACCAGTCTGTTTTTGCTTTGACTAGACCACTTCCACCTCTTGGTATAATCATTGCTTTGATTGAGCTCTGTCTTCAAGATCATACCGGTAAAGCCATGTCTCCTCTCCTGTTACATTTCTTTTTTTTAAAAAAAAGGCATCAGGATCTTGATCCCACTTGTTCAAAATTTCCATTGAACGCTCTGCTCTTGTCTACAGCTAATCTGGGTACAACTGTTTTGGCACTCATCAAAAAGAAAGTTTGCTCAACTTTACTTTCTCAATCACAATTGTATAAGTGAACCAATTGAGATGTCTGTGGTGTTGGGTCCTCTTCAGTTAGGGCACAAACAATATTGATGGTTTCCTCTTAAACTGATGTGGACTTCTGCCACTGTGGGTTCCAACATCCTCTCGTACCTTCTTAAACCACGTTATCCATTTGCAAACTGATTTCTTTGGGGCAGTATTCTCATAAACTTTTCATAAAGCAGCAGTGATTTCACTGTGTTCCAAGATTCATCATAAATTTGATGCCTGTTCTTGCTTCAATTTAGGCAGATGTTTTGTTGCTCTGATAGGGACTTTTTCAAACTGCTATCTTATCCTCCATGGTGCCTCAAACTAGATCCTATTAGATATACTATAACAAATTAGTATGAGTGTATTTTAGTGCAAAAAAACTGTTGAAATCCATGCGTAGCTTTTCATAATATGCATTTTCCATGAACTTTCTGAAGACCCCTCATATGGGGAGGGGATCCCAAAGCAAACTGAGAGAGATAAACCATTAAAAGAGAAAGCATTTGCTACAGAAAAACCTCGGGACATTTTACCACATGTACATGTGAGAGTCAGAGCTGGCATAAATGCATAGAAGGCCATCTCTTTACTAATAGGATTTGAGGAATTACAAAACTATTCTTCCCACCTCCACCTCCATATATAAATCCTGGCATATCTCCCATACATTTGGCACATTCAGGTGCCTTGAATTCTACTAAAAAACAAAAACAAAAACAAAACAAACAAACTAGTAGCTGTCGAGTTGATTCCAACTCATGATGACTCTATGCATGTCAGAGTAGAACTGCACTCTCTAGGGTTTTCAGTGGCTGTGATCGCCAGGCCTTTCTTCTAAGGTGCCTCTGGGTGGATTTTTAACTGCCAACCTTTTGGTTAGTTGTCAAGGGACTCTGGAATTCTGCTTTATTCTTTGGGGCGGGTGGTCACTCAGTCTCCAATCCTCTTTGGAATACAAACTCTTGGACGGTGTACGTAGCCTGTTTTATACTTTCTTACTAAAGCACTATACAGGGTCGCTATGGGTCGGAATTGACTCGACGGCACTTGACAACCACAACAACACTAAAGCGTTAGTATTCGTCAGATTTATTTGCCTTCTTCTAGAAGAGATTCAAGATAACCCAAGAGCACTGGACATCTGAAGGTTGAAAAGACCAAAATGGATGAGGGCAAGAGCAGGGACAGTTGTCCAAAGGGATCATATTTACCACGTTCAGTATACATACAGCTGAGCCTCAGACCAGACACACTCATGCAAGAGTCCAGCTGGATTCAGATTTCAAGGTGTTGGCCCCCACCCTACCTCACTCCATGCCTTTTCCCATTTCAGAAGTGATGGGGCTACTAACAACACCGTCCATTCGTTTCTACTTATTCAACGCCCTGGGTCAGCACTGACAGGACCCATCAACTTCCATTCCCCTAACCACCAGCAGCCAGGTAATGCTTGGGAGCTTTGGTGGTGCTGTAGCATAAGCACTGGGCTGCTAACCACAAGGTCGGCAGTTCAAACTCACCAATCAGTCCACGGGAGAAAGATGAGGCTTTCGGCTCCTATAAAGATTTACAGCTTTGGAAACCCTGCACAGGGTCACTATGAATTGAAATCCACTTGATGGCAGTGGGTCTGGGGACTTCTGGTTTTTTCAGGTAATGCTTGGTTTTGGTACCTGCCACGCAATTGGGCTGCAGAGACGTGGGCCAGAAGTGCCAAGGGAGTGCAGCTACAAAACTCAGCACCACGGCTCACGTATTGATTCTCTTTCTGGGTTTAGATTACATGCACAGCGCCCACCGCCCTGTCACTGGGGGCCACCTGGGGAAAAAGGAGAGTAGTTATGTGGGCAGCGTGGGCACCAGCCCCAGGAAGTCGAGCCACTGCACGCCCCCGCCTGCCGACTCTGAGCTTGTCAGCTTCTGCTACCTCCATATGCGGGAACAAAGGAAGGAGCGGGAAAGCCGGACAGATGTCAATGAGAACCTAATCTTCTTTGAGGAGACCAGGCCCCGGACCAAGTCTGACCCCACATCCAAAACCTCTGGCCAAGGCTATGATGTGGTCCCTGATGACTTTGATGCAGCCAGCCTCGACCATGAGCCTTGTGCCAGCAGGGCCCGGTCCTACACCTTGGACAATTCCTTTGGGGCTGATGCCCTGAACTTCTACTGTGACTCTTGCAAAGCCAAATTCCAGGAACAGCTGGGCCCGCGCAAAGGCGGAAGGCCTGGCTCTTCTCGTGACAATATGGTAGACCTGATGTCTCTCCCACCCCCTGGGAGTGAGGAGGAGGAGGAGGAGGAAGATGAGAGCACTTCTCTGTTGCCTGCCATTGCTGCCCCACCCCCTGGTTTCCGAGACAACAGTTCAGATGAGGATGACTCCAAGCGCCGGGCCGTCCAGAGCCAGGAACAAGGACGCCACCTGCGTGGGCTCCTGTACGAGGAGATCCCAGTGACACTGATTGATAGTGTGCAGACCCGGACAGTCCGAGATCATGCCCAGGAGCTAGATGATGCCTTGGTGTCCACTCTGCAAGCTCTGGAAGCCCTGGCTGCTTCAGAGGATGGACCACACCCCCCACCCCCACAGACTGCAGGTAATGGCCCATTCCTCCTCCCTCTTGCCTCCCCTCCCTTCTCCTGGCCAGGCAGGGCCAACAGGTGGCATTGCTACTCCGCAAGTGACATCAAAATCATCCTTGTATGTCAGGGCAGTGGATGGGCCAGAAGTAGTTCAGATAGGATCAGGTGAATAGTGATGGTGCAGCAGTGACTGGCTGCTCAGTTCTAGGTAAGAGTTCTGACTCTCGCCATTCCGTCTTTATGGAAATGCCTTACAGGTGGATCTCAGAGATTGGGGCCATGACAGCTATGGAGCCAGGCCAGGATGGAGGATCAGAGAAAAATTGTGAGAGATATAGAAGACGGGCAAAGATCATCCAACATGCATATGATTGGAAGAAACCCAAAACGACCAACTAACCACCTAGCGACCTGGGATCAGGGAAGTCAAGAGTCATCACTGCTCAGGGCTGAGGTCTTCCTCCCGCCTAAGAGCATGGGCTCTGAGTCAGACACATCCAAGTTCTAGCCTCTTAATTCACTTGCATTGTGGTCTTTGGCAATGCACTTAAACCTCCTTGCACCTCAGTTTTGTCATCTTAAATGGAGTTGATAACAGTAGCCAATATCACAGAGGGTCGTTGTGGTGATGAAATGAGATCATTCATGCAAAGCACTTCTTAGCACATAGTAAGGACTCTGGAAGTTGTAGCGATCATCAATAATGGTTATTTGGTAGGAGAACCATGCAACATGCATGCTATCCCTTGATATGTACACGTGTATCCATCTTGTGGACAAACATACCCATTATACTTGCATCTGTAGTCATACGCATACATATGTCTGCACATACAGACTTTAAAACAAAGAGGTCAATGACGCAGCAACAGAAGAAAGGAATGTGGAGGAATAAAGGATATGAAACAGACAAAAGGTGGCAGAAAAAGGGTAAAGAGATTGAGGTCCAAAGGAGCCTGGCTAACCAGGGAGAGTACCAGTCCCTGCTACCCCATTGTGCACATGGGCATCATCCTTGGCACTGGGCACACCTCGCATTCTTGGCCCAACTGCTAACGTTTCTCTTTGCTCTGAGTCTGGAGCTCCAAGCACTAGCTGCTCCCAGGCTTGAGGCCCATGTGGCAGCTAGAGAGATGACAAGCTCAACTAATGGCCTCAGCTGCAAGGGTAGTAGACAAGCCCGGCCTCTCTGCCAACCCTCTTCAGGGCAATTAACACGAAATTTCCTAGCTGTTGAATCTAAAAATAGTGTTGATTAGCATGTTGTTTTGCGTGTGGTTTGCATGTGAATTTGCTATCAAACTGCCCAGTGAGTCCCTTTGCATATTTTGTTTTGCTTACAATTTCCAGCCCTTTACAATTCACCTCACAGCTTGCCCCTCTCTGATGATCCTCCACCCTCAGCACTGCAATCCCTCTTAGACCTTACTGGTTATCCTCAGCTTGAAACCTTGCTGGCTGGCCTTGGCCTCCATAAACTCTCTACCACTCTCTCTGTTTTGAACGGAACTGAATCTCAGTGTAACAAGCCCTGTCCCTATTCCTCCAGGTCTGATTGTGCTGGCCACAATCACCCCTGAATCATCACTGGACTCGGGCCATGAAACCAACTCCTCAGAACTCACAGACATGTCGGAGATGATGTCAGCCATGAAACAGCACCAGAATACCACCTACTTCCTGGCCCAGCATCTCAACAAGGATAGCCTCCTTGCCCGCAAGGACCTTCCCTTCCGGATCCAGAGCTGTGCTGCTCAGGCCGTTCTCACGGCCCCTTATTCTCTTGGGCGCCCAGATCCCAACCCTTCCTTCCAGCCATCTGTCACAGGCCAGAGTCCTGGGCCCCCTGGTGCTCGGAGGAAGCTGCCTCAGTCAGAGGCCCAGCCACAGGGTGAGCGAACTTACGCCCTGACAGTACACCCAGCACTGTCACCCCGGCTTAGTGAGCAGAAGAATCTCAGCCTGCTGTCTCCCGTTCCTGAGGACAAAGGGCCTGGCCACACTAGGGCCGGCCTAGAGATGTCACTGAGGGCAGCCACACCATCCCTCAGTGAAGAGCAGGTCTCTGAGCTGAGAGAGAACCTACCCAAGGAGGTCAGGCTGAGTCCCAAGCTTATCCTGGACCCCAAGGGCAGTGTGACCCCAGCCATCATCTCGGCCGCCCTTCAACAGGTGGTTCACAGTAAGAGTCTAGCCACCCCTGGCGGAGCCTTGGGAAATGCCTCCAGCAGGGGGGAGAGGAGGCTGGAGGCTAACATGGGGAGACCAGAGGTCGGCATGACAAGCAGCAGTGCCAATAAGAATCTTAAGTTCAAAATGAGCCCTGGTGGGCCAGATAGCACACGGAATTCCCAGCAGCCGAGCACCTCCTCCAGCCCCAGAGCAATCACAGGCAGCCGGGCTGAGAGCCTGCACCTCTCTCCACAAGAGGACAGGCTATCAGGTCAACGTTTCCCGCCCAAGAGCTATCTGCCACGAGCGGGTGGAGAGTCCGTGGGCAAACAAGCGTCAGGGGAGGGGCCAGGCAAGGGTGGGCCCGAGAGCACTAAGCCCACCCTGCACAAACAGAGCACCGTCTCAAGCCAGGGGGAGAAGGGGCAGCTGGAGAACACACCCAAAAGCAGCAAGCTGGAGGAGACTAGCATGGTACCCCGAGCTGGCTACCCCATGGCGCTGCAAAGCCCTAGCTGCCCGCCACGAGGCCACAGTCCTAGCCCCAGCAGCCAGCCACGAGGCCCCAGCCCCAGTTGCCAGCCACGAGGCCCCAGCCCCAGCAGCCAGCCTCGAGGCCACAGTCCCAGCAACCAGCCTCGAGGCCACAGTCCCAGCAGCCAGCCTCGAGGCCCCAGCCCCAGCTGCCAGCCTCGAGGCCCCAGCCCCAGCTGCCAGCCTCGAGGCCACAGCCCACTGAGACCTCAGGTTGACAGCCGACAGGTGAGCACCATGCCCTCCCGGAAGCTTGAAACGACCGTGGATGGAGCCCACTCAGCCTCTGAAGGCCCTGCAAAGCCCAAGTTGTCCCGAGGTCCTTTCCGGCTACGCAATTTATTTTCTGCCACCTTCCCAACCCGCCAGAAGAAGGAGACAGATGAGCGGCAAGCCCAACTGCGAAAGGTAAAGCAGTATGAGCTGGAGTTCCTAGAGGAACTTCTAAAGCCCCCAAGCCAGGGGGAGCTGCCAGGCACCGAGTACCTGCAACCTCCAGCACCTGGCCGCTGCAGCTGCCAGCTACGCAGCAGTCCTGTGCAACAGGGACCTGGCATGTCCCGAGAGCAGAGGCGCAGCTGTGATTGCAAGCGCATCTGCCGAGGGGGTCGGCCTCAGGCCGCCCAAACCCCAGTGCCCAGCCTCCGGGGTAGGGAAAGGAACAGGATCCCCGCTACCCAGAGGCAGCCAGAGGCTAGCCTAAGCTTGACCTTAAGCAGCCCTACCAACATTCGGCGCATCCGCTCCACCAGCTTGGAATCCAGAGAGTGCCGATCAGACCCTGAGAGTGGTGTTTCTTGCCTAACCACGTGTGCCTCAGGGGGCGAGTGTCTGGGAGCTCCCAACTACAGGAAATTGATGCGCCGCTACAGTATTAGTGAGCTGGACCAGGGCGACAGGGCCTCGCTGACCTCGGATGTCTACCCTCACCCACCCTTGGGAATGCTACCCAGGGAAGCCAAGGAGGTAGAGGCAGGCCTTCCCCTAGCCTTGGGTCCCAAAACCAAATCTGTAGAGTCACCAACTCTGGGAGATCCCTCCTACGTCCAGATTGCTCCTGAGACCAAAGGCCCTAGGCAGATGGCTGTGTTCTCCCTGCCAGAGGAGGTGTACCGCAAGCCTGCTGAGTTGGATGAGGACAGTGAAAGCAGCAAATGCTGCTCCATCCGCTATTGCTTCTACTACCGCAAGTGCGACATGGCCGATGATGCAAGTGATGGCAAGGACGAGCTCTCCTACTCTATCCCCATGAAGATTCTGCCTGGCATGAAGCTGAACGAACAGATGGTGCCCGTGGTGAGCAGGACCCTGCAGGTGCTAGATGCAGCTACCTGCAGTAGCAGCAGCCCTGAGACCGCCCGCACCCAAGAGATAGATCTGCGGGTGTCCACCTTTGAGGGAAGCCTGGCCAAGATCAATGCCTTGCGAGCCCATGCCTATGGCCTGCCCGATGGCTTCCTGGCTGCCAGGCTAGACACCAATGAGCTGCTGACAGTCCTGAGGCAGTGTGTGGCCAGCCCTGAGGCCCGCGCCCCCAAGCCCTACGTCTCCCAGATCTCCGAGTACAAGCTCGAACTAGCTCTCAAGTTCAAGGAGCTCCGGGCCTCCTGTCGCCGTGTGGCCAACGTGGACAAGAGCCCAACTCACATGCTGGCAGCCATCACAGGCAGCTTCCAGGTGCTCAGCAGCCTCATTGAGACCTTTGTGCGGCTGGTGTTCATCGTTCGCTCTGAGGCCCAGCGCCAAGAGCTGCTGTCCAAGGTAGAAGAGGTGGTGAGGAACTACACCTTTCTGCTGCGCGCTGCTGAGGAATCCACAGCCCGGAATCTTAATCAGCAGCAGCAGCAACAGCAGCCGCCGTCACCTCCACCACCGCCTCCGCTGCAACAACAGCAGCAGCAGCATGAGGCTGCAGGAGCTATAGGGGCTGTCACAGGGCAGCCACCAGGCTCCCCAACCTCAGCAACTGTTATGAGCACATTCACCCGCTCCTTAAAAACCCTTATCAAGTAGGCCATCTGCCCAGGCCCGCCCTCCCCCCAACCATGGCCCCAGGTCCTGAGCTTTGTGGTCCTTGCATTTTGTAGTGAGTGTGTGTGTTCTCTGGGCCGCTCAGGGCCCAAGAGTCCTTCAGTCTCCAAGCAGTGACAACTCCCTTGGTTGATATACTCCCTGAGGGCTCCAGGCAGCTGCTGCCCTGGGTGACCTCGGCCCTTCCTTGGCCTCTGGGTGTCACTGTGAGGGCAAATGCCTCTCATCACCACGCCCAATGGTAGAGCTGTCTCTTCTCTCTTCCCAGGGGCTGAGAGGTGACATCAGGCTCACTTCCTGCACCACCACAGGTGCCAGGGGAGCCTGGGCCTGAAGCAGGCAGGCCCAAGGGCTTTGCGCTCCTCCTGATATCTGCCCCCCCAACAGGAAGCAGTGGCAGTAGCAGCAGGCCACAGGGCCAAGCAGAGGGGAGAGGGCGCTCTACCCAGATATGCCCGCCCACCCTGGGCTCACACTCACTTGGCAGGAGCCATCGCAGAGGGCACCTACCTGCCTGGGTGGGATGCCTGTCTGCAGAAAATAACCACGCAGGGCTGTTTGCAGCCAGCCTCACCGCTGGCAGCCTTGGGAATCCTCGTCCCCAGGTCCAGTAGCTCCACACCAGCCATCCCCAAAGTGCCCTGCCCGTCAGTGAGGGGCAGGGCAGCTCAGTCCACTAGGGAGCAAGCATTGGGGATCACTCCAGTTGTTTTGGGTAAGGTGAAAATGTCTGCCCTGGGGAGACCCACTGCAGGTCCTGGAGCCTGCTCAGCCCAGTCCAGGGGCTGTTGCTGCTGGCCTGTGGCTCCTCTCAACATCTTTACCAGACAGACTGTCCTTAGGAGTTTGATTTAGCTATGGATTGGGGGTGGGGGGAGGGGGCGGGGGGGCTCGGGTGGGGGGTGTTGATGACTATATCTTAAATTTCTGGAAGCTAGCGTGATATGTTAATCCTGAGTATATGCTTTTGGCTGTGTATTGACCCTGTGGATTTGTCTCTCTAAGAAAAGAAGCTGAGCGCCTTACCCGGTGCAGCCCTGCACCTCTCTCCCCATCTCCAGAACAATCTGGAAGGGGAGTCACACTGTTTAGCATCCTCCTTGACACACATCTCTTGCTGCCGCTGCTGCTCCCCCACCCCATCCCTTTCACTTTCCTGGGAGTGAAGACACGGAGTCCCTACCAATGATCCCACTGTAGGGAACAAAGAAAGCCAACGTTTCTTCTGTATAGATTGCTTATCATCTGCCCCTCCATCTCTCCCTGGTTCCCACAAACTCATCGCCCGTGTTTGCCTCTCTTTCATCCTTATGTGAGAGGCCCATGTGAAGTCTCATTCTTCTGTGAGTTTTATAAAAATGTACACTGTGCTATAACCTCTACCTTCTGCCCATCCTTGGTACCCCCTTCCCCCAGTGCAATAAAGTCCCTCTGAGTGGTGATTTCTCCTGGCAAGGATGAAGGGAGCTCTCTCTGCAGAAACCAGCCCCCCCACTTCCTTGCCTCTTATCCACAGGACCAAGTTGTTTAATGGGCCAGAGATGCAGCCAGTGGGGAATCCTTTCCCCCGTGACCATGGCCAGCCAGAGCACTGACGTGGTCTTCCTCTTCCCTCAACTTCTTGATCCTGCACATTCGCCACTCAGCTCCTGCCTGTCTCATTTCACCGCCATCCTTCACCTCTCCCACAGCCTCATGGAGAGGAAACATTTTCTAATGTCTGTATATAGTATATATACTACACAAATATATAAATTATATATATATATACTAATTTATGTCTTGTTTTTCAAACAAGAGTGAATAAATTTATTCATCTTACTCTCCCAATAAGACTTCATGGTGCCTTTTTGTGGGTGTCCTTGCGTCCTGGAGTTGGTGGGTGATGGTGACCCTGTTGAGTACTGGTCCTGGATATCTACCCCCATGCAACTGGACCCTAAAGGGTGATGGGCGCTGAGGACCCTGTTACGCCTACCTCCCCAATAAGCAAGGGATCCCCTTAGGTCCTCTTAGAAGCCACCTGTTTGTCATGGGAGTTGGATATCACCTACTTCTTTCTGTTGACCATGAGGTCTCTGCCTCACCAGGTAACCATGGCTGTGACCTCAGAGCTGAAGAGTTCAGGAACAAAAGCACAGTGTGCTACATGCCTAATATACCCGATGGCTTGGGACATAAGAGCCAGGCTTATCGGCTATATATCAGGCTGGGAACTCCTGGTGTGACACTCTAGGGTAAGTACTGGACTGATAATCACAAGGTTGGCAGTTCAAACCCACCACCCGCTCCTTGGAAACGGCACACAACAACAACAATCAGGTTGGGAAGGGGCTATGGTGGTGCTTTGGTTAAGCACTCGACTGTTAAACGAAAAAGTCAGTAGTTTAAACCAACTGGCCACTCCAAAGAAGAAAGATGTAACTGTCTGCTTCTGTTCAAATTACAACCTATGGAAACCCTATGAGGTGGTTGTGTGTCCTATAAGGTTGCTATGATTCTGTGGCAATGGGTTTGGGTTTTGGCATCAGGTTGGGGTTGGGAGATGGGGATCGTCCTTCTGAAACTTGCCCAGTTGCCTGAGAGCTAAGCCTGACTACCTTGTAGTTTGTTATTGTTTTGTTGTTGCTAAAGTGCCGTCGAGTCGGTTCCGACCCATAGCGACCCTGTATAGGGTTTCCGAGGAGCTGCTGGTGAATTTGAACCTTACAGTTCAAACCAACCTTGTGGTCCAGTGCGTTATCCTATAACGCCACACCAGGCCTCCTGTTATTGTTGTTAAGTGCCGTCAAGTTGATTCTGAATCATAGCAACGCTGTATGCGGTTTCTGAGGAGCAGCTGGTGAGTTTGAACCTGCCGACCTTATGGTTGGCAATCCAGTGCTGATCCTACAGTGCCACACCAGGAGTTTAGACTAAGGAATATCTTGTAATTACTTTTGGCAATTTTTTTAAAGCAAGTTGGGAGGGAGGCCTGGATAGGATACAAACAACCCACCCCTAAGCAGAATATCCCTCTCTGGCTTTGCAGATAGTTACTAAATTACTAGACGCTTTTGTTTTTCCCATTCTCTTATTTCTTATTGTTGTCACAGATCCACCTACGCTGAGTCTTTGTACAGATTAGAAAACATTCTCCCTCTTCCCTGCACCACTCGACCCTGAGGAAAAATTAGAAGAAAAAACAAATTTCACTTTCTAGAGTTATGCAAATGATTAAATGTTTGACAATTAGCTGAAGTTGGAGGTTCAAACCCACCTAGAGGTGCCTCAGAAGAAAGACCTGACAATCTGCTTACAAAGTTACAGCGTTGGAAACCCAGTGGAGCAATTCTACTCTGCACTCTCGATCGCCATGAGTCGGAATCAACGCCATGGCAACTAACAACAACTAGGTGATGATAGCCCTGTGGGGACATGGCTTTGTCATTTTAGCTTTCTTCAGCCTACTTGCTTCCTTGGTTGGGTGTTGTTGTTGTTGTAATTTGCCGTGGAGTCGGTTCCGATTCATAGCGACCCTAAACAGGGTTTCTGAGGCTATAAATCTTTATGGGAGCAGAAAGCCTCATCTTTCTCCCACGGAGCAGCTGGTAGTTTCAAAATGCTGACCTTGTGGTTCGCAGCCCGATTCGTAACCACTACGCTACCAGAGCTCTATACGACAGTAAAATTGCTTGGGTTGGGTGTACAAACTACATAATCATCTGCAATGACCCTGATTAATCACTTCCCCTCGAAGGTTGATTGCAGACTCTCTCTGTCCTTTTCTTTTTTTGTATGTCTGCAAGAGGTTTAGAATTTGGACTCCAAGCCTTTAGGAGGAGCCTGAGTCAGCAAGTGTGGTCCATCCTCTGAAGCAGTCGGGGCTTGCAGAGACTGCAGAGTGAGCACCAAGGCATCATCTAGCTCCTGGGCATGATCTCAGACTGTCCGGGTCTGCACACTGTCTATCAGTGTCACTGGGATCACAGGTGTCGTCCTTGTTCCCGGCTCTGGACAGCCCAGGATGTTCCGCAGCACTAAATCAAAACTTTGCTTCTGCTCATGGGAGGAAGCCAGGGGATTGGCAGTCCTATGACAATGACAAAACTCTCCTGAGTGCCACCTACCAGGGTAGCCTGCCATCAAGTTAACTCATAATAACCCTATGTTGTTAAGTACCGTGGAGTCAGGTCCGACTCATAGCGGCCCTGCACAGGGTTTCCGAGGCTGTAAATCTTTACAGGAGCAGAAAGCCTCATCTTTCTCCCGTGGAGCAGCTGGTCGTTTCAAACTGCTGACCTTGCAGTTGGCAGCCCAACTCGTAACCACCACGCTACCAGAGCTCTATAGGACAAAGTAAAACTGCTCCCTAGGGTTTCCAAGACTGGAAATCTTTATGGATGCAGGCAACCTCATCCTTCTCCCTCAGAGTGGCTGGTGGATTTGAACTACTCAATCCTCAACCCACGGCATCATCAGGCCTCCTTACTGCCCCACAACCCCAAAATTGGTAGTCAGTGGAAGTCAGTGCCAGTATGAATGGAGGCCTGGTGTGGCGCTGAAGGTCGGCTTGAACTGCAAGGTTGATGATTCAAACCTACCAGTTGCTCCTCGGACACCCTATACAGGGCCACTATGAGTCAGAACCAACTAGATGGCACTTAACAACAACAACTACTCAAACTGACTCAACTAGGCAATCAAAAAAAAAAACTTGGGCCCCTATGTCCCTCCACTGCCCTTGGTAGGTCCTTGCGGTCAGAAAGCATTTCTGTTCAGTTCTACACCTTGGATGCCCACACAGTACTTGGGACTACATTTAGCTGACTCCTGAAGACCTCATGTGCAACAAAATGAAACACCGCCAGGTCCCTGGGCCATCCCCATGATCCCCTGCAGATCAGATGGTTGTGGTCACAGGGTTTTCATCAGCTGAGTCTCAGAAACAGATCACCAGATCTTTCTTCCTGGTCTTAGTCTGGAAGCTGTGCTGAAACCTGTTCAGTGTCATAGCAACTAGTTGCCAGGTAGTCAGAAATCAAACCCAGGCTTCCTATGTTATTGTCACTGTTAGGTGTCATAGAGTCGGTTCTAACTCAGTGAGCCCATGCACAACAGAATTAAACACTGCCTGGTCCTGCACCATCCTCACAATTGTTGGGTTTAAGCCCATTTGTTGTGCCAGCAAATGAAGGTCCCGAAGACTCTTGCTCCATCCATGTCATAAGAGTCAACTGTACTTTGAGAAGTATTTTGAGTGCCTTCCAGTCTGAGGGGCTTATCTTCAGGCAGTATATCTGACAATGTTCATAAAGTTTTCAGTGGCTGACTGGTGTGGCATTGTAGGATAAGCACTGGACTGCAAGGTTGGTTTGAACCACAAGATTGGTGGTTCAAACCCATCAGCCACTCCTCAGAAATCCTAGACAGGGTCGCAATGAGTCAGAACCAACTTGACAGCATTTAACAACAACAAAACCATTCAGTAGTGGTTCGCCTCTCCTTCTTCCTAGTCTGTCTTAGTCTGGAAGCTCCACTGAAATCTGTCCACACCAGGTAGCCCTGGTGGTATTCAAAATAGCAGTAACATAGCTTTTAGCATCACAGTAACACACAAGCCACAGTACAACAAACTGACAGACAAGGGGTGGGGTCTCCTACATAGAAGGTGACAAACCCATCACTGCCTTTTCTGGCACATAGTAGGTCTTCAACAAATGTTTGTTAAATTAATGCAGAATGGATGCATGTTGACTGAGGTGACTATCATGAGAGAGCTTTCTCTCCCCACACATACTTCTGTACCTTGTGAGAAGCATCCTTGGTCCCCTGGGAATGGTTCAGTTGGACATTTGGATGGAGGATGACGAGTTGAGACCATCTTCTGGTGTCCCTCTAAGCTGATTTTCACCAACTGCTTTCTGAACACTTCTGACACTCTATTGAAGTGACCTTTCTGGGGACCAGAGTAGTAGCCACAGCTCCGGGGAGGCCCCTATTTCCACCCTAATCTTTCCTACTTCCTGCAGCCTGAGCTTAGAACCCATGGCTGATGCCCGTCACTGAATACCAGAAATAAGTCCCTCAGAGCCTGAAGCTTCAACCAATTAAAGGAAAATGGGTTCATCATGTTGGCATGGGCCCAGAGTGCCAGTGATGCTGGCACAGGCACATTTCTTCAAGCTGTTGCCAAGGCATTGTGAATAATAATAGGCAATTTCATCAGTGATGAATTGCAACAACCTGCCTCAATCAGAACTTTTTTCTGCCAAAAGGGCAGGGGAGGATATGTTGTAAAGGGGTATGCATTTGTGTCTTAGGATCAAATTCTTTCAGTCAATAGGGAGAGAGTCACAGCTGCATTCTTTTTCCCATCCTACAGGTGGAAAGTCAGAATGGGGGATGTGTCTAGAGCCAAGAGGTCCTTTGTGGAGGGGGAAATGACCTCTGAGAATTTAGTCCTGAGCCCTGGAGAAGTATTCTGGACTCTAGGTGGGGCTCTGTTCTAATGTCCTGACCTGCTGGAAGCCACGGTTCAGGGGGCATTATATGATAAAGGTCTGCCTTCAAGCAGGTATAGACCTCTTGTTTCACTTAAATGTTTTTCGTGACTCCTTTCCATCCAGGCCCAACCAGCCACACACCAAATCCTTGGGCACTGCCCACATGCCCAGCATCCCAGGGACATGTTCCAGTGCTCACACTGACATTTTCAGCTGCAGGTTATGGATCTACCACTTAGGAATGAGCTCACTGTTTACTTCCCTGTTCTGCTTTCATTTGATGTCCTTTCCTCATTCTTTTAAAAAAAAAAATCTTTTGTTTTGTTTTGTTTTTTAAAGCTTTTATTGTGAATTGAGTGAAGGTTTACAGGGCAGGTCATCAGTTTTACATTCAACAAATCATTGCAATGATTACAATCCCCTCCATGCACCATCAGCTAACAGACTTTACCTCTATTAACGCCCCTCCCTTTTTTTTAATGTACACTTACATTGAAAGTCTATATTCGTTTAAATGTCCAAAGGGCCATTTTGCAAGCCAGTCTCCTGTCCACAGACACACTGCCTGTAGTGTGCCTACATTCCTCTGTTGCTCTGTCTCTCTATGCCATTGCCTTTGCCACCATCTCTGTTGTCACCACTTTTCTGGTTAGGATCCCTTGCTTCTCTCTTGATGGTCTTAGGGTCCTCTGTTCCTGAAATGACAAATTAACTGCTCTCCCTCTTTTAGCTAAGGAGCTCTGGTAGCATAGTGGTTATGAATCGTGCTGTGAACCGCAAGGTCAGCAGTTCGAAACTACCAGCTGCTCTGTGGGAGAAAATGAGGCTTTCTGCTCCCATAAAGATTTACAGCCTTGGACACCCTGTTCAGGGTCGCTATGGGTCGGAACCGACTCAACGGCACTTTACAACAACAACTCTTTTAGCTGCACCTCATCTATATTTATAGTTGTGACAATCACCATTAGACCAGATAATTGAATTGAACTCACAATTGAATCATAAAATCCTATCCACCTCATCACCAGACCCATCTGGACAAGAGGAGAACTATTCAGTGGGGATTCTATCTTATCTGCCTTGTTCTGACACTAAGCACCCTCCTGGAAACTTGTAAGCCAGCCACTTCATGTCTTTATGGGCCCCCAATTTTGATAGCTGAAGTCTAAGTTGCCCGTCCTTATCAACCCAGTGTACTGAAGAGGCAAGCTTGATCCTTGATATAAATTGATATACGTCCCTTTTGGATGGAATTTTGGGCAACTCCATTCATAGTCAAAGGTCCATTTCATCAAGGTGTAGCAATTTATGCTTGCTCTCTGTGTCATACTTCTTTATCTTCATCTGATAGAGTTCTGGTCAGCAAGCCATCCAAGCAAGGTCAAACAGGTACTACATGCAAGTTTCGGAGTTGTTGCATGCCTCCTCCCACTTCAGACCAGTTGACAACTTCACTCTCAGCTCTATCCCCCAGTGGCTTGGTCAGTGCCTTGGGCTCGGGAGTTCACACATCTCCCTAAACTTCAAACCAGCCAACCCATCCTCTTCTGTTTCTCAATTCAAGGTCATCAGGTGTTTATGGAATATGGCCAAACTCAGTCCATGTCTGCTTTGCTGCATTTTCCCCTCTTCCACTCACAAGTTGACCAGGGAAGTTACCAGTGAGCATACACGACTGTTCTTGTGTTCCCTTTGGGTTTCAGTCTTAGAAAGGGGTTTGCCCTTATGGGCCGACTTCTCTTGCTTTGATGGCTGCAAGTCAAACAGCTTGCTTGATACCCTCACAGCCAAAGAGTTTGCTGCCCCCTCCCCTCATTGATCTTTCTTTCTAGAAGGATCTTCTGTTCCTTTAGCTGCTCTGGTTGGTCTGCATGTCTTTTCAACTGGAAATGTCCCATCTCAAAAAGGTTCTGGGTAGGGCTCAGGATTCCATCTAAGGCCCCAAACTCCAAAAGGCTTAACAAGAAGCCCATTTCCCTGGGCATATTTTAGTACTCTTTTAGAGAATCCAATCAGTTTTAGGCTGAAGACGGGCTTACCAAGCTTTCTGTAATCATATTTCCCAATATTCCTTTCTATCCAACATAAATATCTGTTACAATAGTAGGCAGAGGAAGCAAATATCCACAAAACAGTCAAGCACCTTAACATTATTTATTTCCCCTCCTTTACCCATTCAGACTATGTCACTTCCTTCCCTCATTCTTATTTTCAAGACTTTGGTTAAAAGAAAGACATGTCTGTATTACGTTGGGAATCTTCCACAACACAGAAAAGTTCATCTCTGCCCTAAATTATGGAATACCAACTGTGTTCAAGCACTTGTCAGATGCCAGGCCTTAGACTTTACACTGCGTGCTCTCATTTAATCCAGAACAATCCTTTGAGAGACGTATGATTATCATCTCCATTTCTCAGGTGATGAAGCTGATCCTGGAGAGGTTAAGTTCAAGGTCACAGAGCTGGTAAGTGGTACAGCCATCCAGTTTTCAAGCTCAGTCCATATTTTCAACCACTGCTCTACAGACCCACCTCACCTCACTTCTGAAGCACTTCCTCGGATATCCAGAGACCTGGATAGAGACATCCTCTTCAGAAGATGGTCCAGGCAGCCTGTGTAACAGACACATGGTGGGTAACTGGGGTGTGAGGTAAGGGCTAATGTAAGTCCTCCGCACGTTGAAATCTTTTCACTGTCTGCCCTAGAGCTACACCTCTCTCGGCCCCAGTGAGTGGAGTGGTATATGTTTGTGGAACGGTGTACCAAAAATGGTTGTGTCCCCAAAGCCACCTCCAAAATATACATGTAGTTCCTGGGTGACCCTTCACTCTCTCCCGTCTGCCCATAGTTATGGGACCATTAGACCTACTAACAGGTCTTCCTCCTTCCTTCTCAAGCAAGGATTGAGTTTCCCAGGGTTTGTGTCAGCAGATACAATTCCACAGTATTCCTGATACATTTTCATTTTTCTCAAAAGATTTTGCTGGGAAATATCATTTGAATGATATATCAAATATATTTTTATAACAATATCATGGGGGAGAAATGCAAAAGTTGCATGATTTTTAAAAAATACCCATACCTTCAAAGACACCTAAGACTTGTGTCTGTCTACATCCTCATACCCACTTGCCTGGGGTCCATCCATGTTCACTCTCCTCTAATATCAGATGTGCTTCGATCAAACAGTTGGAAATTTCATCGCATTCATCTGATAAGCTAACGCATAGCATGTACCCCAAGGGGAGTGCATCTAGGAATGGCCCATTTCAGTAGACCTGGGCAGAGGTGAAAGGTCAGGCACATCTTCAGGGGTAAGAGACCAGGAACAACAGGGTGCATCCGTCTTCTTCCTTTGCTATGAGACCAGAAGAATTAGATGGTGCCTGGCTATCATTACTAAACATTGTGATCAAAGATCCTATAGAAGAATCCAGATCAAAGTGGGGGAAATGTAGATTCTCATAGAATCCAGACTTTCTGACTTCATGGAGGCTGGATGAATCCATGAAACTATTGTCCTGAGATCAAACCTTAAACCTAAAATCTCCTGAAGTCTTCATAAAACCAAACAGTAGCTTATCCTAACTAGTAAAGAATGTCTGCCTTGAGCACTGTAGTCTCTTAAGATTGATCTCTGTGGGATCAAATTGCTAACAGCAGCTCGATAAGAACTCGGTAAGAACTAGATCGATAGGAAGTAAGAACTAGATAGGAACCTAGGGCAGTGAGTATATGTTAATGGGGGAGAAACAACTTAGAAAAGGATGTTGAGAAGAGTCGCACAATGCAAAGGAAGTCATTGGTGTCATTGAATTTTTCGTGTAGAAACTGCTGGATTAGTGGATGTTCTACTGTACATACCCTCAACAGCAAGTTAAATAAAATACCTTTTTTATTTTTTTTTGTATCTGTCCTTTTCCCCAATACCAGTTGCTGTCAAGTCAGTTCTGACTCATGGCAACTCTGTATGTCAGAGTAGAACTGTACTCCATAGGGTTTTTAATGACCAATTTTTTATTTTTTTATTTTTTTAGAAAAAAAGAGCAATTTTATTCTTACCTAGAAGTTTGAATTAAATAAAGGAGTGTGATAGTTAAGGTTTTGTGTTAACTTGGCTGGCCCAGGATCCTCAGTGGTTTAACAGTTAAGATGGAGTTGTCACCTTCATAATGAGGTCTAATGTGATGCAATCACACCCATGATGTGATCTGATTGAACAGCTCTAATCAGATCTAACTATCACACTCCTCTATTATATTCTTTTTTTTTTTTTTAAAGTAGATCACCGGACATGTTTTCCAAGATGCTTCTTGACAGATGAACCTCCAACCTTTCAGTTAGCAGCTGCGCACATTAACCCTTTGCACCACCCAGGGACTCCCCACACCCACCAGTGTTGCCTGTCATACACTTCAGCAGAGGGTCAGCCACGAGCATCAATTAAGTGAGCCCACATCCCCTGCAAGTCAGAGATGTCTGCATCTGCAATAAGTAAGCAAAGCAGGGAAGCTGTTTAGGCTAGCGAGTTGAGCCGTTTACCCCCGAATCAAGACTCAGTTTTATTTTCAGCCCTGCCGCTGACTTGCCACATGATGGGATACAAGTCATTTCACCTCTCTGGGCCTCTTCTCTAAAATGAAGATGACTAAGTGTTCAGCTTCCCTCTGCGGCTGTGAGGATTGATGAGGTGGTGCTGAAAAAGCAGCTAAAAAAATCCTGAGTCCTAGCTGTACAAGCTTAACCAGTGCAAATAGAACTGCCCCATTTGAAGCGGGTCCACAAAACCTAATGAAGCCTGTACCAAGAGAATGGGACTACAAACTTGACCTGTAGTGTTTGGGGGGCCTGCTTCCTCTAGAAATCTATTGCTTTCAGTCAAAACTGTCTTCCTGTCAGTTTCTTTCAAGGACAGATAAGGCCTCCTCTCTCTTGAGCCTTTCTCTTGAAATTGGGAGCCCCCATACCTCAGTGGAAGGAGCTCTGGTAGTGTAGTGGTTACAAATCGGGCTGCTAACCTCAAGGTCAGCAGTTCGAAACTACCAGCTGTTCTGCAGGAGAAACATGAAGCTTTCTGCTCCCATAAAGATTTGCAGCCTCAGAAACCCTGTTCAGGGCCACTATGAGTCAGAATTGACTCCACAGTACTTAACAACAACAACAACATGCCTCAGTGGAGAATCCACACCCTCAGGTAGACACAGGCTGACTCTGGCTCTTCTTGACCTTTTGATCACTACCCTGGCTGTACTTCTTGCTTGAACTTCAAATTTCCCCCTCAGCGTTTAGGTGGTGCTGTGGGTTAATGTGCTGGCCTGCAAAGTCTGTTTGAACCACAAGCTTGGTGGTTCAAGCTCACCAGCCACTCCTTGGAAACTCTATACACAGTCACTATGGGCTGGAACTGACTCGACGGCACTTAACAACAACAAGAAAGAGTATTAAACTCCAAATTCTGAGCCAGCTTTCCAGTGACAGTTTTGAGCTCTATCTACTCGGTCCAGTGTTTAATTGTTTAATTCCCATGCATCCAACCCCCCACCCTGCTTGTGCAATGGGTTATTCGTTGGTGTGCTAACTGCAAGGTCAGTGGTTCAAGTCCACCAAGTGTTCCGTGAGAGAAAGATGAAGGTTTCTGCTTTCAGCAAGCTTTACAGCCTCGGAAACATTATACAGGGTTGCTATGAGTTGAAAACAATTCCACGGCACACAACTACCATTACCACCATGTCAGTAAGGAGCCCTAGTGGCACTGTGGATTAGGCATCAGGCTGCTAACTAAGAGTTTGGTGGTTCAAGCCCAACCAGCCAATCTGAGGGGAAAACATAAGGCGCTCTGCTCCGTGAAGATTTACAGCCTCAGAAACCCTATATAGGCTCTCTCTGAGTTAGAATCGACTCAGCGACAGTAGATTTTGTTTGGTTTTATGGCAGTATGCCAATGGCAGTGGACAAAAACATATTCCAAAGATGTAGCAGGAGAAAGATGAGTCTGCTCCCACAAAGACTGACAGTTTTGGAATCCCTATGGGTCCATTCCACTCCATCCTAAAGCATTGCCTCTTCTTTTCCCAAGAAAAAGCTCATATGATGGGCATATATTAAGTGTTGAGTCACCTGATTAACTGAATAAAGTAATTTAGACTAAGTTCATTGCTTCCTACAAAGTCAGATTTCCCCATGGCCAATGTAGGATGTGGGGTCTTGGTTTGGTGCTGTAGATAAGCACAACGTCAGTGGTTAAAACCCACCAACAGCTCTTTGGAAACCCTATACATGGTTTCTATGAGTAAAAACCATTTTGATGACACTGAATAACATGTCTCAATGGCAGGATTCTTGGTCACTAAGGACAGAGGAGTTGGTAAAAAAAAGCAAGCGAACAAGGATAAGCATTCTGGGGCAACGAGGAATTTCTTCCAGGAATCTGAAAAAAACTCACAGAACCGAAAAAAAGCAAGATCACCCCTACTGAACAATGGAAGGAACTGTGATGTGATTTGCAATTTCTGTGGCTCTGGAGCCCAGGCTATCTTTGCTTTGTAACCCTTTACCAAAAGCCAGAAGACTTTGGCTCTACTTGCACCTCTTCCAAGAACTGGCTGTGTGACCTTGGGCATTTGCTTCCCCTCTCTGGGTATCAATTTCTTGCTCTACAAAATGAGTGGGATGAATTTGAGAGCCGCTCTGGTGGCTCAATTGGTTAAGCATTTGGGCCATTAAGCAGAAATGCGCAGTTTGCTCCTGGGGGGAAAACAATAAGGCTGTCTGCTTCTGTAAAGATTTACAGCCTCGGAAACCCTATGGAGCATTTCTACTCTGTCCTATGAAGTCATTATAAGTAAGAATCAACTCAACAGCAGTTGTTGTTATTGGTTGTTGGTGGTTGTGTGCCATATAGTCGATTCCAACTCAGAGACCCTGCACAGGGTTTCCAAGGCTGTAAATCTTTATAGGAGCAGAAAGCCTCATCTTTCTCTTGCGGTATGACGGGTAGTTTCGAACTACTGATTCTGACATTAGCAGCCTGACTCCTAAGCACTATGCTACCAGAGCTCCTTAGTGCTGTTAAATCGGTTCCGATTCATGGTGACCCTGTATATGGCAACCCAGTTCCGATACATGGCAAGGAGCAGCTGGTGGGTTTGAACGGCCAACCTTGTGGTTAGCAGTCCAATGCTGATCCTATAGTACCACAGCAGTGGCATTAGCTTTAAAAAAAAAAAAAAAAATCAAAGGGAACTTTTTTCTATATTCTTTCATGTAAGCATTTTTAAAGAAAATCAAGTACTTCCCGTACCGCCAAAACATTCCCTACGTCAGTAATTACCTTGGGAGAACACCCCAGTTCATAAAAAACAGAAACAAAAAAGCATTAGAACAAACCACAAAGCCCACTTGGCTCCACTGTTCTCATCTATTGCCTTTTTCTATTGACCATTTGACATGGCGGGCTAAACTCTTCAATTGTTTAAATCCCTAGATGAACTTAGCTCCTGTGATACTGAAACATGAAAGTGGAACGCATCTAAAGGGTTCAGAGTCCTGGCGTGGTGCTGTGGGCTAATGCGCTGGACTGTAAAGTAGGTTTGAACCTCAAGTTCTGTGGTTCAAGCTCACCAGTTGCTCCTCAGAAGCCCTATACAGGGTTTCTATGGGTCGGAACTGACTTGACGGCACTTAGCAACAAGCATAGTTTGCTTCATGAGATAAGTCTTCCAGAATAAGACTTGGCTTAAAGATAGTTGTTGTTGTCATCAAAGCGATTCTGAGGAGCGGCTGGTGAGCTTGAATTGCTGACTTTGAGGTTCAAACTGACCTTGCAGTCCAGCACATTAATCCACAATGCCACATCAGGACTCTTGGTTTAGGAGGCTAGATAACCGAATTCAGAACTCCAGCTCTAAAGGAGGGCTTTCTCTGTCTGTTGACTTTGGAGGACGGTCCTTATCTCTTTCACCTCCCCCATCTCTGTTTGCTTGCTTACTTATTTATTCTCTTTTTTTTATTTCAAAAGAGATTAACATAAACACATTCTATACTAATATGGGCTCATTAACATAACGAAAAGGCCATTCCCAAATGGGTTTATAACCGACTTGATGGCACTTAACAATAACAACACCAATAGAGATTAGAATTTACAACACATAAAAAAGTCCTCTGCTCTTTCAAATGACTCTTATGTTGAACTCTTTTGAACAGCATCTGTAGTCACCTCCTAATACATCTTCAGGTCCCCAAGTGAGGGAAACAGTTTGTGTTTGGCTACTTACAGGGAGATTAGTGGTTTAAACCCACCCAATGGCACTGCAGAAGAAAAGCCTGGTGCTCTACCTCCATAAAGATTTGTTGTTGTCGTTGTTAAGTGCCATTGAGTCTATTCCGACCCATAGCGACCCTGTATAGGGTTTCCAAGGAGCAGCTGGAGAGTTTGAATCACCGGCCTTGTAGTTCAAATGACTTTGCAGTCTGGCACATTAGCCCACAGTGCCACACCAGCCTAGAAAATTGTATGAAGCTCAGTTCTACTCGGTAACACATGGTGTTGCTGTGAGTCAGAACTGACTGGATGGCATCAGGTTTGAATTTGTAGAGCGTATGTTCAGGTATTCCTGGGTGGTACTCAGCTGGCATGGTGCTGTGGGTTAATGTGCTGGACTGCAAAGTTGGCTTGAACTGAAAGGTCAGTGGTTCAAGTTCACCAGCCGCTCCTCGGAAACCCTATGCAGGGTCAGAACCAAGTTGATGGCACTTAACAACAGCAACATCTACCCAAGTGTGCCTTGGAAGAAAGGCCTGGTGATCTGCCTCAAAAAACTCAACCATTGAAAACCCTATGGAGCACAGTTCTACTCTGAGACACACAGGGTCTCCATGAGTCAGAATCAACTGAATGAATGACAACTGATTTTAAAGTATCTTCAGTGTCAATCCAGACTTGCTATTCAAATCCTTAAGCATTTACAATGCAACTACTCTGAGACTGGGTCTATAAGAGGGGCAGCAGGAGAGATCCATGGCCTCTTCTTCCTCAGTCACCTTCCAGTCTCACTGAAGACACAGAGCATGTGAGATTGGGAGCTGACTCTTAAGAACTGGTGAGCTCAGGTGGTGGGCTGCAGATGTAATGGAATTTCTGGTGGCCCCTGAAAGCTATCTGGTGTGCTTACGAAAGGGAGATACCTATTTGCCATCACTTTGACATTGAATTGAAAGTTGGTTGAGAACAGGAAGGAGAAAGAGAATATGAACAATAAACACAGGTCACAGCAGCCTCCAGAAAAGGGTTGGGGGTGAGGTGGAGGGGGAGAATCAACACAGACATAAGCAGGAAATAGAATAAAAGTATCTTGAGAGAAACAATAATACCTAGGAGAAGAAGAAAAGGCTACTTGAAGATAAGAAACAAGCTCAGCTAATCAAATATGATGCTAGAAGAAACCCAGGGCACTGGGGTTAACAGGGCAGGCCCAAAGAAGGAAGGTTTTGCTGCAAGCCCTGTGGGGTGGAGGGGTTGGAAGACAGAAGGAGAACTTCATTCTCTCTGCTGTTAAACTTAGTCATTTAGAAGCCAAGCACAAACCATTTGCGCCACCCAGGGACTGAAAGATATATTAGAAGGTGACATGTTGAAGAAAATGACTGTGTTTTATTCATTTCTATAATCCAAAGGCTCATCACTGTACATTGCACACAGTTGTAGTCTGAGAAATGCTTCCAGAAGAAATGATTGATTGGACAAATGGATGGATTTAGAGCCTAGAATGACTGGGATCTCAGAGAAGGGTGAAACCAGACAGGCAGAAACACCCCATAGAGAGAGGGATGTTTCCCAAATGCCCTCCTCTCAGTTAGAAGGATGTTTACAAAATTCTGCTGAAATTGGAACTAGAAACATGAAGTATAAACAAGAAGGCATCCCTCAGCATTTTCTAAAACAAAATCATGCTGTTGCTCACCCAAATCCCTCCAGCTCAAGAATCAGAAATCTACTCAACAGAACTTAGCCTCAGTACCCTCAAACTGGTATTCACAGCTCTCCATAATTGCTTTTATAACACTCAGAATTCAATTAGAGAGACAGAAGCAATAAGAGAAATATGGTGGTGGTGTGCCGTGGAGTCGGTTCCGACTCATAGCCATCCTGCATAGGGTTTCTGAAAGTGTAATTCTTTACGGAAGCAGAAAGCCTCATCTTTCTCCCATGGAGTGGCTGGTGGATTTGAACTGCTGACCTTGCATTTAGTAGCCGAGTCCAATGTGTAACTACTATGCTATCAGGGCTCCAGTTTTACATTTAACAGATCATGCAGGATGTATTGCAAGGAAATGGCTTATGTGATCCTGGGGCTGGCTAGGCAAGTCCATAGGGCAGGCCATCACGAAAGTCAGGTTGCAACTCTTGGCAAGAGCTGAAGTTGCGCTACACAAGCAGATATTTTCCCCCCTCCTCTGGGAAACCTCAGTTCTGCTTTTCAGGCCTTTCAACTGAATATATTAGGCCCACTCAGATTGCCTAAGATTATCTCTTTTACTTAAAATTTATTCATAATTAACTGATTATGAACATTAGTTACATCTACAAAATGTCCTCACAGAAACACCTAGATTAGTGTTTGATTAAATAACTGGGATTGCAGCCTAGGCAAACTGACACATCCCAAGCTTCTATTTGTCTTTCTTGCTTGAGCTCTCAACAGACCTTCCTGCATCCTTTACATGCATTTACCAGTCCCTGGACTTTCTTCTCTCTGCTTACTATCCTCAAGACGGATCCTTTCCAGATCCTCTCACTTTTATTGAATTTCTCACGCCCCCATGTTGTTGCTGTTGCCAACTAGAAGTTGTGGCCGACTACAAGCTGGCCCCTGTCTTACGGTGATCCCATGCATAACGGAAGGATGCATCGCTAGTTCTGTGTATCCTCATGATCGGTTGTAGATGGGATCATTGTAATCCATAAGGTTTTACTGCTGATTGTTACAAGTAGGTGGTTTGGCCTTTTTGCCTAGTCCGTCTTAGTCTTGAAGATTCCCTGAAAACTGTTCAGTGTCAGAGCAACACACAAGCCACTACTGACAGAGAGGTGACAGCTAAATTGACTGGAAATTGAACCAGAGTATCTGACATGGAAAGCAAGAATTTTGAACCACTGACTCACCAATGCCTCCCTGCCTTTATTTCTGTAAGATGTGTCTTGCCTGCTAGGGCAAGGATTGTGTGTGTATTGTTCATTTTAGGAATGCCTATCACCACCACCAACTTCTTCAGTCTAAAATTTATCAAATGTGCAATCACGATGTATTGATAATTACTGGCAATTGTAATACAAAAGGTTGGAAACAAAGAGAAAGGATCAGTAGTTGGAAAATATGGCCTTGGTGATAGAAATGATGCTGGAGATCGTATGATAGAATTTTGCAAGACTAGTGAAGTCTTCATTGCAAGTACCTTTTTAAAATAACATGAAAAATGATTATACACATGGACCTCACCAGATGGAATACACAGAAACAAAATTGATTACATCTGTGGAAAGAGATGATGGAAAACCTCCATATCATCAGCCAAAACAAGGCCAGGGGCAGACTGTGGAACAGACCATCAATTGTTCATATGCAAATTCAGGCTGAAGCTGAAGAAAATGAAAACAAGCCCACGAGAGCCAAAATATGACCTTGAATATATCCCACCTGAATTTAGAGATCACCTGAAGAACAGATTTGCTGCGATTAGACACTAAAGACCGAAGACCAGAAGAGCTGTAGGATGACATCAAAAAGCATCACACAGGAAGAAAGTAAAAGGTCATTAAGAAGACAAGAAAGAGAGAAAAGACCAAAACGGTTGTCACAAGATACTCTGAAACTTGCTTACCAGCGTAGAGATGCTAAAGTAAAAGGAAGAAGTGAGGAAGTACAAGAGCTGAACAAAAAATTACAAAGGTCAACTCTAGAAGACAAAGTCAAATATTATAATGAAATGTGCAAAGACCTGGAATTAGAAAACCAAAAGGGAAGAACACACTCAGCATTTGTAAAGGAACTGAAGAAAAAATTCAAGTCTCAACTTGGCAGTACTGAAGGATTCTATGGAGTCCTTCCCAGTGTGGTGCTATGGGCTAATGCGCGGGACTGCAAAGACGCTTGAACTACAAGGTCGGCAGTTCAAACTCACCAGTCACTCCTTGAAAACCCTATACAGGGTCGCTATGGGTCAGAACCAATTCGACAGCACTTCACAACAACAATAGGCAAAATATTGAAGCATGCCGAAAGCATCAAAAGAAGATGGAAGGAATACACAGTCACTATACCAAAATTCGTTCTCTCTTCTTCTTGGTCACAGGACCACCTAAGAAGGTATTTTAAAATCTGTCTTGCAGTTAGGTCTGGCCATGTGATTAAGCTCTTGCCAAAAGGATGGGAGCAAACGTGACTATACACATGGACCTCACCAGATGGAATACACAGAAATCAGCCAAAACAAGGTTAGGGGCAGACTGTGGAACAAACCATCAATTGCTCACATGTAAGTTGAGCTGAAGCTGAAGAAAATGAAAACAAGTCCATGAGAGCCAAACTATGGCCTTAAACATATGCCACCTTAGTGTAGAGATCTCAAGAAAAGATTCCATGCGTTAGACACTAATGACTGAAGACCAGAGACTTGTGGGATGGCATCAAGAAGACCATAGAGGAAGAAATCAAAAGGTCATTAAAAAGACAAGAAAGAAGGAAAAGACCAAAATGGATGTCAGAAGAGACTCTGAAACTTGCTCTCCAGTATAGAGATGCTAAAGAGAATGGAAGTAATGAGAAAGTAAGAGAGCTGAACAGAAAATTGCAAAGGGTAACTTGAGAAGACAAAGTCAAATATAATAATGAAATGTGCAAAGTCCTGGAGTTAGAAAACCAAAAGGGAAGAACAACATTTCTCAAGCTGAAAGAACTGAAGAAAAAAAAATTCAAGCCTTGACTTGAAAATATTGAAAGATTCCATCGTTAAATATTGAATGACGCATAAAACATCAAGAGAAGATAGAAGGAATGCACAGGGTCACTGTACCAAAAAGAAATGGTCAATGTTCAACTATTTCAAGAGGTAGAATATGATCAAGAACTGATGTTATGGAAGCAAGGAGTCCAAGCTGCACTGAAGGCATCATTTGTGATAAACAAGGCTCTAGGCATTGAAATCTTTCAGCAAGCTGAAGTACCACCAGAGGCACTCATTCATCAATGCCTAAAGTTTTGGAATACAGTTATCTGGTCAACCGATTGGAAGAGATCCATATCTGTGCTCATTCCAAAGAGAGGCAATTAAAAAAAAAAAAAAATGTTTGGAGATAATTCAAAATGGCAGCAATAAGACATCGATGGGAGCTGCCAGAAATTCAAGTCGTATTCTGAAGAGGATGTGTAATGAGGGATAGATAGCATTGCTGATGTGAGGTGGATTTTGGCTGAAAGCAGAGAATATCAGAAAGATGTTTACTTGTGCTTTATTAACTAAGCAAGCTATGGATAACATTTATTAACATAGCAAGCTATGGATAACATTTCAAAGAGAGGGTATTCCAGAACACTTTAATTATGTTCATGAGGAACATGTACCTAGACCACGAGGCAGCCATTGAAACAAAACAAAGGGATACTGAATGGTTTAAAATCAGGAAACATTTTCACCAGGGTTTTATCTTTTCATCACATTTATTCAATCTGTATGCTGAGCAAATAATCCGGGAAGTTAGATTATATGACGAAGAATATGGTGTAAGGATTGGAGGAAGACTCATTAACAACCTGTGGCATGCAGATGATACAACCTTGCTTGCTGGAAAGGAAGAGTACTTAAAATACTGATGAGGATCACAGACTACAGCCTTTAGATGTGGATTGCACCTCAATGTAAAAGCAAAAATCCTTACAACAGGACCAATAAATAACATGGAGCAAAGTTTGAAGTTGTCAAATACTTCATTTTGCTTGGATCCACCATCAGCACTCATGGAAGCAGCGGTCAGGAAATCAAGTAACATGTGTTAGACAAATCTGCACAAGACTTTTTTTGAGTTTTAAAGGGCAAATAGATCAGTTTGAGGACTAAGGTGTGCCTTAGTATGCTCAGCAGCCTCATATGCATGTGAAAGTTGGACATTGAGTAAGAAAGACCAATGCACTTGAATTACGGTGTTGGCAAAGAATATTGCAAGTACCATTGTTGTTGTTGTTAAGTGCCATCGAGTCGGTTCCGACCCATAGCGACCCTGTACAGGGTTTCCGAGGGTGTAAATCTTTACGGGAGTAGAAAGCCTCATCTTTCTCCTGCGGAGTGGCTGGTAGTTTCGAACCGCTGACCTTAAGGTTCGCAGCCCATTTTGTAACCACTACGCTACCAGAGCTCCTTAGACTACCATAGACTACCCGAAAAACAAACAAATCTGTTTTGGAAGAAATACAATCAGAATATTCCTTAGAAGCCAGGATGGTGAGACTTTGTGTCTCATAATTCAGGCACGTTATGAGGAGGGACCAGTCCCTGGAGAAGGACATCATACTTGGTAGAGTGGAGGGTCAGCAAAAAAGAGGAAGACCCTCAATGAGATGGATTGGTACAGTGAGCTCAAGCATAACAATAGTGAGGATGGTACAGGACTGCACAGTGTTTTGTTTTGTTGTGCATAGGGCCACCATGAGTCGGAACTGACTTCAGGGCACAAGAAGAAGATACAATGTAGTTTGAGTCATATCCCAGGCTGTAACTTGAGTAAGGACGCTGCATCCTACCCTTAATTCTCTTACATTGTATCACATCAGATTGAATCATGGGGCTGCTCACATTGTTACATAATTGCCCAACCACTGAAAATCATGGCCCAGCCAAATTGACACATATTTTGGGGAGACACAGTCCAGTCCATGACAAGTGCTTTACATCATTTGGCATACTATGTATTTTCTTTATTTCCATGTATATTGTTTTAGAAAGTAAACTCCATTAGAGTATGGATTTTTTTTTTCAAGGTACATAAAGTGTCCACTAAATATTTATTGAATGAACCAATTCCTCCCGGGCATCAAGTCCATTTCTATTCATAACAACCCTGCAGAGTAGAAGTTTCCCCCATATGGTATCCAAGACTGTAATCTTTGTGGAAGCTGACTGCCACATATATTTCGTGTGGAGCAGCTAGTGGGTTCAAACTGCTGATCTTTCAGTTAGCAGCCCAGGGTTTAACTATGGTGCCACCAGAGATCGTTAAACACTTGTAGTTCCCTTAATGCTCAACACATAACCTTGTGTACAATGAAACCAAACCCAAACCAAGCCCATTGCTGTTGTATCGATTCCAACTTATAGTGACTCCATAAGGCAGAATGGTGGTGGTGGTTGGTAGTTTCGTGCTGTGGAGTCGATTCTAACTCATAGTGACCCTGTATAGGATTTCCATAGTGTAAATCTTTATTGGAGTAGAAAACCTTATCTTTCTCCTGAGGAGTGGCTGGTCAATTAGAACTGCTGACCATGTGGTTAGCAATGCAATTAATAACCCACTACACTACAGGGCTCCTCATAGGACAGAGTAGAACTGCCCAGGAGCGTTTCCAAGGCTGTAAATCTTTAGGGAAGCCAACTGCCACATCTGTCTTCTGAGGAATGGCTAGTGGGTTCAAACCACCGAATCTCTGATCTTTCTGTTGATGGTCAAGCACTTAACCACTGCACCACTGCACCACCAGAGGCTCCTCTTGATGCAATAAGGCACTCAGCAAATCTCTGATGAATGAATTATATTCAGTCTTGCAGATTACTTCCTTCTCCAAGCATTCTTATACATATGTTGTTAAGTGTAGTTTAGTTGATTCTGACTCATAGTGACCCTGTCTAGGATTTCTGAGGAGCAGCTGGTGGATTTGAATTGCTGACTCTGTGGTTCGCAGTCCACTGTTGATCCACAGCACCATGCCAAGAGTCCACTTATACATATGTTGTTGTTAAGTGCCGTGGAGCCGGTTCTGACACATTGATAAGGAGCTCTGGTAGCTTACGAGTTGGGCTGCCAACCTCAAGGTCAGCACTTAGAAACCACCAGCTGTTTCGCGGGAGAAAGATAAGGCGTTCTGCTCCAGTAAAGATTTACAGCCTCGGAAACCCTGTACAGGGTCACTATGAATTGGAACCGACTCCACGGTACTTAACAACAACAACAACAAATAAAATCTGATAAAAGGTCAGGAAGAGAAGTTCTCCATGGGCATTGCTGAAAATGGCAAAAAGAGAAAGGTAGGGTGTAGTTCCTGCCTTTGCCTCTTGGACAAATCTCTGCCTCTCTGGGTCTCCGTTTCCCCATATGTAAAGTGAAACTAGTAGACAAGATGTCTCTGAAGTCCCTACTTTTGTTTTTACAGCTGGTGATTATAAACACTAGGGTCACTTTTGATTCTAAAACCGTTCCATTTTTCTTTCATTTTAACCCATGGTTGCAATATGCTTAATGGAACCGTGCTTGGCTGTTAACTGAAATCACTGCTTTGGGAGTGAGAGAAAGATGCCACAGTCTGCTGCGATGAATATCTACAGCTTTGGAAACGCTATGGGGCAGTTCTACTCTATCCATAGAGTTGCTATCAGTTAGATTTGAGTCCACACCAATGGGTTTGGTTTTGTTCCAGCAGGCAAGTATCATTGTAAAAATAATACAAGTTGGTGTAAAAGGCCACATTAACGACATGCGCGAGGTGTGCACTTCCGCGTTGTTCCCACCTCCTGGCACTTGGCAATTTAGAGCCGCACTGTGAGGGAATGTAAGATGGCAGAATAGCAACACGAAGTGCATAGATGATAACACTGAGACTCAAATGAGGTTGTGTTTTAAGTGTCTTGGAGTTGATCCCGACTCATAAGGACCCTGGATAGGGTTTCCAAGGAGTGGCTGTTGAGTTTGAACCATCGACCTTGCAGTTGGAACTGACCTCGCAGTCCAGTCAGTGCTTTATTCCAAATAAGGTTATAGTGGTGGTTGGTGGTTATGTGCCTTGCGACTCATAGCAACCCAGCATAGGGTTTCCAAGACTGTAAGTCTTTACAAGGAGTCCTTGTTTGGCGCTGTGAGCTAATGTGCCAGACTGCAAAGCCATTTGAACTGCAAGGTTGGCGGTTCAAGCTCACCAGCTGCTCCTTGGGAACCCTATACAGGGTTGCTATGGGTTGGAACCGACTCGACGGATCTTTATACCAAGTCTTTTACAGGAGCAGAAAGCCTCATCTTTTTAGCATGTCTAAGGAGCAGAAAGCCTCTTCCTGCGGTACAACTGGTAGTTTCGAACTTAACAGCCCGACTCGTAACCACTATGCTACCAGAGCTCCTTAAATGAGATTGTGTCGTTGTTGTTAATTGTCGTCGAGTCAGTTCCGACCCATAGCGGGCCTGTACAGGGTTTCCAAGGAGCGGCTGGCTGGTTCAAACCGACTTTGCAGTCCAACACATTAACCCACAGCGCCACACCAAGACTCACATTTTTGTAGAGGTACTCAAGTCAGGTCTTCTGACTCTTTGAGGGCTCTTAATCCTAAATCTTATCATATACTATACTATCTTTCTTTTCCAAGGTTAAATAAATCAGACCTTTATAGCCCAGATAAGAGAATCTACACTCCTTCACTGTCTGAACATACTAGGACACAGCGTTAGAAACAAAATACAGTTTTCTCTTTCAATGTCTGTGGATGATTTGGGAGGCAGGCCCTTAGCCACTTTCTTCTTGGGACTTCTCTTCCAGGCAAAGGCGACGCTGGGCCGTTGCAAAAGGCAAACGGGCCCTTTTGCAGTGCCTGGGCTATGGATGGGTGCCTCTTTATGACGTCAAATTGCTTTTATTCGACCCCCATCCTTATAAAAAGATAAAAATTGTTCAGAAATATGAAAACTCGTGTTCAGAAAGTTCCCCTTCATTCTGACGAATGGTGGCTGCCATCCTGATACATAGATTTTCTGAAAAGAACTGTCAGCTGGAACCAAGCTGGGAAAAGTAAAAACAAAACTAAATTTTTTTTTTTTAATGTGGCTGATTTCCCGCTTGCGGAAAGATCCGTCCTCCCGCCACCAGCATCTCTTCACTCCCTCTGTGACGTATCAAGGCTGCTTAGCCACCTTTTGCCTAGGGCCTCGCTATCGGGGGCGGGACTAGATCTTAACGTCGTCCCTTTCATGCTTTCTATCCAATACCTTAGAAAAACCGAAGGGAGGCGGAGTTACAGCGAGGACACCACCCCTCGCTAGCTGATCAGCTAATCAGAGACGGCGGGGTGTGCACTTTCGCGTTGTCCCCACCTTCCGGTGCTTGGCAATTTAGAGTCGCGCGCCCGGCGGGAATGTAAGATGGCGGAATAGCAACGCGAAGTGCTTAGTACTTGTCTCCAGTAGGACTTCGCTTCCAACCTCGGGGCAGCAGCAACAGTCACTGAGCGCAAAGCACCCAGGGTAGCTGGCCAAAATGCCGAATATCAAAATCTTCAGCGGCAGCTCCCACCAGGATTTATCTCAGAAAATTGCTGATCGCCTGGGCCTGGAGCTAGGCAAGGTGGTGACTAAGAAATTTAGCAACCAGGAGACCTGGTAAGGGCGAAGTTGGAACCCCGATTGGGCCTCACCTGCCCGGGCCGCGGGGACACCTCGTGAATGGCGGAAGGCGGGGGGATGGGGCCCGCCGCGTGAGTTCTGAGAGGCCGGGGGACCCGAGAGGGAGCTTGATGGTGTGCTTTCCCCGCAAGATGTTTCCGTTATTTTTCCTCTCATGGGAGGGTCACGTTTATTCTCACCGTGTGTTCGGGTGGAGTCAAGATGGAGCACGAGGTGAAGCGGCTTTGGTGTGAAGGCAGGGACTGGAGGACCAGCGTGGGGAAAGTGGCTGCTTATTGAGAGGGGAGGGGACAGTCGCTTAGCCGCGGCCGTGGGGACACGTGGCTTTGTCGCTTCGCTGTTGAGCCATCCAAGCTGAACTGGATTCGCTTCAGCTTTTGGACCAGCTTGCATTGGTGATCCTACAGCGTACTGATCCTCCTGGTCTTTCTCTTAGGATCTAAGGAGTAGTTTCTCAATTGGAAACGGTCTCGCTACTTGCTGCTGTAGTGAAACTGACAGGTACTGAGGGCGCCAAAATTATTACCTAGGATTTTCTTTACGTTAGCTTGGAGCCATACCTACGTTAAATCTAATTGATTAGCTAAAAGTGATGCATTCGCTCTGTCTTTGATCCTCATCTCAGCTTGAACCACTCAGAAATTCTTGAAGGATCCTTAATTCTGGAATCTTTGGCCTTAATGTGTGCGGCTAGTGATACAGATAGTGCAAAAAGCATATTTTTTGGAAACCATCTACCCCGGACTTGTCCAGTTCTGTTAGAACTGCGTGGGGGGAATTTTGGAAACAATTTTATACCTGAATGTTCAGGAAATGTAGTGAAGTGAAGACTGGGATCCCACAGTACATAGACAATAAACATTTCCTCTTTGCCTGGCCAGGGAAGCCTAGCCCCCTTCTGTCAGTTTCACCCTCAGCCTGCACTGTCAGCCCATTTTAGTTACTAGGTTACTTGATTTTTTCATTGCCACTTCCACCTAAATGTCAAATGTTTGCTTCTGATAGGTGTTCAGAGCTGTCCTCTTGATCAAGTTGGCACAGCACTAAATCATCTGTTAAAGGGAAAGTTTAGGCTTACTGATCGATTAAATTACTTAGAAGTGATTTTGAGTACTTTTCCCTAGATGCTTTTGCTTCCCCTTTTTCCCTTCAACTGATTCCAAAGTGCAATGCTCTTTATCTTATTTCGATTCTGCTGATAGAAGTATTTCTCTACAATGAAAAGGTTACCTCTGCCTGCCCGGGGTGGTTTTGTGCTGTTGATTGCCATGTAAATGACTGTGCAAACAGGGCTCCCGTCTGTAACTAGGCAATCACAATACCTTCATCAAAAGAGCTTAGCCAAGCTGCTGTCTGTAGCTTTGGCCACACCACTATAGCTCTTGTTGTTGTTGTTAAGTGCCATGGAGTTGATTCCGACCCATAGTGACCCTGTATAGGGTTTCCGAGGAGCAGCTGATGAGCTTGAACCGCCAACCTTGCAGTTCAAATGCCTTTGCAGTCTGGCACAGTAACCCACAGTATCACACCAGGGGCTCCACTATAGCTCTTGGGCCATAATAAATAAAGAACACAGAACAGGATCAGACTTTGCAAATGGTAATTCAGCCTAGTGAATAAGAATGGTTTTCATTTAGAGGGTTCTTCTCTCTCTCTCTCTCTCTCTCTCTCTCTCTCTCTCTCTCTCTCTCTCTCTCTCTTTTTTGATCCTCTTAGTGAACTATGATTATTAAATTCCTTTCAACTAAACGAAACACCCTTTGCTTCCAGAAAAAAATGTGAAAACTTTGTTTTCTCCTTGTGTTAATCCTTTTGCCTTCTGCATAATACTATATACAGTAAACTGAAAAGTTAACTTTAATTATTCTGTTAAATTGGGATAAGCACTGGACTTCAAGGTAGGTTTGAACCCACCAGTGGTTCAAACTCACCAGTCACTCCATGGAAACCCTATACAGGGTCACTATGACTTGGAACCGACTGGACAGCATTGAACAACAAAATTATGTGGACTTAATGCTTTCATCCCTATTTTATAAAGGAGGGAACTAATTAAGTAACTTGCCCAGTGCTGAGTATTATTGTTCTTTTGCATTTCTGCTGCTATTATTATCTTTTTTTTAATGCCTTATTGTGAATTATATGATAATTTACATGGGAGGAAATCAGCTTCACATTGATCCCGCTTTATATCATTTCCTTGTCATGGTTACATTCCCTTTCATGCATCACCATCAACCCGTAAGCTGCACACACACACACACACACCACCACCACCACCACCACCACCACCACCACCCCACCCCACCCCCACCCTCACCCCCGTCGTCTGCATACCGCCCCTCTCTCTCTCCAGATCCAAAGTCTCCAGCTACTCCATCTCCCCATGTCATTGTCTCTGCCTCCATCCCTGGCATCAGTGCTTCTCTGGGTAGGGTTCTGTTCTCCGCTCTTCTCCTTTGATGGTCCACCTTTACATTTCCAGCCCTTACAATCAGTCCTGATAACAATTATTCGCTATTGTATAGCAAGAGGCCTATCTGCATCTTCTTTTATCAGCCCTAACTAGGCAGAATGGATACTACTCAGTGGAGAGTCTACCTTGCTCCACACCCTCTGGATCTCGGTTCCCTCTTGAAAGCTTGTAAGCCAGTCACTTCTTGCCTTTGTAGGCCCCCCCCCTCCCATTTTGGATAACCAATGTCCAAGTTGCCCATCCCTGCCCACTCTGTGTGTGAAGGGGGTGGGAATGATCCTCACTGTGAAGATTTGTTCACTCTTCTGAGCTACTGCTTCTATAGGTGTATGTCAAGTTCATCAAATTGTATCAGATTATTCTTTTTTCCTTCTTATTTCTTCTTCTGTTTGAGCTCTGATCATCCAGCCATTGAAGCCAAGTCAAGTGGGTATTATCTGCAATTGTGGGTGTACTTATGCGTGTGCCCTCTCTTCTTATCAGCTGGACACTTCACTCTCCACTCTAGTCCTCTGTGGCTATGTCACTGACTCTGGGTCCGAGAGTCCCCTGACTTGGCACACTGCTGGCCAACCAGGTCGCCGTCCGGGTTCACAGGAGTCTATTGAGCATTGTAGGGCTTAGCTTGCAGCTTCATTGCTGTTTTTCCCTCACTTCCCCTTGTTGGTGATGAACGTGGTCACCAATCAGCGCATGCATTCCCATTGAGCCTTAGTCTTAGAAGGGGGTTTGCCATGAGGGGGACCTGACTACTTGCCTTGATGTCTCCTGGGTGAGCCACTTGTTTGTTCTTGTAGTAATCAGTCGGCCTACCTATATTGTTTTGTATTTTTCCTGTCAGTCTTTCTTTCAGGAAGTATCTTCTGTTCTTCTGGCCACTCCAGGCTGGTCTGCTTGTCCTTTCAAGTAGACATTTCCCCTCAGAAGATTCTGGATGCTGTTCATGATTCCACCTATGGTCTTGTGTAATGCAGAGGCTCCACAGGAAGCCTCCTTCACTGGGCACGTTGTAGCCCCATTTTAGGTATTCCAATCAGTTATAGGCAGAAGACGGACTTACAAGCTTTCTAGGGTGGTATTTTGGCTATTCCTTTCTCTCTCCCTCCAGTGTCTATTTTACAGCGGTATGCCAGGGGAACCAAGAATCAACAGACAGCCAAGCATCTTAACATTATTCCCCCCCTTTTCCCCATTCAAACCATGTCTCAATCTCTATATCCCAGAGCCTTGTTTTTCCAAGGTTTTGTATACATCATTATTTGTCTCTGTCCCACTTGAGCTTCACATTCATCCTATTGTATTTCATTTCATTGCAGTGATTAAAATCCCCTCCGTGCATCATCAAATAACCAGAGGATACACCCCACAGGTCCACCCACCCCCCGGCTGTCAGCAAACAGCGCCTCTCCCTCCCTGAGTCCCGTGTCCCCAGCCACTCCATCTGTCCATGCCATCATAGTCCCCCCACCATTTTGGGTCTGGGCAGTTTCCAGCCCTCCCCACCCACCCCCCCAAGGTATTCCAGTTAGTTATAGGCTGGATACAGGCCCACATGTTTTCTGTTGTGATGTTTCAGGCTGTTCCCCCCTCCCTCACGTGTCTATTTCACAATGGTAGGCAAGGGAGACCAAGATTCAAAAGATGGCCAAGCATCCTAACATTATTCCCCTCTTTTCCCCCTTTCAAGCCATGCCTCAATCCCTGTTTCCTGAAGCCCTGTTATTCCAGGGTTGTGCATACCTCATCATTTAGCTCTGTCCCACCTAGCCCATGGGAATCTGCCCAACCGTTCTCCCGTCCGCCTTGTTCTTTTTCCTCTCCCCCTTCTTGTGTATTGCTAGCCACCCCAGCCCCCTTTTGGGTGGGTTCTTTTTCTTAGTCTTTTACAGTAATGGTCTTATGCAGTGTTTCTCCTTTTGTGACTGACTAATTTCACTCAACATAATGTCCTCAAGGTTCATCCATGTTATGCGGTGGCTTGCAACTTCCTTGTTATTCTTCAAGGTAGCATAATATTCCATTGTGTGTATGTACCACAGTTTGTTTATCCATTCTTCAGTTGATGGACATTTTGGTTGTCTCCATTTTTTTGCTATTGTAAATAGTGCTGCTATGAACACTGGTGTTATGGCTCATATTTCTTGTGGGTAAATACCAAGTAGAGGAATTGCTGGGTTGCTGCTATTATTATCTTGTCAGGCTTTTGAAACTTTGGGATATGCTCACAATGTTAACTCAGTTTTAAATATATTTGATTTGCTTTTTTGTGTTTCTTCACATTCAATGCCAGTCATGGGCACTTGGGCCCATGCTTTGAAAGGGTGAAGGAGAAGCTCACTCATTGTATAGCCATAGCCAGTCCTCTGGCCTCTCCCAAACCCTCCAAAACTGTTGGTAGAATGGCTCAAAGACATTTAGATAACAGTACAGTAGCTAGTAAGGAGCTCTGGTAGCATGGTGGTTACGAATTGGGCTGCGAACCGCAAGGTCAGCAGTTCGAAACTACCAGCTGCCCCAACAACAACAGTAGCTAGTAATGCGCTCTGGTGGCATAGTGGGTTACAAGTTGGGCTGCTAATCTCAAGGTCAGCAGCTGCTCCGCAGGAGAAAGATGAAGCTTTCTGCTCTTGTAAAGATTTACAGCCTCGGAAACCCTATACAGGGTCGTTATGAGTCAGAACCGACTCCACGGCCCATAAGCACCACTGCCACAGTAGGTGGTGGAGGGGAACATGTCATCTTCTATATTGCTGAACCGGGTCTTTCAGCCTAACATATTACAGTGAAACCTGTGAGAGACAGAACTCCACCGGACTCCCTGTGTTTTCTGCCTTTGACAGTGTCTTCAACACTTTTCTATTGCTTGTTTTAGTGAAACATATATGTGTTTTCCTTCTGACAGTAACCTTACATGTTAAGTGTCGTTGAGTCAGTTCCAACCCATAGCGGCCCTGTTTAGGGTTTCCGAGGAGCCGCTGCTGAGTTTGAACCACCGACCTTGTGGGTCAAACCGACCTTGTATTCCAGCACATTAACCCACAGCACCACACCAGGAGTCCTCTACCTTACATAGGCTCCACCCTTCAAAGATTGTACTATTAAGAACAAACAGGTTTTAGACATACTGTTCTACCATTGATCATTGCCAAAACATTTCTTTTGGAGAAAGCCATAAAGGTAATGTTAAGCTTTTCCAGAGAATTCATAAACCTGCCTATTGGCCAAGCTGTATAATCTGAGTGGCAGTTCAAACCCCCCAGCTACTCCTTGGAAACCCTATACGTGATCACTATGAGTCGGAACCGACTTGGTGACACTTAACAACAACAAAACATCAAAGCCTAGGCTTTGGTGTGACCCTATAGGATCACCACAAGGCCGGCAGTTCAAACCCACTAGCTACTCCTCAGAAACCCTATACAGGGTCGCTATGAGTCAGGACCTACTCAACAGCACTTAACAACAACAATATGCCTTCTAGAGGGAAAGGTTGTTCTTGATTAATGAAATTAGATTTGTTCATAGTAAAACCAGGCAGTGGCTCACGCCTTCTTTTCAAATTATTAAATACATTCTTCTTTTCATAACAAACATCCTCCAATGTTGAGGGTAAGCCCTAGTCTTAAATTTGGCTTTGGGAAATAGCTCATTGCAGGTTAATTGTTTTCAAGTAGTGGTTTTTGGTTAAAATATAATACATAAATAGGGCTAGCAATTGTGTTGGCTGGTGAGTTAAGAAGTGATTTTTTTAAAAATTACTTTTCAAAATTTTATACAATGTTAGAATATATCTTTTCTAAAAGAATCATTTATATTAAAGTGCCTCCATACAATAAGCACTGGACTGGGAAACCACGAGGTTTGACATTCGAACATGCCAATTGCTCTGTGGGAGAAAAATGCTTTCTGCTCCCATGAAGATTTAAAGCCTTGGAAACCCTATACAGGATTGCTATGACTGGATAGCAGAAAATAACAACAAAGATACATATTCAGCGGATATTCTGAAACGTTTAAATGATAATCTTATTCATAAATTACTCATACTTCGACTGCTTTCCAAGAAAGCATACAAAAAGTTAGTTAAGGAGAAGATGTATCCATCAGAACAAAGGACTTCAGTAATTGTGTCAAGGATTTGACATAAAATGGTTACTGAAGTTTAATATTACATTTAACTGTATCTCTTGACTTCCTGGCAGCCAAAGGAATAAATGCATATGCAATGGGTTGTATAGTTTTCATTTTCATAAAGCTCATTACAGATTTCCAGGTAAGAAATTCTAAGAATTTGAAGGTCAGGATCCTTAAATAGTGATATTGAGTAGCATAATGAACAATATAGTAATTTTGTGAATGTGTTTTTATATTGACTCTGATAGCTGAGACATTTATAAAGGAAGATAAGCCAGGTGCCTTCTGTCTTAGTTGATAATAATAAAGCTCGGAAAACCTACAAGAATAGGTAGTTAACATGCCTCTTATCCTGTCATGGATCAATTGTCAAATTGTATGTTTGTTCTTTTGCTCCTAATCAACCACTTGACTCTGTGGAGCACAGATGATATTCCATGTCTTTACCTTGAAACAAGGGCCATAGGGTAAAGTTGACTTTTCACTGGAAATCAACATGTCTGATTTCCACTCTCCCCAGGGAAACGAACACCTTGGTCATGGAATTTGAGGTATCATCAGAGGATGACTGGGTGGGATTTACTTGGTCAACATTCTAGTTTTGCACCATCAAACACAGAAGGGACAGTGTTGGTAGTGAAGCAGGACTTCCTAATTGGGCTTACCACAAAATAAGGTGTGCATTTTTCACATTTACAGATCATCTCAGCTCTGTTCCCTGGTCACACTCTGACTGCCCATTAACCACACATGACCAGCGGTTGCCACAGTGGACAGTGCAGTTGAAACACATGGAAGTTGTTCTTCCAGAAAGCCCTCCCTGACTCCCTACTGCCTACCCATTTGAGTTTTGAAGAAGGTCTTTGCAGCATTGTTTGGCTTTGGCATAGTTGGCATTTCCAGTGGGTCAGTTGTTTTTGAGGGCCGAACTGGTGTTTAATAAAATGTCCTTAACATATAGGATATTTACTTATCCTTCTGCTTGTTGTAATTGAAGGTCACGATACAAGGTTCATATAAAAGCTGAGTCAAGTTAATTATCCGTAGGTTAACCAAAAAAAAAAAGGGTGGGGGTAGATAGTACTATGTCAATTCGACTATTTCAAGGTCCATACAATTTATTTATTTATTGTTCACTATGTGACTCAGTGTTACAAAGAATCCAACCATAAAATTCTTTGTCCAAGCTAGTTCATCCTGGTGGGCCCAGGATGTTGGGCCCATCTGGTTGTAGTTCTAACCAAAATTAGATATTAGCCAAGTATTTGTTTAAAGGATGTGAGTAGATGTGTTAAAACTTTATACAAGAAGTGTGCTGTTCCCATTTGACCCTGGTATTGGCATCAGAAGTGAGTGATGCTAAAAATCAGTATCTCTAAATTTTTGCAGTTAGCAGGCCTGAACAGCCAGCTCATATTTTGGCTAAAGTGAGTGAATGCAAGAGGCAGCCTAATATTGACTGGTTTTCTTTACTTCCTTCAATAATGCTCTCATTCATTAATTCATCTCATCTTGGTACTGGCTGGCTGGGGTACAAGCGAGCATGACCACTCTGGTTCCTGCCTTCGTGAAGGGAATGACCTGAGTGAAGAGAAACTAACTAGGGAAGGTCACTTTATTTATTTAACTTTTTATGATGGCACATTACAAACATACAGAAGCAAAGAAAATACTGTGGTGATCTCCCCCCTACAGTGTCCTCATTACCCAGCTTCCAGAGTTACCAATTTATGGTTACTCTTGTTTCAACTTGAAATTATTCCACACATACCACACAATTGAATGATTTTGAAGCAAACCCAGATATTATATCATCTCTTTAATATCAGTCACCACAATACAATTATCATGCCTACAAAATTAACAATAATCCTGAACATAAAAAACCAGTCCGTGTTCAAATATCTTCCAGACTCATAAATGTGTTTTTTTTTATAGTTCGTTTGAATAGGTATGCAAATAGGAGTCTTAGAGTGCAATTGGCTGATAAGATCCTCATGCAAGATATCTTGATTGTTGTTAAGTGCCATGGAGTTGGTTCCAGCTCATAGCAACCCTTTACAGCATTTCCAAGGAGCAGCTGGTGGGTTGGAACTCCCAACCTTGTGGTTCGCAGTCCAGTGCTGATCCTACAGCACCATACCAGGAGTCTTGATTGTTGATGTTGTTGTTAAGTGCTGTGGACTTGGTTCCAACTCATAGCAAACCTGTATAGGGTTTCCAAGGAGCAGCAGGTGAGCATTGACCCACAGCCACGCCAGGACTCCGGAGTCTTGATTAGGAGACAGGAGAAGAACATTGCAAGGAGTGGGAAGAAGTGCAGAGGCCTTGAGGTGGGAAACGGTATATTCAAGGAATGTAAAGAAAGACAGTGTGACTGATGCCTGGTAAGCTGAAGAGAAAATATTTTGAGATGAGTTATTTCTTAAATTAAAAATCTAAGTTCCCAAGTTCCCTCACAGCATTCCCTAGTATCACATAGTGTCTCAGAAGTACCTTTGTTTTTTGTTTTTTTGTTTTCTAGAAGTACCTTTGTGGTTTGTTTGTTTCTTAAAAGTTTTTATTGTGAATTATGTGATAGTTTACATGGGAGAACATTAACTTTACATTCATCCAATCGTTTATCATTTTATTGCCATGATTACAATCCCCTCCACGCATCATCAAACAACCAAAGGGTACAACTACCTTTGTTTTTATTGGTAATTTTGTGAACTCAGCTTTCATGGATGGCAACAGTTTGCTCAAGTATACACAAAGTATGAATAACAACAAAACCCATTGCCATCAATTTAATTCCATTCTGACTCATAGCAACCTTACAGAATCAGAGTAGAACTGCCCAATAGGGTCTCCAAGGCTGTAAATCTTTACCAAAGCAGATTGCTACTGCTTTCTCCATTGGAGTGGTTGGTGGATTGGAACTGCTGTCTGGAAGAGATCCATATATGTGTCCATTCCAGAGAGAGGCAGCTGACCCCAATGGAATGTGGAAATCACCAGACTATATCATTAATATCACAGGCAAGTAAAATTTTGCTAAAGATAATTCAACAATAGCTACAGGTTCAAGCTGGAGTCATACCAGGATGTGGAACAAGGAATATTATTGCTGACATCATAGATCTTGACTGAAAGCAGAGAATACCAGAAAGATGTTTACCTCTGCTTTATTGACTATGCAAAGGCTTTAGGTTGTGTGGATCATTACAAGCTGTGGACAACATTGTGGAGAATGAATATTCTGGAACACTTAATTGTGTTCCTGAGGCAGTTGCTTGAACAGTACAAGGGAACACCGAATGGTTTAAAATTAAGAAATGTGTGCACAGTACAATTCTTTCACTGTACTTATTCAGTCTGTATGCTGAATGTATAATTCGAAAACATGGATTATATGAAGAAGAACGTGACATCAAGATTGGAGGAAGACTCATTAACAACCTGCAATATGCAGATGATACAATCTTGCTTTCTGAAAGTGTTGTTGTTGTTAGGTGCCATCAACTCGGTACCAACTCATAGTGACCTTATGCACAACAGAACGAAACACTGCCCGATCCTGGGCCAACCTCCCTACTGTTGTCCATCGATGCTGTCACCTGGCCAATACATCTCGATGGGGGTCTTCCTCTTTTTCTCTGACCCTCCACCTTACCAAACATGATATCCTTTTTTAGCGACTGGTCCCTCCTGACAATATGTCCGAAGAATGAGAGAGGAAGTTTGGCCATCTTGGCCTTCAAGGAGCACTCTGGCTGCACTTCTTCCAAAACGGATCTATTGGTTCTTTTGGCAGCCCATGGCACTTTCCGTATTCTCCTCCAACACCATAACTCAAAAGCATCAATTCCTCTATGTCTTCCTTATTCACTGTTCAGCTTTCGCATGCATATGAGGTTACTGAAAATACCATGGCTTGGGTCAGGTGCACCTTAGTCCTCAAGCTGACATCTTTGCTCTTCAATGCTGAAAGTGTAGACAAATTAAAATACTTACTGATGAGGATGAAAGATCACAGGCTTCGGTATGAGTTGTAACTCAATGTAAAGAAAACAAAAAATCCTCACCACTGGGCCAATAAATAACATCCATATAAATGGAGAAAAAAATGAAGTTGTCAAGGACTTCATTTTGCTCAGACCTTCCATCAACACTCATGCAAGCAACAGTCAAGAAATCAAACAATGTATTGCATTAAGCAAATCTGTTGTATAAGACCTCTTTAAAGTGTTCAAGAGCACCTTATTTTCCCTACCTCCCAGAACCAGTTTTTTTGGTGTGTTTGTATCATTGGTTTTCTTTATTGTTTTCCTGTTTTCTAGTTCATTGATTTCTGCCTTTTCTTTAATGTTGTGAGGCAGTAACGTAAGACACAGATTTGAGCAAATAATGCACTTTTAATAAAAGGATCCATACTTAAACATTTTTCTGGCTCTCTGATTTGTTTCTGGTTTGTTTTTTGCTATTCAGTTTTATTTCTCTTGCTTTATAATACGAACTAACCGCATGCTTTTAGTAAGTAGAAGCTACTTGGATTGGAAAGGAACAGTCTCCTCCTATATTAGCTACTTCTGGCCATGGAATTGCCTACAGCTGATTTTGATAAACGTCCCTTTCAGATTGCAAGTTTTCTTTGTGGTGGGAAGAGAGGCAGGTTGGGTAAAAGTAATCCTAATAGGACAATGGTGGAGGTTCCTAAAGTCTTTTGATTAGAGTTGAAGACATTTTTCTCTTGCTTAACAAGATTTTTCAATCATCCTGATCTATTTTTTGTCCATTCACACATATACCTCACCTATAGGTTTAACAGGAAAATAGTGCCATTATGAGATCCCACTGAGTTATTCTTGGTAGAGACATAAGTGTAGGCATCGAGACTCTTCATTTTACAATAAGATACAACTCTTACTCCAAAATTAGAGTATCTTTCTGTGGATTTCAAAAAAAAAAATGTAATGAACTTTCTTTTTTGTAGAGTAGTCTTATTGATGCAATGGTTAAGTGCCTGGCTGCTAACCAAAAGATTGGTTCTTCTGCTTATTCACAGCCAAGAAAACCCTATGGGGAAGTTGTTTGGAGTTGCTATGAGTCAAATTGACTTGATAGCACCTAACAAAAAAAATTACCATTTTTTAAGAGTAGGATTTAAAAACAACTTGTTGATCTAGATTATAGTTAGTGTAAGAGCCCTGGTAGCACAAGGGTGAAGCACTTAACTGCCAACTGAAACTTGGTGACTCAAAGCTACCCAGTGGCTCTGTGAGAGAAAGACTGGTGATCAGTTTCCAAAAACATTGTAACCTAAAAACCCTACTGGGCAGTTCTCTTTGGTCATGTGGAGTTAGGAAGTGAAATCAACTCAACTACACATAGAAGCTCTGGTAGCGTAGTGGTTACGAATTGGGCTGCCAACCTCAGAATCAGCAGTTCGAAACTACCAGCTGTTCTGCAGGAAAAAAATGGGGCTTTAGTCACTATTACATACCTAGCACTAGCATAGTGATTGGCCTATGTTGTTGTTAAGTGCCATCGAGTCGGTTCCGACTCATAGAGACCGTGTATAAGATTTCCAAGGAGAGGCTGGTGAATTTGAATTGCCGACCATGAAGTTCAAACCGACTACGGTGCAGCGCATTAACCCACAGTGCCACACCAGAACTCCATCATTATAGAGTAATAATGATCAATTCCTTATCTGATTTTCCTACTTTTGTTAAATATGGGTTATGTAACAGTCCCAAAGATCTACCAAGTTTGTATTCATATCATACTCATATTCACATATCTGTCTGAAACAAGATAAGGATTACCTCCCGAAATTATGATTCAATTGCTTGTGGGTTCATTAGAGTGACTGTAGCTAGTGCTTTGGTGTCACATGTAAAAAATGTTAACATTTGTCTAGTATTGTAGGCTGGTGTGGTGCAGTAGAATAAGCACTGTACTGCTAACCATAAGGTCAGTGGTTCAAACCCACCAACCACTCCTCAGATAACCTTATACAGGGTTGCTATGAACCCTCACCACTGGACTAATAAATAACATCTTGGTTGGAGGATAGATTGACGTTGGATTTGCTATTAACATTCACAGAAGCAGCAGAAATCAAATGACATTTTTGCATTAGGCAAATGTGCCACACAAGACCTCTTTAAAGTGTTCAAGGGCAAAAATGTCAGTGTGAGGACTAAGGTGCACCTGACCCAAGCCATGGTATTTTCAGTAGCCTCATTCATATGCGTGTGAAAGTTGGAAGATCGAAGAAGAATGGTGTTGGAGAAGAATATTAAAAGTACCATGGATTCACATTAGGATTACAGGTTACTTACACCAAACACTATTGAGTAAAGATTAACCTTGTTGCTGTTAAGTGCCGTCGAGTCAATTCTGACCTATAGTGACCCTGTACAGGGTTTCTGAGGCTATAAATCTTTACAGGAACAGAACACCTCACCTTTCTCCCGTGGAGTGGCTGGTAGTTTCGAATGCTGGTCTTAAGGTTTGCAGCCCGATTCATAACCCCTACGCTGCCAGAGCTCCTTAGCCCCTAAAATTAGATTTGCAAACCCAGCACCTTTTTATTCAGATGTTAAGTTAATTTTTAAAAAAGAAATAAATTTATTTTTGCCTTATTGCAAAATAATAAAAATAATAATAATAAAAGTACCATGGACTGCCAGAAGAATAAACAGAGCTCCTTAGAAGCCAGCATTGCGAGACTTCGCCTCTCATGTATTGTACATATTGTCAGGAGGGAGTGGTTACTGGAGAAGGACAATCATGATAGGTAATGTACAGGGTCAACAAAAAAAGAGAAAGCACCCCAATGAGATGGATTGACACAGTGGCAGTGGCAATGGGCTCGGGACCAGGCAGTGATTCATTCTGTTGTACATAAGGTTGCTATGAGTTGGAACTGACTCAATCGCACCAAACAAAAGTAACATGAGTCGGAACCAACTCGACAACATGTAACAAAACTCAATGGAGGCAGGAGGCTGCTTATGGTGCAGGGAATTTTCTGAAGTCTGTGCAGATCAGGAATGACATGTAGCCATACGGGTAGGGGAATTAATGTTTTTGAGATCTTCACTACTTGTAGGAGAATGACTAAGTGTTTAAAAATCTCCTGTGTTATGTTGTCCTTGCTTTTGCCATGTAGCGTGGAAATCGGTGAGAGTGTGCGTGGAGAAGATGTCTACATCGTTCAGAGTGGCTGTGGAGAAATCAACGACAATCTCATGGAGCTGTTGATCATGATTAATGCCTGCAAAATTGCTTCAGCCAGTCGGGTCACTGCAGTCATCCCCTGTTTCCCCTATGCCCGGCAGGATAAGAAGGATAAGGTAGGGACCAAATCTGTTTCTCTGGCTTTCTCTCTCCAGCTTTAAAAAAAGAAGAAGAGAAACAGGAGCATTTGCCCCAAATCACAGAACATTTCTTAGTCATTAGATCATATATTTGTTGTTGTTGTGAAGTGCCGTCGAATTTGTTCCAACCCATAGCGACCCTGTATAGGGTTTCCCAGGAGCAGCTGGTGAGCTTGAACTGCTGACCTTGCAGTTCACAAAAAATCACAGTCCATTAGATATTGCCCTAGCCACAAAACAATAGACATGTAGTTGATTTGTGTAAAGCAATGAGTTTGTAATCTGTATCATATGTTTATTGACTTTACACACATGCAATGACTTCAGAAAGTTCATGGGAAAGTAGAATTAAGAAATAATGGAATTTTCCCAAGAACATTTTGTACTCCCATCATGTCTATACAAGGAGCTCTGGTCGCGTAGTGGTTACGCATCGGGCTGTGAACCTCAGGGTCAACAGTTCAAAACTACCAGCTGTTCCATGGGAGAAAGATGAGGTTTTCTGCTCCCATAAAGATTTATAGCCTCAGAAACCCTGTACAGGGTCGTTATGAGTCAGAACCGACTCTGTACATAACAACAACAACATGTCTATACGCATAAATATGCATGTATATATCCATATACATCAGCACATTATTTATGTGGTATGTTAGAGGATAAGGTATACACATTGAATTTTATATCTAGTGCAATAAATATCCCAGTTTTACATACAGTGCCTGGGAGAAAGCTGGATACTTTACTCCCAATAGACTGAGCAAAATGGGAAGGGCATGGACTTTGCTGTTCTTTTATGAAGCAAGTGTGTTTTTCTTTGATGTTAGGTGTTGGGGTTGCTGGACGGTTGGACCTCCAGGTGAGTAACGTGGTAGTCAAATTTAGAAAAGAAACTTAAAAGATTTTAAGTTCCAAAACCCATCTCATTTAAATAAATGAGCATTGGAAACCCTTGACTAGGTGGCAAGTAGCAATGTATGTACATTAAGTTAAGAAGGTGAAAGCTAAGGTGTTTGCTTTTCTGAAATATGTATCCTGAATTGGAAAAGAAATGTTCTGCTTACTCCTTTTGCTAGCTTACAATGTACTCAAAGCCAGTGGTCATGTCTTCTGTCAATCTTCTGGTTGCACAGTATAGTTAAACGTTGTAGATACAAAATACAGAAATGCTTCTAGAACGAATGAAATATTACTCAAACTGGCTTTTTGACTTCCCCCCCCTTTTTTTTTCCCCTCTCTTCACCCCATTTAGAGCCGGGCTCCAATCTCAGCCAAGCTTGTTGCAAATATGCTGTCTGTAGCAGGTGCAGATCATATCATCACCATGGATCTACATGCCTCTCAAATTCAGGTATCACTGGAAGCTCTGTATTGGGGAACATGGGAGAACTGATCAGTTTGAAAACTGCAGAGAAACTGTCCAAGTGCAGCCCAAATAGAATAGGCATCACCTGCATTTAAAGACTATTCACTTTAAGCATAGTTTATAATCTTAGTTATGTGGAGCTGGTTAGTTAGGAAGCCATGAGCTCAGACCTAGGTTTGAATACTAGCTCTGACACTCCATAGCTTTGTAGCCTTGGATAGGTTATTTCACTTCACTGAACATACACTGTTTCATTATTTTAAGTGTTAGATGAGATGATATTTATCCTGAGCTGGAGTACATTGGAATTTAATCCTTGTATAGTTGACCTTTGAACAACATGGGGGCCAGGGATGTTAGCCTCCAGTGCAGTCAAATCCTCATGTAACTTTAGACTCCCCCAAAATGTACTAACTACCAAAACAAAAAAACATACCTACTAACAACCTACAGTTGACCGATAACTAGACATTTCATTTTCAGTACAAGATAAAAAGGTGTCTTACAAAAAATGTGATGTGTTCATGTCTGCTGGAGTAGCTGGAGCGACAGCTTCATGAATTTCCTTTTCTTTTTCTCAATGATCCTTACACTGGATTCATTTTTCTTGAAATGGTGGGCCACTGCAGCAGCAGACCTCCATCTATGGAACATAGCCAACAATTGAGCTTCTTCACGTAATGTCGTGGCTTTCCTCTGCTTCTTGGGAGCACTTCCAGTATCAGTAGTGGCGCTTTGTATGGGTCCCATGGTGGTATTCAATGCGTATGGTATTTCACTAAGCATAATGGAATGGGTAACTTCATATGGGTTATTTTTTTAAATCTGCTTTTAAGTGGACATCTGCAGTTCATACCCATGTTGTTCAAAGGTTAACTGTATAATGTCTAGCGTATAGCAAAACCCACTACCGTTGAGTCCTTTCTGACTCATATCGACACTATACAGGGTTTCCAAGATTGTAAATCTTTACGGGACCAGGTACTCTCAACTTTCTGTCACAAAGCATATAACATCCTTGAGCATTCAGGATCTTCATTTAGAGCCACAACTATTGGATCGTCTTTTCTAGTGGAGTAGAAAGTATAGTTGATACTTTGAAAAAAGAGAGAATTAAAAATTATCATTTGAGTCTGAAGGAAGTCCTCCTGTGAGGAGACACATAGAACAGGTGATTATCATGCTCATTTTCTTAAAGAAAAACCCATTGGTTATGAAACAGAGCTAATTTGTAGCAACGGAAAGTATAGCACAGGTTTGTGACCATTTATTATACTAAGGAGTCCTGGTGTGGTGCTGTGGGTTAATGCGCTGGGCTGCAAAGTCAGTTTGAACCGCAAGGTGAGTGGTTCAAGCTCACCATCCGCTCCTCAGAAACCCTATACAGGGTTGCTAGGAATTGGAACCGACTTGATGGCACTTAACAACAACAAGAGTAGTATTTAGATAGTGTAGCATCTCTAAGTGATTTACCAGTTAGCTTTTACTCTTAATGAACCAGCCCAATATTTAATGGCATAAAGCAATTAACTCATGAGTCTGCCAGTTGGCTAGGCAATTCTTCTGATTTTGGCTGAACTTGGCTATTATTCTTAGCAAGGACTTGACTGAGGGCTGACTTTGCTCATGTTGGCTGGGCTCTCACATAAGCCAGATAGACCTGTATTATAGTTTGCCACGCTGGGCATGTTTCCAATGACTTAGAATGTTGCAGTAAGGTATTCTTTGGGCGAATTTGTGTCATTTGCAAATGGAAGAGTCATTTGTGTCATTTGTAAATGGAAGAGAAAAAAAAGGAAGCTAAACGAATCCAGTTTCTTTCTCCAGGGCTTTTTTGATATCCCAGTGGACAATTTGTATGCCGAGCCAGCTGTCCTGAAGTGGATAAAGGAGAATATCTCTGAGTGGAGGAACTGCACAATTGTCTCCCCCGATGCAGGTGGAGCTAAGAGGTATGAAATGATTTCTAAGTGATAGTTTTTTAAGCACTTCAGAATGGATGTACACAGCCGGTTCAAAAATTATCCGCACTTTGGCTGTAGAATTTATTTCAGTCACCTTTGAGAAAAGACAAATACATCATTTTTTGATATAATAATCCTTGCTTTTCAATACACCTTGTCCATCTATCAAAATGCTTTCATATTCCCTTATTTAAAAACTTTTTAGTTTGAGCTGTGAGCCATGAATGCATTGCTGTCTTCACTTTTTCATCAGAGATGAATCTTTATCCTCAAAGGGCTGCTTTCAGGGGACCAAACAGGTAGGTGGAAAGTCCAAGGGAGCAAGACCAGGACAATAGGGGAGGATGCTTTAACACCTTAAAAGGAAGATTTTGCAGAGTGCCAACAGTGTGGGCAGAGGTGTGGGGTTGTGCATTGTCATGCAAAATCATAATGCCCTTGGATAGCAGTCCTCTGTGTTTAATCTAAAGTTTAGGCTTCAGCTCTTCAGTGAGCATCTCACTGTAATGAGCACTGTTGTTTGTTGAAACTTTTTCCTGATAGTGTTCCAATACTGGCCCTTGAGGATCCCAGAAAACTGTAAGCATCCATCTTTCAACTGATGGTTGACTTTTGAACTTTTCTTGGTGGACGATTGAGGATGTTTCCATTCCACATTCTGCCGTTTACTCTCAGGCTTATAGCAGGAAGAAATAATGCATGGCAGTTTTATTTCTAGCCAAGACCTTAAAATTTTATCAAGCTGATGGACAAGGGTTGAGTTACCATGCTTTATAGTAAAACTCACATGGTACAGGCTAAAAGCTCTTGATTTCATTAGTGAATTATTCATTAGCAATGCATTCACCAAGGAGCTCTGGTAGCATAGTGGTTAAGAATCGGGTTGCTAACCTCAGGGTCAGCAGTTCGAAACTACCAGCTATTCCTGCGAGAGAAAGATGAGGCTTTCTGCTCTCATAAAGATTTACAGCCTCGGAAACCCTGTGGCATTTACCAGTATGATACATGCTCTTCTTGTTGTGGAAATAAGAATAAAGAGTAACAAAACACAGATGATGAAGAAAAGCGTATTCAGAACTTTCTAAATGTTCAAATAAATGTTCAGTGGCTGTTTCTCTGCTACTCCTTTATTTCAGTAACTTTGACAGAACTGATAAGCAGCCAGATGTATAGCTGGGGGAGTGTCATGTAATCACTAGTTACCTAAAAACCACTCCAACCTGTCCCCCAATTGGTAGTTGTCACACATGTTTTAGCTCTGGGGGCATTATTTGTAACATCTTGCCACAGGACTTAGAAAATAGTCACATTTCAAATAATCAGATTTTTCCCTCCAGAGTTTGGGTACAGAAAAGCTGTCTTCAGTAAATGAATTTTCTACTTGATTTTTATTTTTCATTAAAATAGTGATGGAGGATTTTCAGTGAGGGTTGTCACTTCAGTCTTGGCAAGATTTTTAGTAGGTAGAGATCCCAGTGTGGTTATGATGTGCTCAGTAGCTCTTCACTTAAGGCTAGAGGGAGGTTGTGTTCTAGGTCTTTATGTTTGGTTGGTCACTGAGATTGGAAGGTTCAGGATGCTGAAATTAATTGATATATATGCTTTGGATAGTAATATTCCAACGAACTGTTTACCATTTGATGTGATGTGCTCAGATGTAGTAAATCACCAAGCAGTGTAATGGAGAGCTTCAAAGTACAAACGATGCCTAGTATATTATTCAAATGTTGTATATTCATATATGGTCACCTCACTCCAGCAGAAACTCAGATATTCACAAGGAAGGCAGAACATGTCATTGCAGTTAGATCATAGTTACCTTACAAAACAAAACCATTCCTGATCATAGAACTCTCAGCAAAATATGAATAGAAAGGTTCTCAGTAGAATAAAAGTCACTCATACAAAACAAGAGTCCTGGTGTGGTGCTGCAGGATAAACACTCAACCATAAGATCAGTTTGAACTGCAAGGTATGCGGTTCAAACTCATCAAGTGCTCCTCGGAAACTCTATACAGAGTCATTATGAGTCAGGACTGACTCAACAGCACTTAACAGCAACAACATACAAAACCAACAGCCAACATCACTCTCGGGAGAAAGAGTGACAACATCCCCTTGAGAATATGAATCAAAGGTGCCCTTTATTACCACTCTTATTCAACATTGTACTGGAAGTCCTACACAGAGCAAAAAGGCAAGAAAAGGAAATCAAAGGCATTCAGATTGGCAAGGAAGAAGTAAAACTATCCCCATTCACAGATGATATTATCCTATCCATAGCCAGTAACAATGATTCAACAAGAAAACTACTGGAACTCATGGAAGGATCCAGCAAAGTAGCAGAATACAAGATCAGCATACAAAAATCAGTTGGATTCCTCTATACTAACAATGAGAATTTCAAAAAGGAAACCAGGATAACAATACCAACTGCAATAGCCCCCAAAGATAAGATACTTAGGAATAAGTCTAATCAGGGACATAAAAGACCTATACAAAGCACTATTGCAAGAAACCAAAAGAGACCTACATAAATGGAAAAAAATTACCATGCTCATGGATAGAAAGACTTAGCATTGTGAAAATGTCACTACTACTCAAAGCAACCTATAGATAGAATGCAATCCCAATCCAGATTTCAATGGCATTCTTAAATGACATGGGAAAATGAATTACCATGGGATAACCTTCTATGGAAAGAAAAGATGCCCTGGATAAATAAAGCATTACTGATGAAAAACAAAGTAGGAGGCTTCACACTACCTGACCTCAGAACCTACTATATACTGATGGTAGTTAAAACAGCCTGGTACTGGTACAATTACAGACATATAGACCAATGGAACAGAATTGAGAACCCAGATGTAAATCCGTCCACCTATCCACAACTGATCTTCAACAAAGGGCCAAAGTCCATTGAATGAGGGTGAGACAGTCTAATAAATGGTGCTAGCAAAACTGGGTGTCTGTCTGAGAAAAATGAAACCATACCTCATAGCATACATAGAAATTAACTCAAAATGTATCAAAGACCCAAATATAAAACCAGATCATGGGAAAAAATATGGACAATGCTAAGAGTCATAATATATGGTGTAAATAGAATAGCGAACCTAGCTAAAAATGCAGAAGCAGCAGAAACTGAACTAGATAAATGGTGGTGGCTGGTGGCTGTGTGCTGTGGAGTTGCTTCCGACTCATAGTGACCCTGTACAGGGTTTCCGAGGCTGTAAATCTTTACGGAAGCAGAAAGCCTCATCTTTCTCCTGTGGGACAGCTGGTAGTTTCGAACTGCTGACCTTGCAGCTTGCAGCCCGATTCATAATCACTGTGCTACCAGAGCTCCTTGATCTAGATAAATTGTTGTTGTTAAGTGCTGTCGAGTCGATTCCAACCCATAGGGACCCTGTACAGGGTTTCCGAGGTTGTAAATCTTTACGGGAACAGATTGCCTCATCTTTCTCCCGCAGAGCCGCTGGTAGTTTTGAACTGCCAACCTTGAGGTTCGCAGCCTGATTCATAACCACTACGCTACCAGAGCTCCTTTATAGGACCTCCTAAAAATGAAACACACTCATGAAAAGAATTCTCCAGAAGAGTGAAAAGAGAACCTATAGACTGGGAAAAAATTTTTGGTTACAATGTATACAACAAAGGTCTAAGTTCTAAAATTTATAGAAAACTTCAACTCTTTAAAACAAAAAGACAAACAAATAATCCAATTAAGATATGGGCAAAAGATTTGAATTGACACTTCAAAGAAGGCATTCAGGTAGCTAACAAATACCTGAAGAAATACTCCTGATCATTAGCCATTGTTGTTGTTCAGTTCTGTTGAGTTGTGTAGGGTTTTCGAGGAGCAGCTGGTGAGCTTGAACTGCCAACCTTGCAGTTCAAATGGCTTTCCACTCTGGTGCATTAACCTGCAGCTCCACACCAGGACTCATTAGCCATTGTAGTTGTTAAGTGCTGTCAAGTTGGTTCCGACTCATAGGGACCTTTTATAGAGTTTCCGAGGAGCAGCTGGTGAGCTTGAACTGCCGACCCCGAAGTTCAAATGACTTTGCAGTCTGATGCATTAACTCACAGCACCACTACATTAGTGAGATGCAGATGAACACGTCAGTGAGATCCCATCTCATTTCAATAATAATGGCATTAATCTTAAAAAGAGGATAGAAAAATAACATGTTGGAGAGGTTGTTGGGAGAGTGGAACTCTTATATTCTGGTGGTGGGAATGCAAAATGGTGTAACCACTATGGAAAACATAAAAAGCTAGACACAGAAATATCATATGATCTAGCAAATTTCACTCATAGGTATTCTCACTATTCTTGCTTCTAAGGAGCATTCTGGCTGTACTTCTTCCAAAATAGATTTGTTTGTAATTCTGGCAGTCCAAGGTATTTAGGTATTTTCAACATTCTTTGCCAACACCATAATTCATATGCGATATCTTTGCTCTTAAATACTTTAAAGAAGTCTTGTGCAGCAGATTTGCCTAATGCAAATTGTTTGATTACTTGACTGCTCCTTCCCTGAGTGCTGATTGTGGATCCAAGCAAATTGAAGTCTTTGAAAACTTCAGTCTTTTCTTCATTTATCATGATGTTATTTATTGGTCAAATTGTGAGAGTTTTTGTTTTCTTTATATTGAGGTGCAATCCATTTTCTGCCACTGACCTTGTTTTGATTAATGATATTGAGCTTTTGCCCCATCAGCAAATGAAGGTCTCAAAAGCTTTGTTCCATCCATGTCATAGTTAACTCTACTTTGACAAAGGCAGCTCTTGCCCAGCTGTATTTTCAGTGCATTCCAATCTGAGGGGCTCATCTTCCAGCACTATATCTGACAGTGTTCAGCTGCTATCCATAAGATTCAGTGGCTAACCATTCATTAACAACCTGTGATATGCAGATGATACAACTTTGCTTGCTGAAAGCGAAGAGGACTTAAAAGACTTAACTGATGAAAATCCGACAACCTTCAGTATAGATTGCACCTCATGTAAAGAAAACAAATCCGTCCAACTGGATAATGATTGTTTTTGTTAAGTGCTGTTGAGTCGGTTACAGCCCATAGCAACCCTCTGTAGGGTTTCCTAGGAGTGGCTGGTGAGCTTGAACCACCAACCTTGAGGTTCAAGATTGACTTTGTAGTCTAGCGCGCGTTAACCCATAGCGCCACAGCAGGATTTTATCATGTGAAGTGGAGAAAAAGTTGAAGTTGTCAAAGCCTTCATTTTGTTTAGATCCACAATCAACACTCATGGGAGCAGCAGTCAAGAAATCAAATGACATATCGCATTAGAGTAATCTGCTGCACGAGGACTAAGATGCGCCTGACCCAAGCCATGATATTTTCAAGCACCACGTATGCATGAGAAAGTTGGACAATGAATAAGGAAGATCATGGAAGACTTGATGTATTTGAATTATGGTGTTGGAGAAGAATATGGAAAAGATCATGGACTGCCAGGAGAACATAACATCTGTGTTGGGGGATGTACAGCCAGAATGTTCGGACATGTTAACAGGAGGGTCCAGTCCCTGGAGAAGGACATCATAACATGCTTGGTAAAGTGGAGGAACAGCAAAAACGAGGAAGACTCCCCTCCTCCCCCACAACGAGATGGATTGACAGCGGCAACACCAATGGTGCAGATGTAACAGCAATCATGAGAATGGTGCATGATTGGGCAGTGTTTTGTTGTGGTTTCCATAGGGTTCCTATGAGTCAGAACTGACTCGACGGTACCTATCAACAGCGATTCGGAAGTGGCTCAACCTCTCCTTCTTCCTAGTTTGTCTTAAGACTGAAAGCTATGCTGAAACATATCTACTATGAGTGATCCTACTGGTCTTTAAAATACCAGTGGCATAGCTTTTAGGATCACAGCAACATACAGGCCACCATAGTAGATAAACTGACAGATGAATGAATGGTGGACAATGTAATTTATGAATGGATTTTTAGGTAGATAAGTATGCTGAAAAGGTGTGGGAAGGTGCTACATACATAATTGTAGATGCTGCATATGCAATGGAGTCCTGGTGCGGCACTGTAGAGTAAGCACTGGACCTCAAAGTCGGTTTGAACCACAAGCACGGCAGTTCAAACTTACCAGGCCTTGCTCAGAAACCTTATACGGGGTTGCTATGAGTCAGAACCAACTTAATGGTACTAAACAACAACATATTAATATAGACAATAGAGCACATGAGGCATAGTCAGAGAAAACTTCTCAGATATAACCAAGCACCTTTTTGGGTGAAATCTCTAGGCTTGAAGGCCAGGGATCATAGATTGGGGGACATCTGCATCAATTGGCACAACATTCATAAAGTAAATGTTCTGCATCTTATTTTGGCGAGTAGCATCTGGGGTCTTAAAAGGTTGTGAGTGCACATCTAAGGTAACAGCTATTGGTCTCTTCCTATTCAAAACAAAGGAGAGTGAAGAAAACCAAAGACTTAAGGCAACAGTTTATACAGTGGACCATACAAACCACAGCCTCCATGATCCCAAGACCAGAAGAAGCAGACGGTGCCTAGTTAACCATTACCGACTGCTCTGACCCGGATCACAACAGAGGGTTCTGGACAGACTGAGAGGAAATTGTAGAACCAAGAGTCAAGTCAATAAAATGACCAGATCTACTGGCCTGATAGAAACTGGAGGTACCCCGAAGACATCATTCCAGCCTGGAACTGAAGCCATTTTCAGAGACTGCCTTTCAATCAAACAATAGGCCCATAACATAAACAATAATATCCCAGAAGAATGTATTCCTCAGGACAACCAATTATATGAGATTAAAAAGACAACGGTTTTCTAAAAGAAAATATGAGAAGGAAGGAAGGGGCAACAAATCTAAAGAAAGCCTAGAGCCCAGGGTTGACATGAGGAGAGTTCTGACATTGTGGGGAATACAACCAATGTCATGAAACACTTGATATACACACTGTTGAATGGGAAAGGAATTTAATCTGTAAACTTTCATCTGAAGTACACTGAAAACAAACAAACAAAACACAACCCAAAGCTCATGTCTCTACACGTATGAACGGGTAACATGATGGCCCATTGGAGCCACCACAGTGTCAGTCACATTGAGCACATACATGTTTAGGTTAGGTATATGATCGTTGTCACCAGACAGCTTTGTCTTCTAACCCATTTTTGCAGTCTAGCTAGCGTTAGCTTGTGTCATCTTGTAATAAGAAAAAAATATAAGAATTCTGTGTTGGCATGGAGATCGTTTGAACTATGCAGTGAGTTGAGCGGTCTGCCCAGTTAACTGTATGACTTTCTTCCTAGCAGAACATTTCCAGCTTGGTGTCTGGGTACCACACTGACACTTGGTGGCTGTGGTGCTGCCATCGCTGAGGGGCGTGTGGATATGGATGTGGGCACTGGAATAAATAGGCTGGGTACTGCTACTCTCCTGCCATGCGCAGATTGACTTCTATTGTGTAAATTTGTATTCTGTATTCTTGGCTTTAGCTAATGAAGTCCTCTCTCTCTGCCCTCCAATGCCAGTTCATGAAATAAAGGTGTCTTAGCATTACACTGGAGTCCTGGTGTGGTGCTATGGGTTAATGCACTGGACTGCAAAATCCGTTTGAACCGTGAGGTCGGTGATTCAAGCTCACCAGCCACTCCTCAGAAACCCTATTATACAGGGTCACTATGGGTCAGAACTGACTCAACAGCACTTAACAGCAATTGCATTACACCACTTCCTAGGACTGATGAGGGTATATTTCTATTCCAAATTCTAACCCAGAGTGAGTTATTTATCTAAGTTTGAGTAATGGTATTTAGGTGTGGCACTGAAGGATAAGCAGTGGATTGCTAATAGCAAGGTCACTGGTTGAAACCCAATAGCTGCTCCTTGGAAGCCCTGTAAGTTGGAACTGACTTGACGGCACTTAGCAACAATCAGGATATAAAAGGAGTCCTGGTGGCACATAGGATAAGCACTGGTCTGCTAACTGCAAGATCAGCAGTTCAAACCCATCAGCCACTCTAAGGGATACCCTATGGTAGTGATGGTGTATGGTGGAGTCGATTCTGACTCATAGCGACTCTGTACAGGGTTTCCGAGGCTGTAAATCTTTATGGGAGCAGAAAGCCGCATCTTTCTCCTGCAGAACAGCTGGTAGTTTTGAACTGCTGACCTTGAGGATAGCAGCCCTACTCGTAACCAGAAGTCCTTTGAAAAGCCCTATACAGGAGTCCTGGTGTGGGGCTGTGGGTTATTGCGCCAGACTGCAAGCCGTTTGAATTGCAAGGCTGGCAGTTCAAGCTCACCAGCTGCTCCTCGGAAGCCCTCTACAGGTTGCTATGGGTCAGAATGGACTTGACGGCACTTAACAACAACATACAGGGTCTCTATGAGTCGGAATTGCCTCAGTGGCAGTGGGCTTGGTTTGTTGGATCAGGATAAAAAGGAGCCCTGTTGGTGCAGTGGTTAAGTGCTCAGCTGCTAGCAGAAAGGTCAGTGGTTTGAAACCCACTGGTGATCTGCTCCCTTAAAGATAAAAGCCTAGGAAACCTTGTGAGACAGTTCTGCTTTGAATGATAGGGTCACAATGAGTTGGAATTGATTTGACAGCACACAATAACATCAGGATAGGATGGCAATCTTCTATAAATCCAGGTGTCTGATGTCTGCCTTTGAGAAGTCAGTCAGTGGTAGTTACTTTCTCCCAGTCTTTGGTTTCCAGGCGTGTTCTCCCCCAGAAAACAAGTCCGTTCTGTAGTCTATTTCTCTTGTCGTAGAAGGCACCCACACAGGTTTTGACTCTGTGCATCCCCTGTTTGGCAGAGTGACCTCCATTGCAGACCGGTTGAATGTGGACTTTGCCTTGATTCATAAAGAACGGAAGAAAGCTAATGAAGTGGACCGCATGGTGCTCGTGGGAGATGTGAAGGATCGAGTGGCCATCCTTGTGGACGACATGGCTGACACGTGTGGCACAATCTGTCATGCAGCTGACAAGTGAGTGTGGAGTTGTGGGGCCACTGGGGCAAGGAAATAGTGAACTGGACTATGACAGAAGGGCTAATAAGTGAGCTGATGGAAGGGATGATAAGTAGCTCAGGGGACTTCGCATTGGTCTAGCCTTTCAGTGCAATGTGTGCAAATTACTGAGCACTCTACTTTTTTTTTTTTGTCTCTTTTCATTTGAGTTTATTTAAACACAGTTCTCAAGGCATGAATGAAATTGGGCTTCCCTTATGGTAAGCAAAGGACCTGAAAAGAATTTTAAAGTCAACAGGCAAAGTCTTCAGCTTACCTATGACACAAGTATAATAGTGTTCCCTTCTTGTTTCCTGTACTTTGAAGCACCCAGTACTTTTTCACATAGCTAAAAGCTAGAATAAGAGTACATTTGTGGTGGAATGTACTTGCCAATGTAACTAGTTGAAATACTATTATCCCCTTGTAACAACTTGAAGAAATAGCCTTTTTTACATTGTGTAATTCTTCTCTTATTCTCCGCTATATAATACAGATTACACAAAGGCGGACAAATCCACAATTAGATAAGCATTCAGCATTTGCTGTATTGAAATATCTTTAGTTCTAAGACTAGAAGTACAGAGTTACAGAGCATTAATTTAACACTTAGTTGTGTATGTAAATATGGTACTTTTAATGAACTTGAAGAAAATAAGTATTTTTTGTTTTAAATTTACTACTGACAACTGAATTGGAACAGTTCTGCTAAGCATTGATATGTTAGAAAGAAAAGTAAAAATCAAACTGTTTATTGTTAACTTTTTTTGCCATTTGGTAGCATTTTACACACAGGCTTTGATCTTCAGAATACCCTAGATTCAGTAGAAAAACCTTTAAATGAAGTTTTGTACAATAAAAACTTCTCGGCAGTCAAAATTTAGACTGTAAAAAAATACATGCAAAACATACTTTTCGGAAAACACTTAACTTTGAACAAAGCACCAAACTACACAAATGCAGAATGAAAACAGCATTTTAACGCCACCAAAGTAGTCATCATCAAAGGTGTAAAAGTCACCTCACTTCACTAGGCACTGTTCACTTTTTTAAACATGAGACAATAAAAATATTGTCCACAATCAATATCCCAACTCTAGGGCATGTTTCAGAAAGTCTTCAAACTTCATGCTTTAATAGCGACGAGGAGAGTAGGATCGAGATCTGGAACGGTATCTGTATCCTCCACGACTATAGTAAGGAGAAGGTAACCGCCTTCTGTAAATCTGATCTCTATCTTGAGCAGCTCTCCATCCTCCTCCTCCTCCACCTCCTCCTCTGTATGATCTGCTGTAGTAATCCCGATCATCATAGCCACGATCATATCCTCTGTCATAGTAATCACGACGGCGTGAGCTGCCATAGGTAGGTCTTCCCATATAAATTCCAGGTGTTGGAGTATGTGGTCTTTTTGTTATGGAGAAATCGACTCTGATCCTCCGACCATCAAGCTCCATTCCATTGGCATGCTCTTTAGCTTCCTTAGCATCATCTACATTTTCAAAATATACAAAGGCAAATCCTCTTGAACGTCTAGACTGCTGGTCATATACAATGACACATCAGCAATGGGGCCATACTTGGAGAACACTTCTCTTAAATCTCGCTCTGTGGTGTATAAGCTCAACCCAAACACTCCAAGACAACAGTTGGGATCACGATTTGCCCGATTCCCAACATGACGCCTGCGAGTAGACATCGGAGAATGACTGTGGGTATGCCGTCTGCGATAATCTCGACTATAAAACCTGCTACGGGATCGTCTATGGGAGCGTGACCGAAAACGTGATCTTGTGTAATGTCTTCGAGAACTTCTTCTGGATCTAGACCTAGATTCAGATCTGGACCTGGACTTTGATCTGGAACGCCTGGAATCTTCCTTGGAGCGAGACCTTGCAGGGGTATGCCTTGCAGATTTCCCAGATCCATGAGCACTTCCACTTCTGGAAGCAGAAAGGGATTCCCGCTCGCCGTAATTCTGCTCGCCGCTATCGCTCATGACTCCTGGCTGCAGTCGCCGCTCGATGCGCTTCGATCGAAACTGTCAACCTCTTGGGCCTTCTTTACTGAGGCTCCCTGGCAGCCTGGCTGAACGTACTGCTTTCAGAGCCGCTGAGGCACGAAACGCCCCACGACGCCTCCGCACAGGTTCTCTCTACTTTTTTTAGCGAGTTAAAGTTCTTAGGTTTGAGAAGACAAATATATCTTTGCATTTCTATTTTACTTAAACTGATGACCTTAGTCTTACCTTTTAACTCTCCATTGTAGCCATATCTTACTTCAAATTCTTTCTAATATCTTGACTGCACTATTATTGTAAGTTGCCTCCTCACTGTTCTTGGATTTCAGTCTTTCCTCCCTGTATATTTCACATTGCCTCCTCTATTAGTTTCCTAGGCCTGTCATAAACAACAGAACCACAGACGGGATGATGTTATGGATTGCATTGTGCCCCCATGTGTCCTCAAACATGCTGTCAGATGTAAGTCAGCTAAAACAAGGCCAGGGACTGACTGTGGGAACAGACCATCAAATTGTTGATATGAGAGTTCAGGCTGAAGCTGAAGAAAAGTAAAACAAGTCTATGAGAGCCAATATATGATCTTGAGTATATATCCCATCTGAACTTAGAGACCACTTCCAGAACAGATTTGACACATTGAACACTAATGACCAAAGATCAGATGAGTTGTGGAATGCCATCAGGAACGTGCATAAAGAAATTAAAAAGACAAGAAAGAAAAGACCAAAGTGGATATCAGAAAACACTCTGAAACTTGCTTGTAAACCTAGGGCACCTAAAGTAAATGGAAGAAATGGAAGTAAGAGAACTGAACAGAAAATTTCAAAGTCAAGTATTATAATGAAGTGTGCAATGACCTAGAGTAAGAAATCCAAAAAGGAACAACATACCCAATATATCTCAAATTGTAAGAGCTTAAGAAAAAAACATGAAGCCTCAAGTGGCAATACTGACGGATTCTATGTGGTGCTGTAGGATTAGCACTGGACTGTGAACCACAAAGTCGGCAGTTCAAACCCATCAGCTGTTCCTTGGAAACCCTATACAGGGTCTCTATGAGTTGAAAGCAACTCGATGGCACTTAACAGCAACAATAACATGGATAAAATATTGAATGATGCAAGAAATGTCAAAGAAGATGGAAGGAATATCTAAAATAATTGCTGAACAATCAACCATTTCAAGAGGTAGAAGAAACAAGTCTGAGCTTCACTGAAGGTATTAGTGAAAAACAAGGTTCCAGGAGTTGATACAATACCAACAGAAATATTTCAACAAATGTAACGTTGGAAGCACTCATTTGTCTGTTACAAGAAATTTGAAGGAGAACTACCTGGCCAATCAACTGGAAAAGATCCATATTTGTACCCATTCCAAACAAAGGTAACCCAACAGAATGCTGAGATTATCGAATAATATCATTAACATCACAGCCAAGTAAAATTTTGCTAAAGATAAAACTGTTGCAGCAGCTCATTGACAGCAAGTTGCCAGAAACTCGAAAGTAGGTAGCTTTAAAAAATGTCTCCTCACAGTTCTGGATGTCAGCAGCCCCATGGTATCTCTGAAGGCTGGAGGGAAAGGTGCTTCCTTGTCTTTTCCAGCTTCTGTTAGCCACAGACATTCCTTGGCTTGTGGTAGCATCCCTCTAGTCTCAACCTCCATCTCCATACGACTGTTTTTCCTTTGTATCTTTTTCTGTGACTTTTTACTTTTTTATACTGAGCCATGGCATTGCATGGGCTCAAGGCATTCGACTGCTTATTGAAAGGTCAGTAATTTAAACCTACTAACTGTTCTGTAGGAAGAAAGATACAGTAGTCTGCTTCCATAAAGATTTGTAGCCTTGGAAACCCTATGGAGCCTTAGGGTTTCTGAGACTGTAAATAGAGAAGCAGGCAACCCAGTCTTTCTTCACAGAGGGGCTTTACCTGTTTCACCACAGGGCTCCTTTGACTGGCACATTGTGGTGTTGTTAAGTGCTGTTGAGTTGGTTCTGACTCATAGTGACTCTGTGTAGCATTTCCGAGGAACTGCCGACCTTGTGGTTCCAAGTCCAGTGCTGATCCTACAGTACCACACCAGGAGTCCATAAAAAACATATTTGTGTGCCGAATGGCTCTGGTTTGGATCCTGGAGTATGCATTTATAAAACTCATTTTGTCCTCTTATTAGTTAATGTAATGCTAATTGCTGTAACTGGTTAATTCCCTGAAAGTCAGTGGCTTAACATTATATAGTTTCATTCTTACTCATTCCATATTTCCAACGCAAGTTGGACTCATTTTCTCTAAATAGTAGTTTAGCAACCCAGGGATCCAGATACTTTCAATCTTGTGGCTTTTATTTTCATTTTTATTTTTCATATATTTCATTTCTATTCTATTCTATTTATACCTATATAGAGAGAGAATAGAATAAAATAAAATAGTATTCTTTCTCTTCTATTCCATTCCATTTTCATTTTGGCTAACCAGAAAGAAAAAAGAGCATAGAGGATCAGCCATAGATGAGGTTTCTGAGCCTGGCCAGGAAGTAGTATACATTCTGTCCATATTTCAGTAGACTGAATTAGTCACATGGCTCCGCCTGACTATGCTAGGGAAATGAGAAATGTAGCCCAGCTATGTGCTCAGGAAGACGACTCGAGGGATTTGTTGAGCACAGCAGTCTCTTCCATAGTTCTTTTTCCGTGAAACTAAACCTATTCTTTCTCCTTCTCCTTAAGTCTGAATCTACAGTGACAAGTAAGATTAATCCAGTTCAACTCTGTGTTTTCTTCTAGACTTCTCTCAGCTGGAGCCACCAGAGTTTATGCTATCTTGACGCACGGAATTTTTTCTGGCCCAGCCATCTCTCGCATCAACAATGCATGCTTTGAAGCAGTAGTGGTCACCAATACCATACCTCAAGAGGATAAGATGAAGCATTGCTCCAAAATACAGGTAAGAATGCGATTCTAGTAAAATACGACTTCACAAACTTTTAAAGAACTGGTTGCATAAATGCTTAGTAGTAGATGTCTGCCATGAGTTATCCCAAAGCATGGGTTGGAAGTCACTCGTGCTAATTATTTTAAGTGCTTGTTAAAATGCTGACTCCTCTGTCTTGTCCCAAACATACAAAACCAAAGATCTAGGAGCCAGCATTTTGAAGTACAGTTTGAAGTACTTGAACCACACAGGTTTGAACTGTGCAGGCCCTGTTAGACATGGTTTGTTTGTTTCCCTGTTACTATTGCAGTGAACTCGAGCCATGTGAGTATCCACTTGTAACTCTAGTGAGTAACTGGAGTGACAAACTGCTCACGCGAAGATGATTTGCACCATTGGATGTTTTAAGCTGATAAGTCACAAGACTTGAGATCACCATACTGGCAAGAGGGAAAAAAAATCACGTTATAAGTGGGCCCACATAGTTTAAACCTGCATTCTTCTTGGTCAACTGTTATTCCCAGAGTAAATGTTAGACACTAAATAGACACTAAAGTTTGAGTACTGTTTCATGAAACATTATTTAATAATGTGTGCAGTTGATCCATTAGCTGTCTGAAATTACTATTTAGAATTGGAGGGTGGTTGTCATTCTAAAGTTTTGCTTTTCTGTCTAGGTATTCCTTTTTCTTTATTCATTCTTTGTATATTTTAATCCTCCACCTCCCCCGACTTTGCCTTTTGATTCTTCCCTAAGGAGTTATCTTTAAAATGTTAGGAAGAGTTGCTGAATGCAGCTCAGGAAGGGAGGCAGCACATGTTTTGTGAGGAAGGGCACTCATTGGGCCGCTCAGCAGTGTCTGCAAAGTTGCCAGCTATCTCTTGTGTAATGCTAAGCTGCCGCTTCTCTGCCTTTCAGGTGATTGACATTTCCATGATCCTTGCAGAAGCCATCAGGAGAACACACAACGGGGAATCGGTTTCCTACCTTTTCAGCCATGTCCCTTTGTAACAATCACTTCAGAGGCTTTGGAAAAAGAAACATCACCCCGCCCTTTGTTTTTCCCTTGGTATTTGACAAAAACTTCTGCAGAAGACCCAGCTTGCTCCAGTGTAGCTTTCCGCATCCCACACCCGGTATTTTACAGTTTATCCTAATTTGGGGAGAGACAGCTTAAAATTGCTGGCATCTCCAACCTGCATTGTCTCATTCTGGCTTCCTTGTTGATTTGGGGAGCCTTGCAGCTTTAACTCTAGCTCAGCTACTACAAGTGTTCCAGCTTGGAGGGTGTCATGTGGAGCTGTTTGAAGGTGACTGGGGAAGCTTAGATTGCTTTGCATGTGAATACTTCAGGGGTTTTGGGTGTTGTTCAGAACAACTAGCAACCAAGTCAACTCAGTACATATTCCCCTTGTGGTATGTCACACACCCATGTGTCACAAGTTTACTTATGTCTATGGCAAATTGCTGCAAGAGCCCTAGGCAACTCCCAACTTAGTTCTCCTGGTTGCTGTCCACCTCCGCCTCCCCCATCCCAATAAGGCTGGAGCCAGCAGCTTTCAACTTGAGCAGCCATTGGCGGGGAGGCGGGGTGTGGTGGGGGGTATGGGGCGGTGGGGTGGGGGGCGTCCACAGGTCATGAGGGAAGGCAGCACGGTATCTGCCAGGCTTCTTGGGAGAGAAAACTGGATCCTTCACCATCTGTTCAAAACTGTGTATCTTGAATTAGCCTTTGTGTCTTTCCCATTTCGATTTGACTTTGCCTTCCACCATCTTGACCTTTTCCTGGCCAAATAATCCTCTTGGGTGCAAATGATTATGTCCCATAGTCTTATAGAAAGCCAGCTTGCTCCCTGCTGTGTAATGTGTAGCACAGTACATGACTTTGCTGTAACTTAATCTTCCTTGGCTGCTGCCATCTTGATTTGAGATGATTTCGTGGCGCCATTTGATAATTTAAATCTTTTCATCATCTTTCCATGGATCCGATTAACCTCTCAAATGACATGAAATTTCTGTTAAAAATATTGATGTCACTGTCTCCTGTCAAGGAAACTAATAAAGTGTTTGTATGAATGTGACTGTGGGTCTGTATTGTATCTATACTGATTTCTTTGCTGAAGGTTTCGATTTGATGTCTTGCTGCCCAATAATTTGTTTCCAACCTATAAGCTGCATTTGAAAGAAGAAAGAAATTGGCAGCAGTTAAGTGTTCAAGAGTAAAGATGTCGCTTTGAGGACTAAATTGCCTCCTGGTGTGAAGTTGTAAGATAAGCATTGGACTGCTAACCTCAAGGTCGGTGGTTCACACCCACCAGCCACTTCTTGGAAACCCTATTCAAGGTCGCTGTGAGTTAGAACGGACTCGATGGCACTAAACAGCAAACAGTAAATGCTTGTGAAAGTTGGGCACGGAATCAGGAAGACAGTAGGAAGAATTGATGCATTTGAATTATGGTGTTGGGACTGCCAGAAAAGCAAGAGTGTGTTGGAAGAAATAGAGCCAGAATGCTCTTTAGAAGTGAGGATGGTGAGACTTTGCCTCTCGTTCTTTGGACATAGTATCAGGAGGGACCAGTCCCTGGAGAAGGGCATCATTGTTTGAAAAGTGGAGGGTCAGAGAAAAAGAGAAAGGGCCCTAAGGAGATGGATTGACACAGTGGCAGCAACAATGAGCTAAAACAACTATTGTGAGGATGGCACAAGATTGGGCAATGTTTAGTTCTGTTGTGTGTAGGGTCCCAATGAATCAAAACCTACTTGATGGCATTTAACAACAGCAGTTTCTAGAATTGACTCATATGGAACCAATTGTCAAATGTGAGAATTCCCCTTCATTTGTTAGTCATTGACATTTGTTAATTGGCATTTAATTCCAACCCTTCTAACCTCTAGTCCCTTGCCACTACCACCAAACAATAAAACACTGCCTTCAAGTCAATTCTGATTCAGAGGCCCCATAGGACCGTAGAACAGCCTCATAGAGTTTTCCAGACTGTAATCTCTACAGAAGCAGACTGCCATAGCTTTCTCCTACTAGAAAAGCAAGTAGGTTCAAACTGCCAACCTTTGGATTCGCAGCTAAGCACTTAACCGCTGTGCCACCAGAGCTCCTTAATCCTTGGAAAGGTCAATATGCAAAATTGAAGAGTTGTAGTGCATTCCAACAGTTTTTGTGTCTTTGTGCACCACCAAATAAAGGTTAAGCATTGGACTCCTAACTGAATAGTCCATTTGGGTGACCTTGCCGGTATTTGAGATATCAGTAGCATAATCTCCAGCATCATAGCAAGTACACAAGCCATCAAAGCAGGACAAACTGAGAGGTGGTGGCTCTCACCCTTAGAACCAGATAAAGGCCAAGCTTGTCAGTTCTCAAAGCTACAGCTAGAAAAGGCTTGTTTAATCTCAAACCGGGTCTTCTAGCCCAAGTCTCCTTACCAGACTTGGACTAGAAATGGTTCTTGCTGAAAAATGAACTTGTTGGTTAATAGCGTATAGCCCATAACAACCTAAGAGTATTGGAATCATAAAAAGCCAGAAATTCAAAGAAAGAAAAAAACAAAACCAGAAAACTATAGACCTGCCTCCATAGTAGTATCTCACACACATATACATATATATACATAAGGAGCTCTGGTAGCGTAGTGGTTACGAATCGGGCTGCGAACCGGAAGGTCAGCAGTTCGAAACTACCAGCTGCTCCGTGGGAGAAAGATGAGGCGATCTGCTCCCGTAAAGATGTACAGCCTCGGAAACCCTATTCAGGGTCGCTATGGGTCGAAACCGACCCGATGGCACTTAACAACAACAACAACAACATATATATACATATACATATATATATTCACACACATAGGAGTAGCTGGTGAGCTTGAGCCACCAACTTTGCAGTTCAAATAACTTTGCAGTCCATTAACCCACAGTGCCACATCAGGATTATACACACACAGACACACATATATGGAGAGAGAGATGGCGTGGTGCTGTAGGATCAGCACTAGACTGTGAGTCACAATATGTTCTTAAGTGTTGTCGAGTCGGTTCCTACTTACAGTGACTTCTGTATAGGGTTTTCGAGGATCAGCTGGTGGTTCAAACTGCCCTTGCAGTCTAGTGTTTATCCTACAGCGCCAGGAATAGGTTATATGGACTGGTGAGTTTGAACCACCGACCTTGTCATTCAAACCAACCTTGAGGTGGAGTGCTTATCCTATGATGCAACACTAGGACTCCATGTGGAAACTATACAGGATTGCTATGAGTCAGAACCGACTTGACAGCACTTAACAACAATATACATATATATATAAACAAAATATGCCATTTCAAGCAAATTTTAGTGTACAATTCAATGACATTACAGGTATGCATTGCTTAGCATCCATGATACATTCTGTGAAACAGGACATTATGTAATTTGGATGTTGGGCAAACACCATATTATAAACAGGAGGGAGGCACACAGGATGGTCACCAGTTGGACCCACAACATGTCCCACCACTGCTGTGCTGAGGGACTATGCAAAAACTTTGGACTCCACTGTTGCCAGTCCTGTGTGTTCTCAACCCAGTATCCAAGAGTTACATCCAGCCCTCACCCACCACCCACCAGTCTACTTCCCTTCCTTCCTCCCTGCCAGCTTTCTCTGCCCCCTTAGTGGGCTTTAAACTCTTCCAGCCCTGCTCATCCTTCCTGTTCTTCCTCACATGACTACCGCTCTATCAGAACCATGGGCCTGGGCTTCACTCACAGAGCTCAGGACTGAGTGGAGGCAGTGGTCACAGGGAAGAGCCCATTCAGCAGCTCCAGGGACATCTGCGCAGTCCCTGCCTGAGGTGAGGATGGTGGGCTAGGCAGCCACAGGTGAGCACAGTCCCAGAGCAGATGTGGGACCTGGAGAGCTAGTAAGAGACAGATTGGATAACCTCCTAACTAGCAAAGTATATCTGCTATGCACTGTTCTTTGCTCAGTAGGCATGTTTAAACTCTATTATAAGCTCATGGGACCACAGGTTGTCAGATGTTGCCCAAACGGATATTACGTATTGCATTTACTCTCTTGTGCAATCATCACTTTTGGTTTCCAAAAGGTTTTCCTCACTCTTAACAGAATCTCAGTGAGTCCTAAGCAATGAGTCCCTCTTTCCCACTTCTCCCCACCCATGGTAACCACAAATAAACTTCAGTCTCTATGCATTTGCTTAGTATAAATATTGCATATGAGTGGGATACAGTATTTGTTCTTTTGTGTCTGACTTAATTCAGTCAGCATAATATTTTCAAGGTTCATCCATGCTTTAGCATATATCAGCACTTCATTTCTCTTTATAACTAAGTAATATCCATTGGATATAGGGACCACATGCTTTTCCAGTCATCTGTTGATGGATACTTGGGTTGTGCAGTGCAATACATTAGCTTTATATAGCCTTTTTAGCTGTGGTCCTGTACCTCCCCCAGAGTGATTGGCAGGGCCACAATCTTGTAAGGAATTAGCCAGTTTGTGGTCTTGGTGGGAGAGGCATGGTTTGTTAAAGACAAGTGTTTGCTTATATAAGAACCAACGTCGGAGCGGTTCAGGGGGTACTTTACTATCAAGAAGAGTCTGGAGCACAGCATGTCCCTTGGACCAAAGACCCAAGATTCCTGTACTGGAAACCTCTAAGATCTAGAAGAAAGAGCTGTAACACTGAAGATAGCAAGAAGCAGCAGAGGTGAGCTTGCTGGCCCACGTATCAAGAGCTGAGTGCTTTCAGGCTAACCAGCCAGTGGATTCAAAGAGCTAATGCTTGCAAGAGAGGTCTGAGTTGCACACCATTCCTCACACCTAGGCAGCAAGGGCCAGGTAGCTTGGTGGCAATAGAGCCCTGTAGGCCCAGGTAGCATGGCGGAAGCTGGTCTTAGAGGCTTTACAAGAGCCCAGGATCAGAGCGAGAGAACCAGAGGCCAGGGAGGTCCAGTTGCAAAGCAGAACTCTAGAGTTCTGTGCATGCAGTCGTCCAGTGCAGTGTGGTGATAAATGGAGGCAGCAGTGACGTCAACACAGCATCTGACTTGAACCAAGACATGCCTGCCCAGAGACTTAAGAATGGACATGGGTAATTTGCGGAAAAATAAGTGTGTGGCGCTGTGGAATAATACACTGGACCGCAAGGTTGATGGTTCAAACTTACCAGCCGCTCCTCGGAAACCCTATACAGGGTCGCTATAGGTCAGAACCAACTCGACGGCACTTAACAACAACATATGCCTTATGGTGGGCCAGAGGTTTGTGGCACAGCCTATCTTCACGTACAATGCTGACAGACTGACAAAGCACACAGGTTGTTAAGGATCTTTCCTTTCTTGTACACTTGCTGAATTAATGAGAAGAGTCAACGGGGATGGGTAGCTCTCTCCCTCCTCCCAGACCTTGGTAACATTCTCAGCATCAAAGACTCAGAAACCCAGTCAGCTCCTTTGCTCCCGCAGAGTCCTTGTTGGTGTGCTCCTCCTGAACAACTTCTCATTTTGGATTGCTGTTGTTGTCAAGTGCCGTTGAGTTGGTTCCAACTCATAGTGACCCTGTAAAGGGTTTCTGAGGAGCAGCTGGTGGGTTTGAACTGCCAATCTTGTGGTTTGCAGATTAGTGCTGATTCTACAGCACCACACCAGGAGTTCTCTTTTCGGATGTTGTTGTTGTTGTTAGGTGCCACCGGGTAGGCACCGACTCATAGCAACCCCATGCACAACAGAACGAAACAATGTCCGATCCTGGGCCTACTTCACTACTGTTGCCACACTTGAGTCCATCGATGCTGCCATTTGGCCAATCCATCTCCTTGGGGGTCTTCCTCTTTTTCTCTGACCCTCCATCTTACCCAGCATGACATTCTCCAGCGACTGTTCCCTCCCGACAACATGTCCAAAGTATGAGAGACGAAGTTTAGCCATCTTGGCCTCCAAGGAGCACTCTGGCTGCACTTCTTCCAAAACAGATCTATTGGTTCTTTTGGCAGTTCATGGCACTTTTAGTATTCTCCTCCAACACCACAATTCAAAAGCATCAACTCTTCTATGATCTTCCTTATTCACTGTCCAGCTTTCGCATCCATATGAGGTTATTGAAAATACCATGGATTGGGTCAGGCCCACCTTAGTCCTCAAGCTGACATCTTTGCTCTTCAACACTTTAAAAAGTTCCTGTGCAGCAGATTTGCCCAGTGCAATACGTCGTCTGATCTCTTGACCGCTGCTTCCGCGAGTGTTGATAGTTGACCCAAGAAGAATGAAGTCCTTGACAACTTTAGTCTTTTCTCCATTGATAAGAATGTTGTTTATTGGTCCAGTAGTGAGGATTTTTGTTTTCCTAACATTGAGATGTAATCCATACCGAAGGCTGTGATCTTTGATCTTCATCAGTAAATGTTTTAAGTCCTCTTCAATTTCAGCAAGCAAGGTTGTATCATCTGCATATCTCAGGTTGTTAATAAGTCTTCCTCCAATCCTGATGACACGTTTTTCTTCATAGAACCCAGTTTCTCGTATTATTTGCTCAGCATACAGGTTGAATAAGTATGGTGAAAGAACACAACCTTGTCACACACCTTTCCCAATTTTAAAACATTCAGTGTTTCCATGCTCTGTTCGAACAACTGCTTCTTGGTCCAGGTACAGATTTCTCAGAAGTACAATTAAATGTTCTGGAATACTCATACTTCTCAATGTTGTCCATAGCTTGTCATGCTCCACACAATCGAAAGCCTTTGCATAGTCAATAAAGCATAGGTAAATATCTTTCTGATCTTCTCTGCTTTCAGCCAAGATCCATCAGACATCAGCAATGATATCTCTCATTCTACGGCCTCTTCTGAATCCAGCTTGAACCTCTGGAAGTTCTCTGTCAATGTATGATTGTAGCCGTTTCTGTATTACCTTTAGCAAAACTTTACTCGCTTCTTTTCGGATAGGCTGTAGTATATGCCTCTGTGATGGCCTACTGCCCCTCACCCCCACCCCAGATCCCTGCAAGAGACCTGAGAGTCTTCCCTGGCTAACAGAATCTGACCCTTCTCTCCATCTGTAACCTGTATGGAATTATTTTCCCCAATGTATTTCTCCAGTAGCTCAACTACGTTTGCTTCAAAATAGAGGGATGGGCGGGGGAGCTCTTTTGAAGCAAACGTATCAGAAGCCTTGATAAGTTTGGCATACGAAATCATTTGACAGCAGCTCCCCTTTTGTCTTGTTGCTCTACCCATATAGTTGCCCTGAGTTCACATCTTGTATGTCTGATTCAGGATTTGACTCTCAAACAAAACAGCACAGCCGTGTCTGGCCAATTCAGAATGCCTGGGCAGTACTCTGAGTTAGACCAGAACCACACAACCCAATTTTAATTATCCCCCTCAAAGTTCTTGGGGTGAGACCTCAGTGAGGCAGGGAGGAGCACAATGAGGGGAGGGCTGAGCTAGCAGTTGAAGCCCCTTCGTTCCCACGGCTGTGGCTGCTGAGCTGTCTCTGACAGAGGACACTCCCCTCGCATTCCTATCTGGCAGCCACTACCAGGCACACAGGGTCGGTCACTGCTGTCTAGTCACCACTAGGGGGAGCCAAGCAGAAGCTAGAGAGAAAGAATGCCTGAGGGAAAATGACTTGAGAGCTTCTCATTCAAGGGCTCTAGTACTGGGATGATCCACAGTCTAAACACCTGTCAGGTCGTCAAGTTCCTTTTTCCTTTTGTGTCCTCAGAAGCCAGATTAACAACACAATACCCAATTCAGGCTCATTCAGCAAACAGGAAGTGCACCAATCATAAATATGCCTGTTGCTTTCCACTGGATTCTGACTTAGAGCAAGTGACCCTATATGACAGATGAGAACTGCCCTATAAGTTTTCTGTAAGAAATAAGAAAGAAAGAGACGAGGAGAGAAACCTGGCTTCAACAGCACGCAGGTTTATTGAGAGCAAACCTGGGGGACTTAGTCACAAAGACCAAGAACCCGCCGGCTCCTTAAGTATTTAAGGCGGTGTGGTCCAGGGTACAGTTTCCAATGGGCGGGGTTATGGAGATTTTCCTGAAACCTGAAACTACCGAGGAAAGTTTCTTGGTGTAATAAAGACTTAAGCTTTCTGGAGACCGGAAGCTTAAGCAGGACTTTATTTGTTGATCAGTGCAGGGTCCTCCAGTTTCCAAGGATCTCTGGTAGCATAGTGGTTATGAATTGGGCTGTGAACTGCAAGGTCAGCAGTTCAAAACTACCAGTAACTCTGTGGGAGGAAGATGTAAAGATTTATAGCCTGGGAAACCCTGTTAAAGGGTCACACATATTACCAACAATAACAACAATCTTTATGGGAGCAGATGGCCAGGTCTTTTTTTCCAACAGAGCAGCTGGTGGGTTTGAACCAAAGACTTTTCAGATAGTAACTGAGCACTTAACCATGGTGCTACAAGGACTCCTTTTATACGTTGTTGTTGTTAGGTGCCATCGAGTCTGTACCAACTCATAGCGATCCTATGTACAACAGAACAAAACACTGCCCGATCCTGGGCCAACCTCACAGTTGTTGCCACGCTTGAGTCCATTGATGCTGCCATTTTGCCAATCCATCTCACTGGGGGTCTTCCTCTTTTTCTCTGACCCTCCACCTTACCAATCATGATATCCTTCTCCAGCGATAGATCCCTCCTGGTAATATGTCCAACGTATGAGAGACAAAGTTTGGCCATCCTGGCCTTCAAGGAGCACTCCAGCTGCACTTCTTCCAACACAGATCTGTGGATGCTATTCAGTTGGTTCCAACTCATACCAACCCTGTGTATAAGGTTTCTGAGGAGCAGCTAGTGGGTTTGAACTGCTGACTTTGTGGTTCACAATCCAGTGCTGATCCTACAGTGCCACAGTAGGAGTCCTATGATTCTATAGCTCAATGAATTTTCACAGATACTAGACATACGGAAACAAATATGAGGGTGAGTTAAAAAAAAA
>NW_006408677.1:2789274-2799398 GCF_000296735.1 Chrysochloris asiatica | reverse complement strand
CGGTTCGAAACTACCAGCTGCTCCGTGGGAGAAAGATCAGGCTTTCTACTCCCATAAAGATTTACACCCTCGGAAACCCTGTACAGGGTCACTATGGGTCAGAACTGACTCGATGGCACTTAACAACAACAACAACATATATAGATAGATAGATAGATAGATAGATAGATAGATAGATAGATATAGATATATTTCTAATAGGTTTCCACGTCATACATGCAAGAGCTTATTACAACAAAATACTTTTAAGCACATCTCCTTGGTCAGTGAATGGCTGCAGAAAAAGTTCTCTCAGTAATAGACTTGTCTTAGTGAGCTCTGGTAGCGTAGTGGTTACAAATCGGGCTGCGAGCCGCAAGGTCAGCAGGTCGAAACTACCAGCTGTTTCATGGGAGAAAGATGAGGTGTTCTGCTCCCGTAAAGACTATGGGTCAGAACCGACTCCACGGCACACAACAACAACAACAGTCTCATAAGATGACTTCCAGAAAAAAGCCCAATCCTAACAGTGGCTTCTGAGGGGATTTGCTGGGGCAGTTCAATTGAAAGTAGAGAGGTCAAATCAGAAGATTATAATGACTGTTTGGGAGGATTCCAAAGGAATAATTTTTTTTTAAAGTTTTTATTGTGAATTATATGATAGTTTACACGGGAGAACACCAGCTTTACATTCATCCTATTGTATTTCGTTTCATTGCAATGATTATAATCCCCTCCATGCATCATCAATCAATCAAAGGGTACATCCCGCAAGTCTGTCCCCCAGCCGTCAGCACACAGCCCCTCTCTCTCCCTGAATCCAGAGTCCCCAGATGCTCCATCTCTCCATGTCATCATCTCTGCCTCCATTTCTGGTGTCACTGCTTCTCTGGATAGTGTCCCGCTCTCTGCTCTTCTCACTTGATGGTCCCAGGAACCTCTGCTCCTGGACTGCAAATTCAACCACTCCCCTCCTTTTGTTACAAAACATTTACCTTTACATTTATGACCCTCACAGTCAGTCCTGGTAGTAATTATTCACTATTGTAACACAAGAGTCCTATCCCCATATCCTTTCATCAGCCCCATCCCAACAGATTGGAAACCACTCAGTGGAGATTCTACCTTCCCCGCCCCCTCTGGAACTAGGCTCCTTCTTGAAAGCTTGTAAGCCAGTCACTTCTTGCCTTTGTAGCACCCCCATTTTGGGTAGCCAATGTCTAAGTTGCCCATCCCTGCCAACCCTGTGTACAGAGGGGGTGGGAATGCTGCTCGCTGTAAAGATTAGTTCCCTCTTTTGAGCTACTACATCCATAAGTATAGGTCAAGTTCATCAAATTGTAGCAGATTACTCTTTATTTTTCCTCTCTTTCTTCTTCTAGTTGAGTTCTGATCATCCAGCCATTGAAGTCAGGTTAATTGGGTACTATCTGCAAGTGTGGGTGTTCTTGTGCATCTCCCCTCACTTCATATCAGTTGGACACTTCACTCTCCACTCTAGTCCTCTTTGGTCATGTCACTGCCTCTGGACCAAGTCTTGTCTTAATGGCTCCCGAACAAACAGCTTACTTGTTCTTGTAGTAGTCAGTCAGACTGCCGTTATTGTTTTTCAAGAAGTATTTTCTGTTCTTCTAGCTGCTCCAGGCTGGTCTACTTGTCCTTTCAAGTGGAAATTTCCCACCTCAGAAAATCTTCTGGGGGGTACAGGATTCCACCTATGATCTTATGCAATATAAAGGGTCCACAGGAAGCCTCTTTCACTGGGCAAGTTCTAGCCCCCTTTAAGGTATTCCAATCAGTTATAGGCTGTAGACAGACTTACAAGCTTTCTATTATGATGTTTCTGGCTATTCCTTTCTCTCACCCTCAAGTGTCTATTTTACAATGGCAGGCAAGGGAAACCAAGATTCAAAAGACAGCCAAGCATCTTAACATTATTTCCCCTCTTTTACCCATTCAAACCATGCCTCATTCCCTATATCCCATAGCCCTGTTGTTCCAAGGTTTTGCGTACATCATTATTTATCAAAGGAATACTCTTGATGGATTTTCTCACAGGATGATCACGAGGGGTTACTTCAAAGAAGTTTTGAGAAAACTGAAAACTGCTTTGGTGAGAAAGAGTCCAAGAAAATTGTGCCAAGGAATTTCTTTCCCCTCAAGACAATGCACCTGCTCATTCTTGGAGGGCAGCAAGGGCCATCCCAGGAAAATATCATTCATAAATATTACCCTATCTGCCTTACAGCCCCAATCTTGCACCTTCAGACTTCTCTTAGTTCCCCAAACTCAAAGAACATAGAAAAGGAACACAATTAGAGTCACTTGAGAATGAATTGCCATTTTTAAGTCGTTGATGTAAAATGAAAAGCAGATAATTCTTTGGGGAAGGGTTGTCGTTGTTGTTGTTAGGTGTCATTGAGTTGGTTGTGACTCATAGTGACCCATGCACAACAGAATGAAATGCTGCCTGGTCCTGTGCCATCTTCACAAGCATTGTTAAGCTTGAGCCCATTACTGCTGCCACTGTGCCAATCCTTCTCGTTGGGGATCTTACTCTTTTTTCACTTTTACAAAGCATGATGTCCTTCTCTAGGGACTGGTTTCCTAATAACATGTCTAAAGTATGTGAGATGAAGTATTGCCATCCTGACCTCTAGGGGGCATTCTGGCTGTACTTCTTTCAACACAGATTAGTTTGCTCTTCTGGCAGTCCATGGTACTTATGAGACTCCTCTCCAACACCATAATTCAGATGCATTGATTCTTCCTCGGTTTTCCTTTATTCATTGTCCAACTATCACATGCATAAAAGGCGATTGAAAACACCATGGCTTGGGTCAGGTGCATCATAGGCCTCAAACTGACATCTTTCCTCTTCTACAGCAGATACGCCTTTTTGTTTTTTAAAAGTTTTTTGTTTTTTTTTAAGTTTTTGTTGTGTATTGAGTAAAAGTTACAGGGCAGATCATCAGTTTTACATTCAACAAATCATATACCTTGTTTCATTGCAATGATTATAATCCCCTCCATGTACCATCAGATAACAGTAGTTCTATTCACTTTAGCTCTTTTTTTTTTTAAAACCACTCAGGTGTATATAATAATTTACACCACCAAAGGGCACATTCTGTAACTCTGCCTCCTGCCATGAATCTAGAGTCTTTAGCTGCTCCCTCTCCATGTCCTTGTCTGTGCCTCCATCTCTGGTGTCACTGCTTCTCCGGATAAGGTCCCACATTCTGCTTGTGCTCGTCTCCCTTGATGGTCCTAGGGTCCTTTGTTTCTGGACTGTGAGATTAACTACTTCCCCATTTTTTGTACAAAACTTCTACCTTTACAATTGTGCTTTGGCATTTGGCCATGATAACTATTACTATTGAATCATAAGAATCTTATCCCCATCTCTTTTAACCAGACCCATCTAGACAAGATGAAAACTATTCAGTGGGGACTCTTTCTTCCCCCACACACTCTTAAACCAAACTCCCTCTTGAAACCTTGTAAGCCAGTCACTTCGTGCCTTTATCACCCATTCATTTTAGGTAGCCAATATTTAAGTTGCCCATCCCTATCCACCCTGTGTACAGTGGGGATAGCATTGATACTTGATGTGAAGACTCTTTCCCTCTCTGTTGGTATTTAGAGTTACTACCTCCATGAGTATAGGTCAAGTTCATCAAATTATAGCAATTTACCCTCATTTCCTTTATCAAAAAAAAATTTTTTTTTTTTTTTTTAATCCTCCTCTAGTCGAGTTCTGATTATTAAGCCATCTAGGCTAGGTCAAATGGGTACTCTCTGCAAGTTTGGGTGTTCTTGTACGTCTCCCCTCACTTCGTATCAGCTGGATGCTTCACTCTCAGCTCTAGCCCTCTGTGGCTATGTCTTTGTCCATGGGCTCAGGTGTCCTCAGGTCTCACCAAACTTTGGACCAACCAGCCCTTCCTCTTCTCTCTCTCATCTCCAAGTCAATGAGAGTCTATGGATCGTGGTTGAACTCAGCCCATTCCTTCATTGCTGCCTTTTCCCCTCTTCCACTCACCAGTAGACCAATGTGGTCGCCAGCAAGCTTACATGACTGCTCATGTGTTCCCTTTGAGTTCTAGTCTTAGAGGGGGGCCATAATACGCCTTTGATTTCTTTCTTTTTTTTGTTTTTACTGAGTGCAATGTTTTTTGGTTCTTTAAAAAAACTTTTTATTGTAAATTTGAGTAAAGGTTTACAGAGCAGATCATTGTTTCACATTCAACAAATCATATACTTTGCTTCATTGTATGGTTGCACTCCCCTCCATGAACCAACAGTTAATAGTTTACCTCTATTGCATTCCTCCCTGTGTCTCCCACCACCCCCACCTTTCCTCTGCCAACTTCCCGCCAGTTGTATATTGCCTGTCCCATCACTCATGTCAACGCATGTCTACCCTCTAGCATATGTATCAAAACACACACATGAATTATTTAAACAACCACAGACATATTCCAGAAGTAAGCCTCCTGGCCACCAGCACACAGCATGTCTCTTTCCATGAGTCTAGAGTCCTCAGCTGCTCAACTTAGATGAATGTTTTCAGCAGGGTACTGACCAGGTCATATTTATATTTTAAAAATAAACTGGCAGCAATGTGAAGAGCAGAGGAGAGAAGATCAATTAGGAAGCAATGCAGTTGTACAAGTGCAAATGATGGAGTCCTAGATGAGAGAAGTATTGGTGGAAATAGAAGACCAATATGAGATATATTTTCAAGGGAAAATCAATAATATGTAGTGATTGTTTTGATGTAGAGACTGAGGGAGAAGTGAGAGTCCAGGACAACTTCTAAGTTGCTTGCTTGAGTAACTAAGTGAGTGCTGATACTGTGGAGTAAGAGAGATGACAGTGAAGTTTCATTTACTTATTTCGAGTTGCTGTGGAGTCTGACATTCCATATGTATCCAGATAGTACTGTGCTCGATACGATTTTCAGTGGATGACTTTTTGGAAGTAGATCATCAGATCTTTCTTCCGAGGTGCCTGCCTTTGAGTGCACTAGAACCTCCAACTGCATTAAATATTTGAACCAAGCAGGGTCTCCTAACTTTAGGGTGCCAGAGGGACCTCATTAGGAAGACTCTACAGACAGACATTGTGGCTAGCAGGAGGCCACAATCACCGACACACTTTTGCTCAAATGCCCTCCAGGTCGTCATGGAGGCATGGACGGTGTGTGTGTGTGTGTGTGTGTGTGTGTGTGTGTGTGTGTGTGTGTGTGTTGTAAACCAGGACAACCTTAAGTATCCAGGGTTAAAGTAAGAGAATTGGTTTGTGCCAAAAGGATGAGAAAAAATGGGGATGATTACAGAATGGGAGGAAATCTCAGAAAAATGAAGAAAGGGTAAAGTGGTTTGAATAAGAAAAAAGTTAGGGTTATGGAGTAGCTAATAGGCAAAAGATAAATAGCAGAATCCAACCAAGAAGTCTCTAAGGGAAAGACATGTAGTTTTTTAAAATGGATAGGCATTTTATGGAAGAATTTAAAAACATTTGGAAAGATGTGTACAAAAGCCTTTTTCATAGCTTGGCATCCCATCACAATGAAGATTATTTTGGTGCATTTGGGAGGTATGCATGATTGAAGCAAAGGAATCATCAGCATATTAACCAAAGAATATTTACGATTACAAGGTTAGACTTATAATACTGCAATCAGAAATATGAATAGAGAATGGCAAACCAAAACTCCTTAACAAGGGAAGCAAGGCCTTTAGATCTTATGTCTTCGGGGGAAAAGAAAGTAAGTACTGTATGTTGATTTAGCAAATGTTAAATTTGCTATGTTTGGAGTCCTGGAGTGACACTGTGGGTTAATGTGCTGGACTTCAAAGTCAGTTTGAACCACAAGTTCACTAGTTCCCTCCTCGGAAACCTCACTCAGGGTGGCTATGGGTCGGAACCAACTTAATAGCACTTAACAACAACAATAATGCTATATTTATAACAACAAAAATGGTTACAAAATAAGAAAGGAAGGAAGACAGAAATAAATTCATAGGAAAGATATTTTAAAATATTGGAGTACTGGTATGGCGCTATAGGATAAACACCGCACTGCTAACAGCAAGGTTGGCTTTTCAAACCCTCCAGCTTCTCTTCGGAAAACGTATACAGGGTTGCTATGAGTCGAAACCAACTCAATGGCACTAAACAACAACAATCTAAACATTAACAGTTCAAAGCCACCCAGCAGCGCAGTAAAAGAAAATTCTGGAGATCTGCCTCCCTAAACACAGAAATGGCAACCAAGAAAATCATCTTTCAGTTTGATTCTGTCACGTGAGGTCAGACTCAACAGCAATGGCTTTGTTTTTGAGTTTTGGTGTGCCTTTTTAGAATGAAACTTTAAAAAATTTTGAGATCATTGTGGTTGTCAACAACTGTCTCTCCCATTGGCAACATGTTGCAAAATTATGATACAATTTCACAATCTGAATAGTGACAGGATCTAGTCAAGATAAAGAATATTTCAATCATCACCGGACCCCTCTCCTCCCTCCTACTCCTTCCTTTTTCTGGGAACATCTAATCTCAACTCCCTTTCTACAATATTGTTGTCGATTGAATTATACACTATGTAACCAGTTAAGATTGGCCTTCTTCACTCAGCTGAAATTCTCTCAAAATTCATCAAGGTTATTACATTTATCAATTGTTCATTTTCATTGCTCAGTAGAATTCAGAATTCCATGCATGGCTGTACCAGTTAGTTTAACCTTTCACCTATTGAAAGACATCTAAGTTGTTTCCAGCTTTTGTCTATGAAGAATAAATCCATCAATAAATACATGAACATTCCTGTACAAGGTTTTAAATATATATATATATATACATATATATATATATATATTTGCAAATATGCACAGCAAAACACACTCGAATTAAACAGTGTCAACATGTACAACATAGTGACATTGTTTACAATCTTTAAATTGTGTAAGCATTTTTACTTTCATTTTCTGATTTGTTCCTCTATAATTCATGGTTGGGGAAGATCGGGCCTATGGGTCATACGTTGTTGTTGTTGTTGTTGTCAGGTGCCATCGAGTAGGAACCGACTCATAGCGATCCCATGCATAGCACAACGAAACAATGTCTGAACCTGGGCCAACCTCACTACTGCTGCCACACTTGACACCATCAATAATGCCACCTGGCCAATCCATCTCGTTGGGGGTCTTCCTCTTTTTCTCTGACCCTCCATCTTACCCAGCATGACATCCTTCTCCAGTGACTGTTCCCTCCTGACAATATGTCCAAAGTATGAGAGACGAAGCTTAGCCATCCTGGCCTCCAAGGAGCACTCTGGCTGCACTTCTTCCAAAACAGATCTATTGGTTCACTTTCAGTATTCTCCTCCAACACCACAACTCAAAGGCATCAATTCTTCTACGATCTTCCTTATTCACTGTCCAGCTTTCGCATCCATATGAGGTTGTTGAAAATACCATGGCTTGGGTCAGGCCCACCTTAGTCCTCAAGCTGACATCTCTGCTCCTCAACACTTTAAAAAGTTCCTGTGCGGCAGACTTGCCCAATGCATGGGTCATATAAAGCCTGCAAAACCATTTGGTCTAGCCGTGCTAAGGCAATCACAATTCCAATCATCACATTGTTGTTGTTGTGAAGTGCCATTCTGACCCATAGGGACCCTGCATAGAGTTTCCAAGGAGCAGCTGGTGAGCTTGAAACGACTTCACGGCACATCACAACAACAACACTATTTTTCAGAGCAGCTGTACCATTTTTGCATCTGCACCAGCAATGGATAAGGGTTTCAATATGCCCACGTCTTCATCATTTTGTTAGTGTTTCAGTTCTTTTTATCTTTGCCATCCTACTTTCTCATTGTGGTTTTGATTTGCATCTCTCTGATGACTAATGACACTGATCATCTTTTCATGTGGTTGGTGACCATTTGAATGTTCTTTTTGGTGAAATATTTATTAAAGTCTTTTGTCCATTGTATTTGGCTTTTTGTTGTTGTCAAAGTTTTACGTTTATTTTGGTTATTAAGTTCTTGTCAGATATATGGTTTCCATAGATACAGTCCCAGTCAATAGCTTGTCTTCACTTTTTTGGTAGTGTTTTGATGAACAAGTTTTTAATTTGTATAAGGCCCATTCATTTCTTTTTCTTTTTTCTATTTACACTTTTATTATTATATTAGATAATCCACAAGTAGAGATAATTTTACTTCTTTTCTTATCTGGATACCTTTTATTTCTTTTTTTTGTCTTACTATGTTGCTGGGCCTTCTAATATATTATTGAATAGAAGTGGTGAGCGCAGGCACCTTTGTCTTTTTCCCCATTTAAAGGGGAAAACTTTAGAAGAAAATGCTCTCAGTCTTTTCCCATAATATTGGCTGTTGGCTTTACATATATGCCCTGAATCATACTGAAGAATTTCACTTGTATTCCAGTCTTCTTTAGGTTTTTGTTTTGTTTTGTTTTTTATCAAGAAAGGGTGTTGGATTTTATCAAATGCTTTAGCTACATCCATAGAAATGATCATGTGATTTCCCCCCTTTGTTCTATTGATGTGGTATGTTATATTGATTGATTTTCTAATGTTGAACCATCTCTGCATTCCTGGAATAAATCCCACATGGTCATAATGTATGACACTTAATATGCTGTTGGATTCTGCTTACCAGTATTTTGTTGAGGTTTTTTTCTAGGTTCATAAGAAATGTTGACCTGTAGCACTCTTTTCTGGTAAAATCTTTGTCCGCTTTGAGCAGCCGATTGCTTCATAGAATAAATTATGAAGTATTCCTTCTTTCTCTATCCTTTGGAAGATTTTAAACAATCAGTTTGGTAGAATTTCCCAGTGAAGACATCTAACCCATGACTTTTGTTATTTTTGGAAGGTTTTTGATCACTGACATAGAGTTCTTCACTTGTTACGGGTTTGTTGGAGACTTTCTATTTCCTCTTGAGTCATAGTGTGTAGGTAGTGTGCTTCTAAGAATTTGTCCATAACCGAATATTATGTATTCCGCTTGTGCTCTTCTCCCTTGATGGTCCTAGGGTCCTTCGTTTCTGGACTATAAGATTAACTGCTCCCCCCATTTTTTATACAAAACTTCTACCTTTACAATTATGACAGTCGCAATTAGTCATGATAGCAATTACTCACTACTGAATCATAAGAATCTTATCCCCATCTCTTTTAACCAGACCCATCTAGACAAGATGAAAACTGTTCAGTGGGGACTCTTTCTTCCCTCACACACTCTTAAACTAAACTCCCTCTTGAAACCTTGTAAGCCAGTCACTTAATGCCTCCATCGCCCCTCATTTTAGGTAGCTAATGTCTAAGTTGCCTGTCCCTATCTACCCTGTGTACATTGATACTTGATGTGAAGACTCCATCCCTCTCTGTTGGTATTTAGAGTTACTACCTCCGACTCGATGGCACCCGACAACAACAACAACAACCTCCATGAACATAGGTCAGGTTCATCAAATTGTAGCAATTTACCCTTGTTTCCTTTATCAAAAATTGTTTTTGTTTTTTATCATCCTCTAGTCGAGTTCTTGAAAGATTTCAATTTTTATTCCATCAATTCCTAGTGCCTTGTTCTTTGCCAATTCCTTCAATGCACTTTGGACTTCCTCCCTGTGTTCTTGTTCATATGGTACCTCTTGAAATGGTTGAACATTAACCATTTCATTTTGGTACAATGACTCTATGTATTCCTTCCATCTTTTCTTGATGCATTCTGCATCATTCAATAATTTGCCCAGAGAATCTTTCAATAATGAAAGTCGAGGCTTGAATTTTTCCTCAGTTCCCCCAGCTTGAGAAATGCTGACCATGTTCTTCCCTTTTGGTTTTCTAATTCCAAATCCTTGCATATTTTATTATAGTATTTGGTTTTATCTTCTCTAGCTGATCTTTGAAATTTTCCGTTCAGCTCTTGGACCTCTTCCATTCTTCCATTTGCTTTAGCTTCTCTACACTGGAGAGCAAGTTTCAGAGTCTCCTCTGACATCCATTATGAACTTTTCCTTCTTTCTTGTCTTCTTAATGACTTTTTGCTCTCTTCATGTATGATGTTCTTGATGTCATCCCACAACTCTTCTGGTCTTCGGTCTTTA
>NW_006408677.1:2780003-2788064 GCF_000296735.1 Chrysochloris asiatica | reverse complement strand
AATACTGAAAGTGCCATGGACTGCCAAAAGAACCAGTAGATCTGTTTTGGAAGAGGTGCAGCCAGAGTGCTCCTTGGAGGCCAGGATGGCTAGGCTTTGTCTCTCATACTTTGGACATATTGTCAGGAGGGAACAGTCGCTGGAAAGGGATATCATGCTGGGTAAGGTGGAGGGACAGAGAAGGAGAGGAAGACCCCCGGCGAGATGGATCAGCCAGGTGGCATCATTGATGGCATCAAGTGTGGTAGCGGTGGTGAGGTTGGCCCAGGATCGGACATTGTTTCTTTCTGCTGTGCATGGGTTCTCTATGAGTTGGTTCCGACTCGATGGCACCTGACAACAACAACAGTCGAGTTCTGATTATCAAGCCATCGAGGCTAGGTCAAATGAGTACAATCTGCAAATTTGGGTGTTTTTGTGCCTCTCCCCTCACTTCACATCATTTGGATGCTTCACTCTCAGCTCTAGCCCTCTGTGGCTATGTCCTTTTCCATGGGCTGCTCAGGTGTCTCCAGGTCTCACCGCACTTTGGACCAACCAGCCCTTCTCTCTCTCATCTCCAGGTCAATGGGAGTCAATGGACTGTGGTTGAACTCATCCCATTTCTTCATTGTTGCTTTTCTTCCTGTTCCACTCACCAGTAGACCAATGTGGTCTCCAGCACTTACATGCATCCTCATGTGTTCCCTTTGAGCTTCAGTCTTAGAGGGGTGTTTGTCCTGGAGGAACTTGATTGCTTGCCTTGATGACTTCCCAGTGAACAGCTTGCTTATTCTTGCAGTAGTGTGTCATACTGAAATTTTTGTTTTGGGTTTTTCCGATGATCCTTCTTTGAAGATGCATCTTCTGATGCTCAAGAAGTTCCAGGCTGGTCTGCTTGTCCTTTCTAGTGGGAATGTCTCACTTCAGAAGTTTCTGGATGGGATTCAGGATACCACCTAAGGTCCTATACTCTGCAAAGTCGTCAAAAAAGACCTGTTTCACTAGGCAAGTTCTAGAACCCATTTTACGTTTTCCAATCAGTTATAGGCTGAAGAAGATAAGCTTACAAGTTTTCTGTAATCATGTTTCCTGACAATCCTTTCTGTCCCACCCAAGTGTCTATTTTACAATCATAGGCAAGGGAAACCAATATTTATAAGACAATCAAGTATCTTTGTGTTATTTCTCCTCTTCAAATTATGCCTAGATCCCTGTGTCACAGAGTCCTGTTGTTCCAAGGTTAAGCATGCATCACTATTTACCTCTGTCCCACTTAGCCCATGCAAACCTGTCTCAATGTTCCCCTATCTACTTTGTTCTTCCACCTCCTCCCCCTTCTTGTATTGCCCTTCCCAACACCCGAACTATGATGTGTCTGCATATACCCTGTGCTCTACCATTGCCTCCCTCCACCTCCTCTGAAACCCCCCACCCCAACCCCACCATTGTGGTTACCTTATTCCATTAATTTTTCCCTCCATTTAAGACAGTCTGTTTTACCCTGTAATCTACCTGACATTCCCACCACATAGATCTCTGTTTCTCTATGTTTACCTTCTTTCACATTGTAATTGTTTTGATCATAAACTGACCTCCCAGATCCTCTGAATTTGTTCTTACAGTTTTATTCTGTTCTTGAGTCTTCTGTCTGTCGATTGACTTCTGGGTGATGCTCTCACGTACATCAATCTCTGGTTGTTGTCTCTTTTTGTTGGTTCTCTGTCCACAGAACTCCCTTTAGGATTTTTTCATTACAAGATTATCTTTGGCAAAATCCCTTAGCGTCTGTTTATCCTGGAATGTATTGATTACACCATCATATTTGCTTTGCTGGGTAGAGGATTCTTGGTTGGCAGTTTTTTTTCTTTCAGGATTTTATATATGTCTCCCCATCGTCTTCTTGCCTGCATGGTTTCTGTTGAGAAATCCGAGCTTAGTCTGATTTGCTTGCTTTTGTATGTTACACTTCTCTTTTCCCTAGCTGCCTTCAGGATTTTGCTCTTATCTTTGATTTTGGAGAGCTCGATATTATATGTCTTGGTGATTTTCTTTTGGGGTCTATCCTTCCTGGGGTTCGTTGAGCTTCTTGGATGCTTATCTTTTCTCTTTTCAGGATGTTAAAGAAATTTTCTTCTAGAAAGTCTTCAACTATCTCTTCTGTGGACTTGTGTGATTCTTCTTGTTCTGGAATGCCAATGATTCTTAAGTTATTCCTCCTTATGTTGTCCAACATGAATCTTAGACCTTCCTCAGATTTTTAAATCCTTTTTTCTGCTTGTTCTTCTATCTTAGTGGTATTGAAAGATTTGTCTTCCAGATCACTAGTTCTGGCTTCCATCTCTTTAATTCTACTCCTTTGCCCTTTCAGTGTATTGTCCATTTCTGATAATCTCTTATTAATCATTTGGACCTCTTTCTGTAGGTTTTGAATTGTTTCCAATGCTGCATTTATCTTATTTGATTGTTCCTGTAGTACTTTCTTGACTTCTTCCTTATTTTTCTCAACTCCATTGTAAAGTGTTTTGATACATTTTATAGTCATTTTTATGAATTCCTTCTTAGGCATTTCCAAAGCCTGCCCTCCTTCCAGTATGGAGTGTAGGTCTACCTCCAACTCATTTGTTTCAGTCACTTTATCTCGTTTCTTGACATGTGTTGATATGGTCATCTGTTTCTGTTTTGGGGGCATATTCAGTGGTTAGCTATGGCCTTAATACCTTGATGGGTGCATGTTTTGGTACTGGTTTATGCTTTCTTATTTCCTCCCGGTAGATGCGATCAGGAGATGGGTTTCCCTTTTCATTCCTCTTCCTGAGAAATTTCAAGATGGTTGGTCATTATGATGTAACTCAGGATTTTATTTTTAGTCTGCCTGTCCTGCTCCACAACCCCCGTTTAGGCCTTTTTTCTAGTGATAAACAGTTTAGGGCCAGCTGTGGTCATTTTTCACTGCTGTTTTGTTTTAAGTGGAAACTGTCCCTTTAAATTTTGATGAGAGCTGTGCACATTTGTAATAGAACCCTCTGAGGATGGGGGTGGGGTGTCCACTAGCTCAGACACCCCCTCTAGTCACCAGAATGGAGGTGTGCAGACAGCAAGTGGCCAATAAACAATAGAAAAAGGAATGTCCACACCTTTATCTCCGAGGTTCTGTCAGGCATCTGTGGCGGCTCTGATCCTTCCCTGGTCCTGTCTCATCCATGATGGCTGCTCAGGGAGCAGCTGAGCACTTTGGATTAGAAAGCACAGGGTTTCTTGCTTCTTCTATAAATTATACTGGCTGTAAGCCTTCTAACTTTTTCAATATTACTTTATATGTGGTTCAGAGTTTTGGGACCATCCCCTGAGCCTGCTTGGTCCGGCATTCTGTGTTGTTGCTGACAGAGCACCTTACTGCACTTCTACCTGATCCTCCATCTTGTTTGTTCTCCTGTAACATACTTTTATCCTTCCCTTTTATGTATTTGTTATTTAAAAACATGAAGGATAAAACATTTAGAAGTATCAAGCTTGAATACTTTATTGCAAGTCCTTGTGGCACTGTAGGATAAGCACTAGACTGCTAACCCCAAGGTTAGCAGTATAAGCCCACCAACCACTCTATGGGAGAAAGATGGAGCTTTCTGATCCTGTAATGATTTATAGCCTTGTCTACTCTATACAGGGTTGCTATGAGTCAGAATCCAGTCGATGGCAGTGAGTTTGATTTTGTTTGGTTTGGATTTTATACTTGCCCATGCATTTCTTTTTTATTAGAGATCTTTCTTTTTATACAAAGCTTTGAATTAATTTCTAGTGTCCTTTCCCTTTTAATTTACAGAACTCTCATTAAGTCTTTTTTGAAAAGCCAGTCTACTGAATATGAACGGCCTCAGATTCTGTTTGTCTAGGAATGTTTTAATTTCACCCTCATTCTTTTTCATTTTATTTTCATTTATTTAACCTTTTATTGTGAATTGAGTGAAGGTTTACAGAGCAGATAATCAGTTTTACATTCAACAAATCATATTTTGCTTCATTACAATGATTGCAATCCCCTCCATGTACCAACAGTTAACAGTATTTACCTCTATTCACGTTATTGTATTCCTCCCTGTGTCTCCCACTACCTTAATCTTTCCTCTGTAACCTCCCTTTTGTTGTATAATGCCTGCCCTGTCACCCATGTTAACATGTGTCTACCCTCTAGCCCACGAATAATCTCCCCTGTTCTCCCTCCCACCCCATAACCATCACAGATGGTTTCTTTTAACAAGAAAACCTTTTCTTAACTTTTGTTACAACACTGGTCTCATACAATATTTGTCCTTTTGTGACTGATTAATTTCACTCAGCATAATATCCTCTAGGTTCATTCATGTTATGAGGTGTTTTGCTGATTTATTGTTATTCTTCAACATTGCATAGTACTCCATTGTGTTTGTGTACCAAAGTTCGTTAACCACTCTTCTGTTGATGGGAATTTAGGTTGTCTCCATCTTTCAAATGTGTCTCTTGTAGACAGCATATTGAAGGATCCTGTTTACGTATCCATTCTGTTCTCTCTCTCTTTTTTTAAAAAAATGTTTTATTGTGAATTATGTGATAGTTTACATGGGAGAACATTAGCTTTACATTCATCCTATTGTATATCTTTTCATTACCATAGTTACAATCCCCTCCATGCATCATCACCCAACCAAAGGGTATACCCTGCAAACTTGCCCCCGAGTCATCAGCACACAGTCCCTCTCCCTCTCTGGGTCTAGAGTCCCCAGCTGCTCCATTTCTCCACATCATCGTCTCTGCTTCCATCTCTGGTGTCACTGCTTCTCTAGATAAGGTCTTGCACTCCGCTCTTCTCCCTTGATGGTTCCAGGGACCTTGGCTCCTGGACTGCATAGTCAATCACTCTCCTCCTTTTGCTACAAAATCTCCACCTTTACATTTCCAACACTTGCAGTCCATCCTGATAATAAGTATTTACCATTGTACCACAAGGGACCTATCCCCATCTCTTTTCATTAGTCCCACTCAGACAGATTGGATACTACTCAGTGGAGATTCTACCTTCCTCCATGCCCTCTGGATCTAGGTTCCCTCTTGAAAGCTTGTAAGCCAGTCACTTCTTGCCTTTGTAGCCCCCCCACCCCCATTTTAGGTAGCCAAAGTCCAAGTTGTCCATCCCTGTCTACTCTGTGTATGGAGGGGGTGGGAATGATCCTTGCTGTAAAGATTTGTTCCTTCTTTTGAGCTACTGCATCCATAAGTGTATACCAAGTTCAACAAATTGTATCAGATTACTCTTTTTTTCCCTTTTCTTTCTTGTTCTAGTTGAACTCTGATCATCCAGTCATTGAAGCCAGGTCCAGTGGGTATTATCTGCAAGTGTGGGTGTTCTTATGCTTATGCCCTCTCTTCTTATCAGCTGGATGTTTCACTCTCTACTCTAGTCCTCTGTGGCTATGTCACTGACTCTGGGCCCAAGAGTCCCCAGGTCTTATCACACTGCTGGCCAACCAGGTCTCCACCCGGGTTCACAGGAGTCCATTGAACATTGTAGGGCTTAGCTCGCAGCTTCATTGCTGTTTTTCCCTCACATCCACTTATCGGTGACTAACGTGGTCACCAATCAGAACACATGTCTGCTTGTGTATTCCCATTGAGTCTTAGTCTTGGAAAGGGGTTTGCCTTGAGAGGACCCAACCACTTGCCTTGATGTCTCCTGAGTGAGCAACTTGCTTGTTCTTGTAGTAATCAGTCAGACTGCCGTTATTGTTTTGTATTTTTCCTGTTGGTCTTTCTTTCAAGAAGTATCTTCTGTTCTTCTAGTTGCTCCAAGCTGATCTGCTTGTCCTTTCAAGTGCAAATTTTCCACCTCAGAAGATTCTGGGTAAGGTCTCTCTGTCTCTTGACTGGTGCATCTAATCCATTTACATTCAGGGTGATTACCGATAAGTATGAATTGATTGTTGTCATTTTGCTGTGTGTCTTTTTGTTCCACAGGATTTTCTGAGCTGAGTTCATTTTTGTTTGTGAGTTTTCTTTTCATTTTTATTTCTGTTGCTTCAATATTTACTAAATATTTCTGATTTTCCTCTTTTTAAAATTTTGATGTGCTAGTGGATTAATTTTTTTTTAAGTTACTCTTTAATTCATTAATTTTTTCCTTTGTTTAAAATAATGTTTTATCTTGAAATCTAATTGACTTCCTTGCCATTTGGAAGTTCTGTATCTACACTTTTCCCTTTTTACTTTGTAGCTGATTTCATTATAAATTGGTATCTCTGGTTCGCTATTTCTAGTCTTGTAGGTTTGCTTTACTTCTGTATCTTGATAGAATTCTGAGTGGTGTTATTTTTTATGGCAATCTCAGGTTGTTGTCTGCTGTTGTTGATTATCAGTTCAAGAATAATCTTTATCATTTTTTTTCTAAAGTTGAACTGGTCATTACAAATTCCTTTAATTTCAGCTTATCAGGAAAGGTTCCAATTTAGCTGTCATATTTGAGGGACAGCTTTGCTGAATATGATTCTTGATTGGCAATTTTTTTCTTTCAGAGTTTTGCATATATCATCTTATTGCCTTCTTGCCTGCATGGTTTATGATGAAAAATAAGAGTTTAGTCTTACTGTTTCTTCTTTGTAGATAACTTTTCATTTTCTCAAGATGCACTCAGGATTCTTTTCAGATCTTTGGTTTTGGAAAGTTTGATTATGACATGTGTTGGTGATTTTATTTTAGGACCTATCTTGTTTGAGGTTCATTCAGCTTCTTCTAGGCTTATCTTCTCATCTTTCATGATGTTAGGGAAATTTTCTTCAAACAACTCTTTGACAATTTTCTCTGTGCTTTTAATTGTCTCTTCCTGTTCTGGAATTCCAATCACCTTGTTTCTCTTCATAGTGTCTCACATAACTCTTAGACTTTCTGCAGATTCTATTCTTTTGTTCTGATTGCTCTTCTAGCATACTAGTATTGAGTGATTTGTGTTTATATTCACTAATTTGGGCCTCCATTGCTTAAAATCTACTCCTTTGCCCTTTCGATGTATTGTCCATTTCTGAAATCTTAGTATTAATCTTCTGGATTTCTAAGTGCAGGTTTTATATTGTTTCAAAATTTGCATTTTGTCTGTTCCCAATTCTTGTAATGTTTTTTCTGTGTTCTCCTTGCTTTCCTTGATCTTTCTGTCAATCCTTTGAAGGTACCTCAATATTATTTTTTTAATTCTTTTTCAGAAAGTTCCATTACCTTTTCTTCCTCAAAAATGTTTTCTGGCTCTACATCATGGTCATTTTTTTTTTTTTTTTGAGTCATTCTCTTTTGTTTCTTAGTGTGAGGTAAAATTGTGCCCCCCAAATATTTCATATTAAATTGATGGTTGTATGTTGGGCTCTCACAAACTGTGTCCTGTTGGTGTAGTTAGAGAATGGAAGCATGTACACCATTTTTCTTTGCAGTTTGTACACCTCAGTTTAGAATGGATTTTTCTGGTGTTGTCTCTTGCCCAGTGGGTTGAACTGCAGAGTGTAGGGTTATGACTGGGCTATATATGAGCATAGATACTGTCTCCTGTCAGGTGAGAAAGAGCAAACCCTTTTCCTGTCGCCTGTGTCAATCTGCTCTGCTGGACAAAGCTGCTCAAAAAAGTTCAAGATGGTCAAAAAAGTTCAAGATGAACTGCCATTCACCAGTCAATCTCCCTCTCTCATGGTCCTTGTTCAGCTTCTCCTTCCAGCAAGCACTCAATCCACTTCTGTAATCTTTCTTCTGAAATTCAAAGTTTTAGGATTTTCATCTGTGCTTGTTTCACTTGGTCTCCTGTATCTTTGCTGTAGAGGATCTGTATAGTGTGTCTATCTAGTCCACCATCTTGATGAAAGTCTACCCTCATTCTTAACCAGTTTTGCTGAGTATAGTATTCTTGGTTGATATTGTTGTTTGTGTATTTCTTTCCATATTGTTTGTTTGTGTGTATATGTTGTTGTTGTTGTTAAGTGCCATGGAGTCGGTTCCGACTCATAGCGACCCTGCACAGGGTTTCCAAGGCTGTAAATCTTTACGGGAGCAGAATGCCTCATCTTTCTCCCGCGGAAC
>NW_006408677.1:2759277-2779903 GCF_000296735.1 Chrysochloris asiatica | reverse complement strand
AGCTCCTTTGTGTGTATATATATATATATATATATATAGTTGTTGTTGTTAAGTGCCGTGGAGTCGGTTCCGACTCATAGCGACCCTACACAGGGTTTCCGAGGCTGTAAATCTTTACGGGAGCAGACCGCCTCATCTTTGTCCCACGGAACTGCTGGTAGTTTCGAACTGTTGTCTTTGTGGCTCACAGCCCGATTCGTAACCACTACGCTACCAGAGCTCCTTTATATATATATGGGTGAATGTGCCGGACTGCAAAGCCATTTAAACTGCAAGGTCGGTAGTTCCTCAGAACCCTATACAGGTTCGCTATGGGTCAGAACTGACTCAATGACACCTAACAACAATATATCCCAAAAGAAAATCACCAACAAACTGATAGACGAGTGGTGAGTGGAGCACAATAGAAAGAAGGAAACCAAAAAGTCTCAACTAAAAAACTTGTCTATAGGTCTAATAGTGTACACTAACCATGACATCACCTACCTTGAGACCACAACAACTAGATTATGCCCAGCTACCACTACCGAAGACAGCTATCTGGTCAACTGATTGGAAGAGATCCGTATTTGTGCCCATTCCAAAGAGAGGTGACCCAACGGAATGTGGAAATCATCAGACAATATCTTTGATAATCCCATGAGAGTAAAGTTTTACTAAAGGTAATACAGAAACGGCTGCAAGCATACCTTGACAGAGAACTTGCAGAGGTTCGAGCCAGATTCAGAAGAGGCCGTGGAATGAGGGATACCATTGATGATGTCTGATGGATCTTGGCTGAAAGCAGAGAATATATCAGAAAGATGTTTACCTGTGCTTTATTGACTACAGAAACGCTTTTGATTGTGTGAATTATGACAAGCTATGGACAACATTGCAAAGTATGAGTATTCTGGAACACTTAATTGTCCTCATGAGGAATCTGTACCTGGACCAATTGAACAGAATATGGGAACACTGAATGGTTTAAAGTTAACAAAGGTGTGTGACAAGATTGTATTCTTTCACCATACTTATTCAACCTGTATGCTGAGCAAATAATCTGAGAAGCTGGGTTCTATGAAGTAAAAACATGGCATCAAGATTGGAGGAAGACTCATTAACAACCTGCAATATGCAGATGATACAACCTTGGTTGCTGAAAGTGAAGAGGACTTTAAACATTTACTGATGAAGATCAAAGAGCACAGCCTACGGTATGGATTACATCTCCATTTAAAGAAAACAAGAATCCTCACCACTGGACCAAAAAACAACATTCTTATCAATGGAGAAAAGACTGAAATTGTCAAGGACTTCATTCTTCTTGGATCAACTATTAACACTCACGGAAGCAGCAGTCAAGAAATCAAATGATGTATTGCATTAGGCAAATCTGTTGCACAAGACCTTTTTAAAGTATTGAAGAGCAAAGATGTCAGCTTAAGGACTAAGGTGTGCCTGGCCCATGCCATGGTATTTTCAATAACGTCATATACATACAAAAACTGAACAGTGAATAAGGAAGATCATAGAAGAATTGATTCTTTTGAGTTATGGTGTTGGAGGAGAATATTGAAAGTGCCATGGGCTGCCAGAAGAACCAATAGATCCATTTTGGAAGAAGTGTAGCCAGAGTGGTCCTTGGAGGCCAAGATGGCCAAACTTCGTCTCTCATACTTTGGACATATTGTCAGGAGTGACTAGTCACTGAAGAAGGATATCATGTTTGGTAAAGTGGAGGGTTAGAGAAAAAGAGGCACACACCCAGAGAGATATAATGGCCACGTGGCAGCATCGATGGACTCAAGCTTGGCAACAGTTGTGAGGTTGGCTTAGGATCGGGTAGTGTTTCGTTCTGCTATGCATAAGGTCACTATGAGTCGGTGCCAACTTGATGGCACCTAACAACAACAACAACATTTTGCTCCGATGATTAGAGACCACTAGTTGGAACTTAGGTGGCCACTTGCAATCGTTTAAGATCTCAGAGACTACAAACTCAGATGTGAAACATTATCTTTATTAACTGTACTATTCCAATTCATCAAGTTATCCCACGGGACTATGGCCCTAAGCCCTCAAGTCCAGTAAACTAACCCTGGAGTCCTTGTATGGCACTTTAGGATAAGCACTTGACTGTTAACTGTAAGGTCAGTGGTTCTAGCCTACCAGCCATTCCTCAGAAACCCTTTACAGGGTCATTATAAGTCAGAACCAACTCAACAACACTTAACAACAGCAACAGTCCTGCAAGGTGTATAAGAAGTATCCATAACTCTGCCCCCTATGTACTTTATTTTACATATGCTATATATGCAGCCCACATAAGCATATATATGCATAAAAACAAAACAAAACCCACTATCATCTGGTTGAGTCTGACTCATAAGGACCATATAGAGGGTTTCCCAGACTCTAATATTTACAGGAGGAGACAGCCTCATCTTTATTCCCCAGGGCAGCTGGTGGGTTTGAACCACCAACCTTGCAGTTAGCAACCCAACACTTAACACACAGTGCTTCCAAAGTTCCTTATGCCTTGCAGATATAACTGGATTCCTGTTGTGGTGCTGGAGGATAAACACTGGACTGATAACCACAAGGTCAGTGTTCAAATCCACTAGTTGCTCCTTGGAAACCCTATATATGGTCACTATGAGCTGGAACTGACTTGATGACACCTAACAACAACAGATCAAACTATACATGCAAATCTGCATATTAATGTGTACATTCCCTTCACTGTAGTTTGTTTTCCACCACTAGTGTGTCAGTTTGATGTATTTTGGTGACTTGTGTATTGCTGTGATGCCACTGGTACTAGGGTATGATACTAGAAAGGTTGCCCATAGTGGACAGGTTTCAGTGGCGCTTGCTTATCAAGACATACTAGGAAGAAGAATGTGATGTTCTACTTCTAAGAAAATTGACCACTGGCAACTTTATGAATGGCAGCAGAACACTGTCAGAACAGAATGTCAGATGATGATCCCCTTAGTTTGAAAGGCACTAAAAATATGATTGCGGAAGAGTTGCCTCTTCAAAGTGGAGTCAACCTTAACGGGATGGATGAGGTAAAGTTTTTGTAATATTCATTTGCTGATATAGCATGACTCAAACTAAGAATAAGCAACTACAAGTGTCCATTCATAATCAGAAAGTGGAATGCACAAAATATGAACTAGGAAAATTGGAAGTCATCAAGAATGAAATAGAATACATAAAGATCATAAAGAATAACTAAAGCATATTCTAGACATTGTTGTTGTTGTTAAGTGCCGTCAAGTTGGTTCTGACCCACAGAGACTCTGGATAGGTTTTCCTAGGAGTAGCTGGTGAGCTTGAACCACCGACCTTGTGGTTCAAACTGACTTTGCAGTACTGTGCATTAACCCACAGTGCCACACCAGGACTCCATTCTAGACATCACAAAGCTGAAATGGCCTGGTGTTTATCATTGTGAATTAGACAAACATATGATCTACTGTATTGGGAATGTCAATTTAAAGAATAGCATGGTATTCATCATTAAGAAGAACATTTCAAGATCTATCCTGAAATGCAACACTCTTAATATCCATACGCCTACATGGAAGACCTGTTATTATGGCTATTACTCAAATTTGCACACGAACCACTAATGCCAAAGATGAAGAAACTGAAGATTTTAACCAGCTTCTGCCAATTTCTGTCTGAAATTGATCAAACCTGCAATCAAGATGCATTGATTACCAGTGATTGGAATGTGAAAGTTAGAAATCAAGAAGGATCAGCAATTGGAAAATATGACCTTGGTGATATCACATGTCAGAATTTTGCAAGACCAAGGACTTATTTAATGCAAATACCTTTGTTCGACAACATAATCAGTGACTATATACATGGACCTCCCTGGGTGGAAAACATGGAAATCAAGTCAACTACATCTGTGGAAAGATATGGTGGAGAAACTCGATAGCATCAGTCAGAACAAAGCCAGAGGCTGATTGTGGAACAGGTCTTTAGCTGCTCATGCTCATATGTAAATTCAAGCTGAAGCTGATGAAAAAGAAAACAAGTCCACGAGAGCCAAAATACAATCTTGAGTGTATCCCATCTGAATTTAAAGACCATCTCAAGAATAGATTTGATGCATTAGACACTAATGAATAAAAATCAGATGAACTGTGGGAGGACATTATATATAAAGAAAGCAAATGGTCATTAAAAAGACAGGAACGAAAGAAAAAACTAAAATGGATGTCAGAAGAGACTCTGAACGTTGCTCTTGAACTTAGAATAACTAAAGCAAAAGGAAGAAATGATGAAGCAAAAGGGATGAACAGAAGATTTCAAAGGGTGGATCCAGAAAACAAAGTAAAGCATTATAACCAACTGTGTTAGAAAACCAAAAGGTTTCAACATTTCTCAAGCTGACGGAACTGAAGAAAAAAAAATTGAAGCCTCGAGTAGTAATACTTAGGGGTTCTATGGGCAAAATATTGAATAGTGCAGGAAGCATCAAAAAAAGATGGAAGACACAGAGACACTATACCAAAATAATTGGTTGATGTTCAACCACTTAAGGACATAACATATAATAAAAAACTGATGGCATTGAAAGAAATCCAAGTTGCACTGAAGCCATTGGGAAAAAGCAAGGCTCCCGTAATTGACGGAATACCAACTGAAATGTTTCAACAAACAGATATAGAAAAATAAAATCCACAATAAAAACTTAAAAACAAAACAAAAACAGATATAGAGCTGGAGGTGCTCGCTTATCTATGCCAGGAAATTCGACAGACAGCTACCTGGTCACCTGAGTGGAAGAGATTTGTATTTGTACTCATTCCAAAGAAAGGTGATGCAACAGAATGCACAAATTATCAAACAGTTATCATATGCAAATAAAATTTTGCTGAAGATAATTTTAATATGGTTGCAGCAGTACAATTATAAGTAACTGTCAGAAATTCAACCTGGGTTCAGAAGAGAACCTGGAATGAGTGGTGTCACTACTTACATGAAATGGATCTGTCTGAACCCAGAGAATACCATAAAGATGTTTACTTGTGCTTCATTGATTATACAAAGTCATTCATTTGATCGAAGAACATTGTAAAGAATGGGAATCCCAGAATACTTGATTGTGCTTATGTGGAACCTATACCTAGACTAAGAGGCAGTTGTTAGAACAGAACAGTGGCATACTGCGTGGTTTAAAATCAGGAAAGTTTGCATCAGAGTTATATCCTTTCAACATACTTATTCAAGCAAATATTCTCAGAAACTGAACCATCTGAAGACAATGACATCAGAATTGGAAGAAAACTTATTAACAGTTTGTGTTATGCAGATAATACAACCTCACTTGGTTGAAAGTGAAGAGGACTTGAAGCACTTCCTTATGAAAATCAAAGACTACAGCCTCAGTATGGATTACTCCTCAACATAAAGAAACCAAAAAATCCTCATGGACCAATAAGCAACATTATGATAAATGGTGAAAAGATTAATGCTGTCAAGGATTTCATTTTACTTGGATCCACAATTAATGTCCATGGAATCAGGAGTGATGTGCTAAATCTGCTACAAAAGACCTCTTTAAAGGACTCCTGGTGTAGTAGCACTGTAGGATAAGCACTGAATCCATCTTGTGATTAGCAATACCAGGTTACCACATCAGGACTTCACCCTAGACATTAATGAACTAAAATTAACTAGCATTGACCATTTAAAATCATATGGATTACTGTGGCAGGAACATCAAATTGAAGAGGAATGACGTTGCATTTATAATCAAAAGAACATTTCAAGAACAATATGTGTTCATCTTTCATTTCTGTGAAATGTCTCTTCATGTCTTTTGCCTATTTTCTATGTCGATTTTTTTTCTTTAAGTTTTTATTGTGGATTGAGTGAAAGATTACAAGGCAAATCATCAGTTTTACATTCAACAAATCATACACTTTGTTTCATCACTATAATTACATTCACCTCCATGTACCATCAGTTAACAGCATTTCTCTCTATTCCCTTTAGCTCTTAAAACAACAACAACAACAACAAAAAAAAAAACACTCATGCATATATAATAATGTTTCTGGACTGTAAGATTAACTGCTCACCCATTTTTGTTATTGTTATTCCCAGAATTCGGGAATAACAATAACACTGATGCAAATACATAAGGGTTGTTTATTCAAGCTCCAGCTCGGACCCCACCTGCATCCGACGCAGTGGATGAGGGATGGAGCCTCGAACTCCCAGTTATTCAAGCCTGAGCTCTGACTCCACCTGCATCCGATGCAGCGGATGAGGGATGGAGCCTCGAACTCCCAGTTATTCATGCTCGAGCTCGGACCCCACCTGCATCTGACGCAGTGGATCAGGGATGGAGCTTTGAACTCTCAGTTACTCATGCTTGAGCTCGGACTCCACCTGCATTTGATGCAGCGGATGAGGGATGGAGCCTTGAACTCTCAGTTATTCAAACCCGAGCTCAGCAGATGAGGGATGGAGCCTTGAACCCTCAGTTAACATTATTCATGCTCAAGCTCTGACTCCACCTGCATCCGACTCAGAGGATGAGGGATGGAGCCTTGAACTCCCAGTTGACATTATTCATGCTCAAGCTCTGACTCCACCTGCATCCGACGCAGTGGATGAGGGATGGAGCCCCGAACCCTTTGTCTGCGGGTTTTTTATAGAGTTTTCAAACAATCTTAGCGTTTTTCAGCTTTACAATATTTGGATTGGTTGACATTTGGCAAAGTATGAAATGTTACAGTTTAATTGGTCAGGACTGGTGGTCTTTTGTTCTTAGGCTAGGATAAGGAAAACATCTGGCATCTGGCCTTGGGTTGTCCTGTCTACTGCTTATCTAGTTCTTTCTGTTGCTAGGGGTGAAAGTATATTCTAAGGCAGCAGGAGCTGATTTAGCATGTTCCTGGAACAGGAGGACGTGTTCAGGCTAATGTACAGAATGGAGTCTTTTTCTTGGTCCTACAATATAAAACTTCTAACTTTACAATTATGACAGTCGCAATTAGTCGTGATAACAATTACCCACTACTGAATCATAAGAATTTTATCCCCATCTCTTTTACCAGACCCTTCTAGACAAGATGACAACTATTCAGTGGGGACTATTTCTCCCCCCCCACACACACACACACTTAATTTAAACTCCCTCTTGAAACCTTGTAATCCAGTCACTTAGTGCCTTTATTGACCCCTCGTAGCCAATATCTTAGTTGCCCTTCCCTCTCTACCCTGTGTACAGAGGGGATAGCATTGATACTTGATGTGAAGACTCCTTCCCGCTCTGTTGGTGTTTAGAGTTACTACCTCCATGAATATAGGTCAGGTTCATCAAATTGTAGCAATTTACCTTGTTTCCTTTATATATACAAAAAAATTAATTATTTTTTTAAAATCTTCCTCCAGATGAGTGCTGATTATCAAGCCATTGAGGCTAGGACAAATGGGTACTAGCTGCACATTTGGGTGTTCTTGTGCTTCTCCCCTCACTTCATATTAGCTGGGTGCTTCACTTTCAGCTCTGGCCCTCTGTGGCTATGTCCTTGTCCAGTGACTCAGGTGTCCCCAGGTCTCACCACACATTGGACCAGCAGCCCTTCCTCTTCTCTCTCTCATCTCCAGGTCAATGGGAGTCAATGGACCAAGGTTGAACTCAGCCCATTTCTTCATTGCCACCTTTCTCCCCTTCCACTCACCAGTAGACCAATGTGGTCATCAGCAAGCTTAGATGCCTGCCTTTGAGTTTTAGTCTTGGGGCGGGGGTTGTCCTGAAAGAACTTGATTGTTTGCTTGATGGCTTCCCGGTGAACAGCTTGTTTATTCTTGTAGTAGCCATTTTTGTTTTGCTGATGATCTTTCTTTGAAGATGCATCTTCTGTCACTCTAGTTGTTCCAGGCTGGTCTGCTTGTCCTTTCTAGTGGGAGTGTCCCACCTCAGAACGTTCTGAATGGGACTCAGGATTCCACCTAATGTCCTATACTCTGCAAAGGCTCCGCAAGAGGCCTGTTTCACTGGGCAGTTCTAGAACCCATTTCAGATATTCCTATCAGTTATTGGCTGAAGATGGACTACAAGGTTTCTGTAATTATGTTTCCCGAAATCCTTTCTATCCCAGTCAAGTGTCTATTTTACAATAGTAGGCAAGAAAACCAATATTCATAAGACAGTCACGCATGTTAGTATTATTTCCCCTCTTCAGACTATGCCTAGATCCCTCCCCGTTGTTCCGAGGTTAAGCATACTTCACTATTTACCTCTGTCCTACCTAGCCCATGTAAACCTGTCTCTGTGTTCCCCTATCTACCTTGTTCTTCTACCTCCTCGCCTGTCTTGTATTGCCCTCCCCAACACTTGAACTATGATGTGTCTGCCTTTACCCTGTGCTCTACTGTTGCCTCCCTCCACCTCCTCTGAAACCCACCCCCAACCCCACCGTTGTGGTTACCTTATATTCCATTAACTTTTACCTCCATTTAAGACAGTTTATTTTATCCTTTAATCTACCTGACCTTCTCACCACCTGGATCTCTATTTCTCTGTGTTTACCTTCTTTCACATTGTACTTGTTTTGATCATAGACTGACCACCCAGATCCTCTGAATTTGTTCTTATAGTTTTATTCTCTTCTCGAGTCTTCCATTTGTCAATTGACTTCCAGGTGATACTGCCACGTACATCAATCTCTGGTTGTTGTCTCTTTTTGTTGGTTCACTGTCCACAGAACTCCGTTTAGGATGTTTCTCATTACAGTATTATCTTTGGCAAAATCCCTTAGCTTCTGTTTATCCTGGAATGTTTTGATTACACCATCGTATTTGATTTGCTGGGTAGAGGATTCTTGGTTGGCAGTTTTTTTCTTTCAGGATTTTATATATGTCTCCCCACTGCCTTCTTGCCTGCATGATTTCTGTTGAGAAATCTGAGCTTAGTCTGATTTGCTTGCCTTTGTATGTTACACTTCTCTTTACCTTAGCTGCCTTCAGTATTCTGTTCTTATCTTTGATTTTGGAGAGTTTGATATTATATGTCTTGGTGATTTTCTTTTAGGGTCTATCATTCCTGGGGTTTGTTGAGCTTCTTGGTCACTTATCTATTCACTTTTCAGGATGTTAGAGAAATTTTCTTCCAGAAGTTCTTCAACTATCTCTTCTGTGGACTTGTGTGATTCTTCCTGCTCTGGGATGCCAATAATTCTTAAGTTATTCCTCTTCATGTTGTCAAACGTGAATCTTAGACCTTCTTCATATTTTTTAAATCCTTTTTTTCTGTTTGTTCTTCTATTTTAGTGGTATTGAGAGATTTATCTTCCAGTTCACTAGTTCTGGCTTCCATCTCTTCAACTGTACTCCTTTGTCCTGTCAGAGTATTGTCCATTTCTGATATTCTATTATTAATCATTTGGACCTCTTTCTGTAGGTTTTGAATTGTGTCCAATGCTGTATCTATCTTATTTGATTGTTTCTGTAGTACTTTCCTGACTTCTTCCTTATTTTTCTCAACTCCATTGTAGAGTGTTTTGATACATTTTATAATCATTTTTATGAATTCCTTCTCAGGCATTTCCAAAGCCTGCCCTCCTTCCAGTATGGAGTGTAGGTCTACCTCCAGCTCATTTGTCTCAGTCACTTTATCTTGTTTCTGGACATGTGCTGATATGGTCATCTGTCTCTGTTTTTTTTGGTATATTCAGGAGTTATCTGTGGCCTTAATACTTACATGGGTGTGTATTTTGGTATTTTTTATGTTTTCTGATTGCCTCTAGGTATCTGTGATCAGGAGATGGGCTTCTGTTTTCACTCTTCTTCCTGAGAAATTTCAAGATGCCAGTGTTTGTTGTTATGACGTAACTCAGGATTTAATTATTGGCCTGTTTCCTTTTTAGTCTGCCTGTCCTGCTCCACAACCCCCCAGCCTTTTCCCTTATGACAAACAGTTCAGGGCCGGCTATGGCCGTTTTGCGCTGCTGCTTGGTTTTAAGTGGACACTGTCCCTTTAAATTTTGAGGCAATCTGTGCGCATGCTTAATAGAATCCTCTGGTGGTGGGGGTGGAGTGTCTGCTCACTCGGGCACCCCCTCTAATCACCAGAATGGAGGTGCACAGACAGCCAGAGGCCAATAAACAGATACGAAGAAAAGAGTGTCCATGTCCATGCCTTTATCTCTGCGGTCCTGTCAGGTGTCTGTGATGGTTCTGATCCTTCCCACATTCGGTGTCACCCGAGATGACTGCTCAGGGAGCAGCTGAGCACCTTGGATTCGAAAGCACTGGATTTCTCTCTTCTGCTACAAATTCCACTGGCTTTAAGCCTTCCAATTTTCTAAATATTCCTTTATAAGTGGTTCAGAGTTTTGGGACCATCCGCTGAGCCTGCTTGGTCCCGTATTCTGTGTTGTTGCTGACGGAGCTCCTCACTGCACTTCCACCCGATCCACCATCTTGTTTGTTCTCTGTTGATTGTTTTTTGTCTGTTTATTTAAAACCGTTGTGTTATGATAATTCTTTCATTAATATTATTATTGCCTTCCCAGTCACACAAGTTAACATGTGCCTACCCTCTAACCTGTGAATCACGCTCCCTTCTCTCCATCCTCTGGTCATCATCAAAGAATGTTTTTTGTAGTATGAAAACCTTTTATTGACTTTTTGCAATATTAGTTTCATACAATATTTGTCCTTTTGTGATTGGCTAAATCCATGCTATGAGGTGCTTCGCTGATTCACCATTATTCTTCAAGGTTGCATTGTATTCCATTGTGTGTATGTACTAAAGTTTGTTTATCTATTCTTCCAATGATATGGGCATTTAGACTCTCCATCTTTTTGCTATTGTGAATAGTGCTGCAATGAACATTGGTGCACATGTGTCTATGTCACAGTTCTTATTTCTGGACATATACCAAGTAGAGGGATTTCTGGGTCATATGATATTATATTTCTATTTCTGACTTTTTGAAGAAGTGCCAGCAGTGTGGGTGGGACAGTCCCACTCTCTCCAGACCCTTGCCATCATGTCCATCATGTGTTTTCTGTTTGTTTGTTTTTTTCCCCAACTTTGCTTTAAATGATGGGGTGAGATAATATCTCATTTGGATTTGCATATCTCTCATGACATGGTGCTGTAGGATGAGCACTGAACTTAATTGCAAAGTCAGTGATTAAATCCACCTACAGCGCCTCAGAGACCCTATACAGCTCTTAACAACAACAGTAACAATGGCTAATGATCGCGGACATTTCTTCTTATTTTTTTGGTCTCCTTAATATCTTCTTTGGTGATGTGTCTGTTCATAGCTTCTGCCTATTTGTTAATTGTATTGTTTCTCTTTTTCTTGTTTTGGTGTTGAAGTTTTCTATAAATTTTAGAGATTAGTTCCTTGTCTGATATGTCATTGCCAACATTTTTTTGCCAGTCTGTTTTTACTCTTTTGGTGAAATATTTTGATGCACACAAGTGTCTGATTTTTAGGAGGACTAAGTCATCTATTTTATCTTCTATTGTTTGTGTGTCTTCAGCTGTGTTTGATAGTGTATTTATGCCATGTAGCAAACTTAGAGTCTCTAAGTTTGTCCCTATTTTTTTTATTGATGATCTTTGTAATTTTATGCTTTATATTTAGTTATTTAATCCACATTTAGTTCATTTTTGTGTACGGTGTGAAATACGCGTCTTGTTTCATTTTTCTGCAAATGGACTTCCAGTTTTGCCAGCACTATTTGTTGAAGAGACTACTTCTTTCCCATCTAACACATCACTACGTCTTGGTGTGGTGCTGTAAGATAATCACTGGACTGATGGTCACAAGGTTGGTGGTTCAAACGCACCAGCAGCTCCTTGGAAATCCTATAGGGTTGCTATGAGATAGAACCAACTCGATGGCACTTAACAACAAATACGCTAACCTAAATAATAGGTCTTGAAATAAAGTACAGTGGTTTCTCCTTTTGCTTTTATTTTTCAAAATTGTCTTGCTGGAATTTTAATAAGAAATGTTTTAAACCTGTGTATTCATTTGGGGAAAATTGATTTTCAATCGTCTCATGCATGAGGAAAGTTAAACAATGAATAAGAAAGACCAGAGAAGAATGGATACATTTGAAATATGGTGTTGGTGAAGAATATTGAAAGTACTGTGGACTGCCAGAAGAACAAATAAATATGTCTTGGAAGAAGTACAGCCAGAATGCTCCTTAGAAGGAAGAATGGTGAGATTTAATCTCTATTACTTTGAACATGTTGCCAGGAGGGACCAATCCCTAGAATAGAACAAGGGAATGCTGAATAGTTTAAAATCAGGAAAACTGTACATCACGCTCGGTAAAGTGGAAAGTCTAGGGGGTGAGGGTGGAGAAAACCTCCCTCAAAGTAATGGCTTGACACCATGACCCCAACAGCTGTCTCAAACATAACAACAGTTAGGATGGCAGGACTGAGCTGTGTTTCATTCTGTTGGGCACAGAGTTGCTATGAGTTGGAACCCACTAGAGAGCTCCTAACAACAACACAACAATAACAACAACATTTATAAGGGATATTGGCTTCTTTAGGCCAACTCCTTTGACTTCAAGTCTGGGATATACTTGACCAAAAGAAAACCAGGGAAGTCACTATCATGTTGTTCCGTGAGTCCTGAGGTTCTGAGCTGGTCTGTCCTCTTTCCACCATTCAGAGTGTGTTCTAATGTTTGTTTTATATATATATATAATGTCCAGAGTTTAGTTTTACTTAACAGAATAAGTTAGTAAAACTAACGACCCCATGGAGATTTCTAGGTTGTAATCTTTACAGGGGACTCCTGGTGTGGTGCTGTAGGATAAGCACTGTGTGGCTAACCCCAAGCTAACTGCAAGATTGTCAGTTCAAACCCACTAGCCACTCTTCAGAAACCCTCTACAGGGTTGCTATGAGTCAGAACTGATTCGACAGTACTTATCAACAACAGCAACAATCTTAATGGGAGCAGATCACCAGGTTTCCTCTCCCATGGAACCACTGAATCGATCTGAACCGCCAACCTTTCAGTTAGCAGCCAAACACATCACCATTGCTTCATCAGGGCTTCTTTAGAGCTTGTGACTAAATACCCAAAACGCAGTTAGAAATCACCTTCCTTTTCAACCTATGTCACTAACCATTTCTGTGAGGAGAGAAAGAAAGAATATCTTGAAGTTAAAAAGAGTTAAGGTGTTATAGCTTGCAAAGTGTGGAGATCAGTTACTCTTAATAGTTGAATGTAATTTATAAACGGCTCTGCCTTGTACCACGGCAGAGAAATTTGCTAGAGCTTCTAGATTTATGGAGTTGCCCTTCACTGTGCAGACAGCAGAGGGCCTCATTAGCACAAACTCAATGTCACCAGCAAATATATGGGAAGGAAAGTTTGCCAAGGTTCCAGAAGCACAGCAAAACTTTGATTAACAGAAATGCACAAGAAAATTGGCTGTTCATTTCCCTTAACAAAGAAAGAAAGAATACACAACACAACAAAACAAAAATTAGATTTTCTGAATTAATAAGGGTTGACCAGAACCTTCTTATTGCTCCACTCCTTGTGGTTGGAACTCATCCAAAATTCCTGAGTAGTCTTTCCTGCCCTGTTGGTAATAGGGACCTTGAAGAGACTTGTTAGATTTAGCAAATAACAATACAGAACATAAACTAGCAACCTTAGACATTCCCTACATTTAAAACAAAACATAACAATCTGAAAGGTGGAGAGAAGGCAGACTAAGGAAGGACTTCAGGACCTAAGGTCTTCTCTTTGCTACATATATCACAGACTAGGTGCCAGAGATCCTGGTGTAGGATAAGCACAGGACTGCTAACTGCAATGTTGGTGGTTCAAACCCACCAGCTGCTCCTTGGAAACGCTATACAGCACTTCACAACAATCACTATGAGTTGGAACCAACTCCAGGTACTGAACAACAACAACAGGTGCCAGGAAAGCTGGCAACCAAGAAATGCCAATGGGCACAGAAAAAAAAAGCCCTAACAAAAGCCTGCTCTCTCTAATCAAAGGCAGCCTAGCAAGACAGAAAACTTTTAGATAACAATCACTCTAATGCAGCCACACAATACAGAAAAAAACCCAAAAACAAACCGAGGTCCCATTTCCACTCATGTCAATAAAGACTTGAGTGAAGAGCTGAGAATTCCACCTTTGACAAACTGTAATGCGGTCTCCCAAATCCCCCACTGGGTTGGTTCAATCCTTCTGAGTGTCAGCAGAAATGGGGAACCTAGACTTCCACTTCACGTGGCAGCTAGGATGCTGCATCCCCCCTTTCCCCAGGGTCTCATGACATAATATGCAAAAATGCCAAGATTTTGATTAAAAAAAGAAAAGCAATTAACTTCAAGTTCAGAGTTATCAATTAACTCTGAACTTGAATGAGAAAATACAATTACAATCACACATGCCAATATCAAGAAGACACACATGTTTGGATTATCTGACAAATATTTTAAAACAGCCATGGTAAAACTGCTTCCATGAGCAAATATACACCCACATAAAGCAAAGGAAAGAATAGAAAGTCTAAGCAAACAAATAGAAGATATAAAGGAGTCCTGGTGTGGCACTGTAGGATAGGATAAGTACTGCATTACTAACCACAAGGTTGGCAGTCAAACTCACCAGACACTCCTTGGAAACCCTATACGGGGTCACAATAAGGCAGAACTGACTCGACAGCACTTACCAATAACAACAAGGACATCTTAGAACGGAAAAATACAATAAGCTAAATAAAAATAAATAAATAATTGAACTCAATAGCAGGATGGAGAGGATAAAGTGCTGGATAGCCAGATCGGTTTGAACCGTAAGGTTGGAGTTCAAATTCACCACATGCTCCTCAGAAACCTATACAGGGTTGCTATGAGTTGGAACCAACTTGAAGGCACTTAACAACAACAACAACAACAACATTCTGAACAATAGAGGAAAAATAAAGTGAGAAAAATCAAAAACAAAGCTTCAGGGATCTGTGGGGAAAAGCTGTATCTTTTTTAGATATAGTTTTTGCTATATCTGTTATAGCAAAAACTATAACAACAACAAAAAAATTCATGTCATCAAAGTCTCAGGAAAGGGGAAAGAGGATGAACCTAAAAACAGTACTTTTAAAGAAAAAATGTCTGAAAACTCCCAAAATTTGGCAAAACTATATACCTGGTGGTCTAGTGGTTAGGATTCAGCGATCTCACCGCCAAGGCCCCAGTTCAATCCCCTGTCAGGAAAGCCTTTCTTCTTTGTCTATGGCCATACCACCCTGAATGCATCCAATCTCCTTTGATCTCAGAGCTAAGCCTGGTTAGTACTTGGATAGGAGACTGCCTGGGAATACCAGGGGCTGTAGGCTTTAACTGGAGTCCTGGTGCGGCCCTGTGGGATAAAGCACTGGACAGCAAGCTCAATTTGAACCACAAGGTTGGCAGTTCAATCTCACCTGCCCCTCCTTGGAAACCCTATACAGGATCACTATGAGTCAGAACTGACTGGACAGCACTTCACAACAACAAATGTACCTATAGATTCAAAAATCTGAGCAAATCCCAAACAGGAAAGATTCAAATAAGATCTACACCAAGACACCATCATGAAACCCAAAGACAAAGTCTTAAATGAACAAGAAAAAAAGGACACCTTACCGATAAAGGGCAAACAATTCAAATGACAGCTTTTTAAAAAATGCTTGGTTAAGTGGAGGGTTGGAGAAAAAGAGGAAGACCCCTAGAGATGGATTGGCACAGTGGCAGCAGCAATGGGTTCAAGCATAGCAACAACTGTGAGGTTGGCACAGGACTGGGCAGCATTTCGTTCTGTTGTACGAACTATGAGCCGGTACTGACTTGATGACACCTGATAGCAACAAGTATGCGGTGGCTCTGTATGATAAGCACTGGACTGCGAGCCACAAAGTCAGCAGTTCAAGCCCACCAAATGCTGTATGGGAGAAAGATGAGGTTTTCTACCTCTGCAACGATTTACAGACTTGGAAACTCTATATAAGATCGCTGTGAGTCGTCACTGACTTGACAGCACTTAACAACAACAACAAAACACATCAATTAAAAGACTTAGATTGGCATAGTGAATAATGATAAAAAATACAAATGCCCAGTTAAATTTGAATTTCAGATAAGCAGTGAATACTTCCCCCTTTATAATTCATGTTAGCTTTTGTTGCACATAACATTAATCCACAATTTCTACATGTACAAATCCATCACACTGGTTACATTCTCCAAGCTGTGCAACCAAAATGGATATTTTTTAAGTAATTAGTTTCTTTTATGTAGCATTTGGAACTTAATAATATTAACATTTTATTCATTTTTCTGAGATTCAAATTTAACTAGGAATTCTGTTGTTGTTGCTGTTCTTTCATGTGCTATCCCTAACTGGACTCCTCAGAAACCCTATACAAGGTTGCTATGAACCAGAACCGGCTCCACAGCACATAACAACAACAACATCCCTAATTTTGGGAATCTTGATTTTTGAATGAGATCTTACATCAGTTTTTTTTTTTTTTTTTTTTTTTTTGCTGTAAAAGGAAGTTTTTTTGTTTTCATTTGGTCCACGACTTGGGAGAAGAGGTGCTTCAGGGTGTTGACTATGCTTCCTCTGTGGCTGGAGAGCAAGAAAGTCTGAGGAAAGCAGGGGAGTGCTGAAGGCCCTTCTTAGATTGTTGGGCTCCACAGGCTCTTCCTAATCCTGCTTGAGTGTGAGCCTCTCAAAGAGGTATTCGTCTAGCCCTGCCTGGGGACAGCCATCCTATGGAGGTTGGTCAACTGGTCAGCCATCTTCTTGATAATTTTCACCTCCTCGTGGAAGGAAATGATTCTTCAGAAAGTCACAGAGGGTGGGCGGCACCCACGGACTGCAGGTCCAGAAGAGACTGGTTCAGGTTCTTCTCCAGGGCCAGGACGGCATCTGCACATCCTTTTCAAGAGATGCTCAGCACCCTCACACTTCTCCTTCACCAACTCGCGGAAGACGTGTCCTACACCTTCCAAGGTAACATCATCAGGAAGTAGGTGTAAGAGGCCTGCAGATGCAGATTAACCAAACGGTGGATGCTGGCTTCCGCTTCAGTGGAATAATTCTAATGGATCTGAGAGCTCATGGTTGGTTGAAGATTTGGAGCTAACCACACACACACACACACACATCAGTGTTTAGGTGGTCCTGGTAACAGGGAATGACCAAGAAGATGGGCCCGGATAAGAGATTGCACTTAAAGAGGATGTTAGAGGTGGTCGGAGGCTGGAGGTAGGGGAGTCCCCATATCTGTTCCATCCAAACACTGTTGAAGCAAGAGACAGATCCATGGGCACGCAGAGCGAACTTCCTTACATCAGTTCTTATCACTCAGAACACCAGTGGTCACTGCCCCAAACCCAGGCAAGGAGATGAGGAAAATTTAAGAGGGCCATCTGAGTGGGTTGTAGTCCATAGGTAAGTCCCCCTTAGACAAATGCTACTTTCCCTATAGCTGCTTGTGCTTTCCCCAATTGCTCATCTCTTCTAAAAAAAAAAATAATAATAATTGTAGGCAGAGAAAGAAGATGTTTAGCTTATATGACTTCTCCAAGAGCACTGACTTGACTACCTGTTTATAAAATAGGTTTCTCTCACAAGATTATTGTGTGAATTATATGAGCTAATGCAAATAAAAGTCCTTATGCGCTCTAGTAGTTGCTCAATAAATTTCTTTTCCTTCTTTCCATAAACATCAAGGATAACTTTCCAACTTCCTTGATAGCAAAGTACAGAGCAGTGTGTGATTCACTGAATCCAGAAATGCCATTTTTATTATTTTATTAACTAACGCTTCTATTGAAAAGGAAAGAAATGGTTAGCAAAAGTCCAGGCAGTGCAACATGATGTAAGATAAAAAAGGAAGTTTCGGTCTCATCCCAAGTCACAGTTCCCCACTTCCTCTCCCTAGAGGCAAAAACTCTTACCAATTTCTTCTTCTATGCATATGTATGCCTATATATAACTCCTTCCCCCACCAATATAAACATACTAGACACACTGTTGTGCATCTCCATAGCTATTTTTAGCCTAATTGCCTGACTTTGGTAGGATACAGACAGTTGATTCTGAGTGTCCTTTAGAAAAACAGCCCTTTGAAACTTGTTACCGCTATTGTAAAGATGTCGTCAAGGATGTTGTTCATTGTATCCTCTCTGAGGACCCCCCAGGGAGGAACTCCTGTCTGATCTGCTACTGAGAACAGTTGTCCTGCGCAGTTACTTTGTTTTTATCTCCTAGACATTGTGAATTATGTAACAACAAAGTTTCCCCTTTCCTGTTGGCTGCTGGAAAGTTTAGAGCCAACTTTGTGGTCCACCCACTGCAGAAGAGGTCTTGAAGATATGCATTTCTAGGCTTATCCTTGGCTCTGCTCTGTGCCCACTGTTGTTTTTCCATTTTTGTTATCTTAACGTATTTGTATGCTCCTGTAAACTACCAGAAACCTTTTCTGAGAAAAGGTGAAGCTGAAACAAAGAAATAACGGCCTGGTTTTACTTGTTTACTACCTCCAGTCCCCACCCACTCCTCTTTTGTGGTTGTTAGCTGCCATGGAGTCAGCCCCCAATTTATGGTGTGGTGCTCTGGGTTAATGTGCCAGACTGCAAAGCCATTTGAACTGCAAGGTTGGTGGTTCAAGCTCACCAGCTGCTCCTCAGAAACCGACTCGACGGCACTTAACAACAACAACAACAATGCACAACAGAACAAAATGCTGCCTGGCCCTGCACCATCCACACAATCCCTTATGGACTGGAGTGTCATTAACTAATTTTGGGATGTTAATTGCCAGGCCTTTCTTCCTAATCCCTTGTAGTCTGGGTGCTCTTCTGAAACCTGTTCAACATCATAGCAATACATAAGCCTCCACCAACAGGTGGAGGTGCACTGACTGGAATTAGAATCTGGGTCTCCTGCATAAACCCACTGCCGTCGAGCCGATTCCAATTTATAGCGACCCTATAGGACAGAGTCCTTGTATGCTTCTATAGAATAAGCACTGGACTGTAGTTAACCACAACGTTTGTGGTTCAAACCCACCAGTTGCACCACGGAAACCCTTTACAGAGTCTTTATGAGTCAGAACCAACTCAACGGCACTTAACAACAACAGAGAACAGAGTAGGTAGAACTGTTTCTTAGGGTTTCTAAGACTGCAAATCCTTATGGGAGCAGACTGCCTCATCTTTCTCCTAAGGAGTGACTGGTGGATTTGAACTGTTGTCTTGTGGTTAGCAGCCCAATGCTTAACCTCCTGTACCACTTCTTACATGGAAGGTGAGAGTTCTACCACTAAACCACCAATGACCCTCCCCTCCCCTGACTCCGTCATATACCTTCAGCAGCGTCCCAGTGCTATGTTCTGGCTGGCTTTGCCATTGCTGTCCCCTTCCAACCTTTTCTTTCACTTGGCTTTCATTTCTTTGGGTCTTGGGTCTTTCTTGTTTTCCATTGCTTCCCCGTATACCTCATCCTCCGTATACCTCATGTGCAGCCTTTAAATGATTGGTTTGATTTTTGTAGTTCTGAAAACTCTGGCACTTGGCTACATGTAAGGGCAGTTCTCTATCCACCCAAGGTTCCAGCTTGTATCCCTGGCAGCCAGACCTGTGTTTACAGTGTGAGTAGTGTGTGCTACTAGAGCAGAGCCTTTACAGGTTCAGGCTAAACTCTAAGCAGGAATTGGTGAGGCAATAATCTATTTCATACCAGTTACTAGTTGCTGTTGAGTCCATTCTAACTTATGGCGACCCTATGTGTGTCAGTATAGGCTCTGTTTCATAGAGTTTTCAGTGACTGATTCTTGAGAAGGAGATCACTAGGCCTTCCATCTTAGATGCCACTGGGTGAAGTCAAATCTCAACCCTTCGTTCAATTAACAGTTGAGCACATTTGTATCACCCAGGCATGCAGCCAAGAGCAGCTAGCCTTGTTTCCCGGGTGAAGCGCTTAGGCTTTGAAACACCAGGAAGGCACAGAAGGTATTTGGAAGAAGCACACAGATAAGATATTACAGAAAAATTAGGATCTTACTGCTTTTCCCAGATCTACCACTGCTAAGCATCCTTGGGCAAGTCCCTACCCCCCAATTTCCTAATCCACAGAGATAGAAAGTTCGCTTAGATGATCGCTAAGGAGACTTCCAGGTTCCACAGTCCATGGTTAGATGCTTCTACCACTCTTTATGACCTATATCTTCTTTCTTCCATCTGCCCTGCCTCCCCCCAGGTTTCCTCAGCTTGATTAGTCAGTCTACAGAGCTAAGCAGGTCTGCTGGTTCTGATCTGGCTGGGAAGTATACTCACCCGCTCTTGGCTGCTGCACGTCTACTGGTACTGGCATTGCCAACAAGACATTTCTACTTGGCCCCAGAAGAGCCAAAGCAAAACCTCAAACCCATAGCTGTTAATTCTGACTCAGAGTGGCCCTATAGGACACAGTACAACTGCCCTATATGGATTCAAAGGCTGCATTTTTTTTTTTAATTTAAGGTTTTTATTGTGGATTGAGTGAAAGTTTACAGGGCACATCATCAGTTTCACATTCAACCATTCATATAACTTGTT
>NW_006408677.1:2711724-2740497 GCF_000296735.1 Chrysochloris asiatica | reverse complement strand
ATAACACTTAACAATAACAACGTTGTATATATATATATATACACACACATTGTTGTTTTTAAGTGCCATTGAGTCAGTTCCAACCCATAGCGATCCTGTATAGGGTTTCCGAGGAGCGGCTGGTGAGCTTGAACCGCTGACCTTGTGATTCAAATAACTTAGCAGATGAATATATATAGTTGATGTTAAGTGCCATCAAGTCAGTTCTGACTCATGGGAACCCTGCATAGGGTTTCCGAAGAGAAGGGACATACAAATATATGAAGCCCCCTACTTCACATCTTTTAATAGTTGCCCATCCATTATCCATAGCAGTCATTTCTAGACTTGTGCTTGTTTTTCAATAACTGAATTTTAAATAAACAAAACTTTTTATTTAGTATGGGTAAAAGTGGAACTATTGTAGTTGGAGCTGGGTGGAGCTCCTACAGCCCCATTCAATCATTACCCTCTTCAATCCTTCCTTTGCTCTCACCTCACTCTTACCATTAATAGTTACTGAGGCAGCTCTGTTGTGGAACCTCAGTAGTAGAGGAAACTCAGTTGGAAAACTTACAAGACAAAGTACACACACTTAGGGTCCCCAAATTAAAGAAAACAACCATCAAAAAGCACTTCTCGATGACCTAGGCCCTGTTTCCCTGACCATCCCATGTCTTCCCACCTCTAGCTCTCTCCTTAGGCTCCTTCACCACCACCACCACCACGTACCCATGTAGTTTCTCTCTCAGTGGACAAACTTCCTGTTCCCCTGAGTGAAATGTTCTGTCCTCTCTGCCATGCCTCCGTTGGAAATACTTCTCTTTCAGGAGGCAGCACAAAGTCAGCACTTCCTCTGGAAAGTCTCCCAGAGATTTTTTGCTAGATCTTCTTCATACCTCTTCTCCCAGAGCACTCAGGCCATTGTATTACCTTGGCCTAAGTGCTCTTCAGGGCAGGGGTCTTACTTTGCTTATATCTTTTTATGCAGCATTTAGCACCTACTGGCTTATTGTCCCCAACATTTGGAGAATGGTTGACTAGACCAAAGTGGTGGTTTCGACCTTATTAATATGGTACTTTAGCCAACTGGACTAACTAGATAGGACTTTCTTGACTGATAAGCATGAAATACACTGAGTCTGGTCTCTTCTTTATGGCAGGAAAGATAGAAACACTATATCCCCTCTTTCACAGGTTCCTGAAGCGGGTGGGAGGTGTCTCAAGGTCAGCTGCCGAGGCAAGGCAGCTTTCTTGAGCCATATCTTACCTGAGTGGGAGGCCAAACAGATCTCCAGGTTATGGCACACAATGGATACAATGTGCCGGATTGTTTACACCAACATAACACAAGCATGTCACACAAGTACGGGAGGGGATAACCGGGGAGAGGGAAGTTTATAAATTCAATACCAACGCTTCCTAGAAAATGTGCTGAGGTGGCTCCCATTATCTCCCTGATGTGTTGTTTTTTTGGCAAAAAGGCAGTGAGGGAAAGAAAGGAGGCTTACAAATTACCAGCTCCTGGTTATTTAGCATGTGTTACATTCCGGGCATTGCATGAAGGGCTTTGTGTGTGTTATCTCATTTAATTCCTCATAATCCCTTAAAATAGGTACTATATTATCATCTGCATTTTACAGATGGTGGGATGGAGGCATAGCAAGGTCGAGGATCTTGCCTAAGTTTACACAAGGGATGTACGAGGATTCAATTCTAGGTATTCTGGCTCTAGAGCCCATGCTATTAAGCATTGCACCACACTGTCTCCCACTAGTTGTACAAAGGCCATGCCATGGCAGCTGTAGTCTGGGTCCCTGGGGAGCCGGCAAAGAAGAAAACCAGAGACTGACATGGTCTTTAAGGAGAGGGAATGTGACCATAAGTACACAAGACTGAAATATAGCACATGAAATCCAGAGGCTCACTAGTCAGAGAACTGGAGTTAGGGATCATTGTCAACATGGTGGGTGTAGGGCCAGGGCAAGTAAGGAACTGCTGCTATAGGTGCTGACATGTGCACTGAAGCAAAGTGGATTTTGGCAGAAAGCATCTTTCCCGAGGGAAGGTTAGGCTACTAGGTTGCCTCGGGCCATGGGCAAACAGCTCCAACTGTTTGGTCTGCTGAACTTGCAGCCCACATGGAGTGGTGATGGTTTTTGAGGTTCATGGGCCAAGTGTCAGAGGATAGAGGAGCCCTGGTATCACACTGGTTAAAATCTCAGCTGCCAACCCAAAGGGGGTGATTTGAACCTACCAGTCTCCTGAGGGAGAAAAATGAGGCAGTCAACTTCCATAGAGATTATGACTCTGCCCTATAGGGTTGCTATGAGTCAGAATTAAGTGCCAAGGGTTTGGTTTTTGATTTGGGGGATGAGCAGCAGTGAGTGTGCTTTGCCTGAAGAGGGTGCAAGAGGGCTCTGGGACAGTGTGTTTCCACCTCTTCCCGCCCCCCCCTCCACACACTCACTTATCCCACTCTGGAGCAGCAGATACTGACCGTCAGCAGAAGCAGTTGGGTCCTGGGGAATCCCTATAGCTGAGCAAAGGTCATGCTTGCTTCTCTTAGCTTCTTTCAGGCAGCATGCCCTCCCTTCTGAGGCCCATGCCAAGCTACTCTTCAGTGAATAGCCTGAGTTAGATCAAGGGCTTGACAAGATTGATAAGAGGTGCTACCAGGCCAGTCTTCATGATTGTCCTGGGAGAGAAGGAGGCACTTCAGTCTGGTGGAAACAATATGAACTCTGACAGACTTGGATTTCAATCCTGTATCTACCATTAGACTGGGTACACTATCTAAACTGTGTGCCTCCATTTCCTTGTCTGTAAAATGTGGTGGGTAAGAGTACAGGCATCTATCTCAAAGTTGTTGGGAGGATTAAATGAGATACACAAAGCACTTCCAACAGTGCCTGCATAGAGTGAACATTGTATATATATTAGCTGGGAAGATCTCACAAAGTGGTGGTGATGATTGAATAGGAAAGGTTGCAAGCACCCAGGACCCTCAATCAGGGTAGTTAATAATAATGATAATGTTATTAATAACAATCAATATGCAGAGGCCAGGAACCCACGCAGTCAGACTAATGGCCAGAGGGCTGTGGAGACATTGAGTGCTGCCAGATAAAGCAGGGTTCTTTGGGGAGAACAGTGACAGCCAGTCCCTTGAGAACATTGTCTAGTATCCCGCTCCCCACCCCAGGTCATTACTCTGTGGCCCGGAAGGCGTTCAAGAAGGCATGGGGAGGGAAGGAGAGAACCAGTAGTAGACAGCCAGTGACACCCATTGGCCTTCCTCGCGTGGGACACCTTCGCGGCAGGGGAAGGGGGTGGGTCTACTTGGGAGTCTCCAGAGACCAGTTGTACAGTAACAGCCTCTGTTTCAATTCCTCCCGTGTTGGTGTGTAAGCTTGTTTTTGTGGCTGGAGAGGAAAAGCATGGGCGGGGCTCTGCTGCACAACACCAGGAACCAGAAACCCGCCCCCAGAGCCAGGGTACAGAATGTACCCAGACTGAAAACCACACCCTTGTGGCTTGGGGAGGCCCCTAGGGTGTTTTGGGGAACTATCACTCTACAGTGTATTGTTTGAGAGCCCTTCACCTAGCAACTAGCCTGGGATTCCACGGCATGCAGACAATGGGATGTCCCAAGGGACCAGTACTACAGTTAAAGTACCTTCTGCCAAAAGATCCCCCAGGACTGAGGATCCCTCTGGCCTGAAAAGAGGGCCATGGATCTCTGACACCTTCCTGGAAACCAGATTAGATCTGGAGTTTGTGTAGGAGAGCTTCTAGATTCAGGCCACCATGAGGGGACACTCCCAGCCACCACCAGACCCTCCTTCACCCCCAGCCAATTTAAGGAAGCAGATTTTGCCTCCTTTCACCTGTCTCCACCATACCCCAAGACATCTACCTAAAGCTTCCAGAACAATGACGGGAGAGCGAAAGATGGGACATTTTGGGAGGGTAAAGATAATTTCCTATAGTCTGAAGTGGCTTGAAAATGAAAAAAGGTTGGTAGGGGCCAGACTCCCAGAAGCCAGGGGAAGGACTCTGAATAGGATGGATTAGAGGATGAAGGTCCTGGGAAACAACATGAAAATCAGTGGGTACAAAGTGCAAGGGGTTCCTTAGTGACAAAACCTGACAACATAATTTGGCTCCACAAAAATAAACATGAAAAACACTGAGTAAAGGAGAGAGTTGACCACAAGATGAATATGAACCAGCCTTAAAATAGAGCAAGGCTCATTTATGTGGGCCACGTTTTCCAAACCAGAGATCAGGCCATGTGTTTGACAAGTATGCATGTACTTGTGGGGAAACCAGCCCGAGGGCTTGAAGTTGAGTTTCTCCCTAGTAAACCTAGGTCCTAGATGAACTGAAACCTTGCTCTGCAAGTGCCCAAGCTTCATCAGAGAGCTATGTCCAGAAATGGAGGAAAAGAGAGATTATTCAGAAGAGGAAGAAATAGATGAAAACTGGGCCCTTGTGATCAGCAGCTGATTTCAAATTTGTCTTTGTCTTTTATTGACTGTGGAGTATCCAGAAAGTTCCTTAACCTCCCTGAGCTGTCAGTTTCTTGTCTTTAAAAGTGGGCTAGGTACTATTGTGGAACTATATGATAAGCACTAGACCACAAGGTTGGTTTGAACTGCAAAGTCAGCCGTTCAAACTCACCAACCGCTCCTTGGAAACATATACATTCACACAGTTGTGCTCTACTATCTAATTCCAGGACATTTGCATAACCTTCAAAATAAACCCCATAGTGACCCCATAGGGGATCAATGGCACTTAGCAATAACGACAATTATCTGCAGATTTTAATGATTCCAAAAATGTAAAACAACAAGCACACAGCAGGTCCTCAAACTCGTTTGGAAAAGGAAAGAGTTCAATGTGAGAGGGTTTTTTTTATAAGTAGTTAGTCCTCAATCCAAGAAACTGAAGCAAAGAGAAAAGAAAGGGTCTATGACAAGAGTCAGTGGAACTTTGGTGAGTGTGGGTAAGAAGTTGCAAACTGGCAGCCAGAATCTAGCCTTCAGCCATGTTTTATTTGGCCTAAAGAGTGTTTTCCAAAAATTTGAATTTGTTGCCAACATTTTAAAAGGTTGAAGATTTTACATAATAATCCAGATTTTTGGCTGCTCTTGAAAAAGCAGAAAATCTAGCAACTCTGGACTCACATAACCATATGGCAACAATCGAGTGGGAGTGGAGTAGGGGCTGCTGTTTTCAGAAAGTCTCCCACAGAATTTCTTCTAAAATTGTCATGTGCATAAAATCACTCGAGAAGAAGTCTATGGACATGTAAATGATAATGTCCAGCATCCTCGCTTTCCACTGGGGAGACCTGGGTTCAATTCCTGGAAGCTACCACTCATCTGACAGCGGAGGTTTGAGTGTTGCTTTGATGCTGAACAAGTTTTAGTGGAGCTTCCTGACTAAAATAAGACTAGGAAGAAAAGCCTGGTAATCTACTCCCCCAAAATAAGCCAGATAATACCCTATGGGTCTCAATGATCCAACAGCAACTGATCACTGGGAAGGCATAGGACTGGGGGCAGGGTTTTGTTCTATTGTGCATAGAGTCCAGAATAGGCTAATCCATAGAGGCATCAAATACAGTAGTAGAAATGGGAAGTGACCGCAATGAGGTCACTATGGGGTTTATTTTGAAACTTAGGCAAATGTCCTGGAATTAGATAGTGGAACACAACTTTGTGAATATACTAAAAAACCATTGAATTGTACGCTTCAAAGGATGAATATTATGGTGTTGTATATTATATCTTAATAAAGCAGTTATTTAAAATGCAGATTCAGTAGATCTGAGATGGGGGACACAGGTCTGCATATCTAACTTCCAAGTGTGGTTAAGACTGCTGGGCCAGGGACCAGCTCTGAGAAGGAAGCTGGTTTTCAACCTTGGCTACACATTGGAACCAACTGGAAAATTTACAATAAAAATTTTAAAATCCTGGGTAATGGTTACACAACATAAAGAATGTCACTGATTGGTTATTGTTGTTAAGTGCCATCGAGTCGGTTCTGACACATAGAAACTTGTATATGATTTCTGAAGAGCGGTTGGTGAGTTTGAACCACCGACCTAACACTTCAAAGTGACCTTGTGCTCCAGTGCTTGTCCTCGAGTGCCACACTAGGACCCTGTAGAAATAGTTGAATTAGTGTATTTTTTTGTGTGTGTGTATATTTTTTCACCCCAATAATAATTTTTAAAAAATGCTTCTGCCTACCCTGCACCACCAAAGTGATTCTGATCAAATTAGTCTGGGGTATTTTTAAAGCACTCCAGGTAGTTCAAATTTGCAGCCAAGTTAGAGAACCACGTTTTTACACCCTGGCCACTTTCTCTCTTCCTGTTACTTGGAGAGGAGATGGTGGGGATGGTGGGGACAGAGTCGCAACCGACTGGACAGCACTTAATTTGCCGTCTTGGATTTCTTAACCTAAACAGTTCTTCCCAGACTTCTCCCAAGTCCCTTCCTTAGTAGTGTTATTTGTTTTGTTTTCTTGGGCAACTTTGGGCGGGGACATTTGTCAGAGGCGTTTGGAGAATCTGAAGAACTCAGGTCCTCCCCAGTGTCTCTTGTCCCCGATTCAGTGACCCGGAACTCAAGGGGAGCCCAAAGCAAGGCTGAATCTGCCTGCCTGCCAGGCCTCCCAGGCCTGCCCCTGCCCTGGGCTGTGGGCCACATGGAGGCCCACATGCCGCTCTCACTTCCCCCAGGCAGTGGCCGCTCACTCACAGGGGAGGGTGAGAACTAGCAGGGGAGGGGAGAGAGAGGCAAGTGATGCTGATCAGCCGGGGCTGAGAAGCAGCCCAGGAACCAACCACAGTGACTTTTCAAGTGGTGCGAGGAGGACAGAGGGAGGGGAAGAAAGTCATAGGGACAGAGGAGGGGTGGGGTGGGGGTGGGGTGGAGTAGATCGTACACCAAGGCTTCCTGGGTAATTTGTTATTGCACGAGAGTGTCTTAGAGCAGCAGCCCTGATCAAGGTCCAAAACCAAAACCCATTGCAGTCCAGTTGATGCTGACTCATAGTGGCCAAATAGGACTGCGTAGAACTGCCCCAAGGCTGACATCTTTACAGAAGTATACTGCCAGGAGCAGCTGAGGGTTAGAACCACTGCCCTTCTGGGTTGCAGTCGAGCACTTTACCACTGCACCATCAGGTCTCCTTCTTCAAGGTCCAGGAGTGGGCAAGTCATTCCAAGTGGAAAGAAGTTATAACCACAAAAAGACAGAACATTGAGTTCTAGCTGAGTGGGAGGGAGACAGCTCGGCAAGACCAATGGAAATGTGCCCCCCCATCCACCCCTACCCCCACCCCCGACCAGCCTTGCTTTAAAGAACAGATACCATTTCCCAGATGTTTTAAGTATAACATCTCCCACCCTACCCCCATTACTGATTTTCTCTGTTGAAGGCTGCTTGAATGCAGCTGTTTGTTTCCTCTTTTCATTTCTCTCCAGTGCTTGTCTGTCTTTTCCTGGAGATTGGAAAGGATTTAATGAGATTCTACCTAGAAGGTGTAGTGAAAGCTGGGAAATAAAGCTGGTGTTAAATCAAGAGCTTGATTGCTAAGCCAATCCTCATTGATGTAGTACCAGGTTTACTTTCACACTTGCTCTCGAGAACTCAGCTGAGGTCTGGGGCAAGGAGTGCCTTGAGAGACAGTTTGGAGGCAAGCTTCTGGCGATGGGGGTACTACCTGGCTTTTTAAGATTAGTTTTGCCCTGTAAGTTTTCGGTTGTTGTTGTTAGGTACCACTGAGTTTATTACAACTCATAGTGACCCCAGGTGACAAAGCAGAACAGCCCCATTGGGTTTCTTTATGGGGGTAGATTGTCAAGATCTTTCTTGGCAATGAGTGGATCTGAACTGCCAACTGCTCAAAATAACAACAAAGAGCTTAACCGTTACACCAGGGGTTTCAGTGTATGGTGTGAATCTGCACACACGGGTCTGTAAGAATACCTTATACATGGAGGGGTTTGTAATCATTGCAATGAAAGGAATACTATAGGATGAATGTAAAGCTGATGTTCTCCCGTGTAAACTCACTCAGTTCGCAATAAAAGCTTGAAAAAGAAAAAGAAAAAGAATACATTATAGAGTGTGGCAGCATGCAGCTGGGCTGAGGAGCCGTAGGGTGGCTTGTGTGGGAGGTGATCTTTTGAGCTTTTTGCTTCCTTCCACACAAGAGATCAGAGAGCCTTCTGAGGAGGGGACTGTGGCCCAGCTTTGAACAGGATCAGGATTGTACATTCTCTGAAAGCTCAGGCCCTCTGTGGTTGCCTTCCCACCCTGAAAAAGCGCTGACATAACAGACTCTCACTATCTCCTCTGCCCCACCAGGTCTAGCCAGCTTGCTCTCTGCCCCTGCCCTTTGTCCTCCATCTTTGACTTTTTTTTTTTTTTTTAATCAACAATGGCACAAGAGATAAAAGGCAAAAGCCTGAAGTGTAGGGGGCAAGTGGCTCTGCATAAGGAGGAGAACTGCCAACTGTGGAGCAAGGCTTGAGATCCTTTGAGAGGCCTCCTTGGGGGTGGGCTCAGTGGGCAAGCAATGATGTCCTGAAGGGGGAGGTTTCGAACTGTGACCTTTGGGAAAATAAACTGATGAGGGATGAGGGCTGTCTTGAGATGAGCTTCAACTCAAAGGGGAATGATTATAATTGTTGTTGTTGTTAAGTACCTTCGAGTGGGTTCTGACTCGTAGTGACTCGGAGGTTTTTTAAAATCTTCATGGGAGCAGAAAACCTTATCTTTCTCTTGTGGAGCCACTGGTGGGCTTGAACCATGGACCCTGTGGTTCATAGTCCAGGAGCCACCACACTCACAATGATTCTAATGTTGTTGTTATTAAGTCGTTAAGTGCCATCCAGTCGTTTCTGACTCGTAGCAACCCTGTATAGAGTTTCCCAGGTGCAACTGGTGAGTTCGAAACACCAACCTTGTGGTTCAAACCAACCTTGTGGTCCAGTGCCTATCTGCAGTGCCACACCAGGACTCCATAATAATTATAATAGCTAACATTTATTGAATGTTTACTAAGTGCCAGTCACAGGCCTAAATGCTTTTACACAGAAAATTTCATTTAATCCTCTCAAGTCCCTTTTGACAAGTTGGTAGTAGAAATCCACTGTCCTGGTGTAGCACTGAGGGATACTGCACTGGGTCAGTTTGAAATGCAGGGTCGGCAGTTCAAACTCACGAGCCACTCCTCGGAAACCCTCCATAGGGTTGCTATGAGTCGGAAACGACTCAACGACACTTAACAATAACAGTAGAAATCCAGGAGCCCTGGTGGTTTAATGGTTAAGTGCTCAGCTGTTAACTGAAAGGTTGGTGATTCAAACCCACCAGAGGCTCCATGGGAGATAAGACCTGGTGATCGGCTCCCATAAAGATACCAGGATACCCTATGAGGCAGTGCGAATCTGTCCTATTGTTGTTGGTAGGTGCCACGGAGTTGGTTCCAACCCCATGTCCAAGAGAGCGAAACACTGCCCAGTCCTCACAACAGTAGGTATGTTTAAGCCCATTGTTGCAGTCACTGTGTGAATACATCTTGTTAAGGGTCTTCCTCTTTTTTGCTCACCCTCTACTTTACCAAGTATGATATCTGTCATGGATTGAATTGTATCCTCCCCACCACCCCAAACTGTGTGTCAACTTGGCTGGGTCATGATTCCCAGTGGTTTGACAGCAACGTAAATGATGTAATCATTGGCCAATTCATTGTACGAGGATGAGGATGGAATGCAACAGCCTTCCTGAGACCACAGCCTTGATCCAAGGTAAGGGACTTTCCCCTAGGGTGTGTTCTGCATCAACTTTCTATCTTAACAAGAGATTGTTGTTGTTGCTAGGTGCCATCGAGTTGGAACTGACCCATAGTGACCTTATGCACAGCAGAACGAAACACTGCTCAATCCTGGGCTGACCTCACTACTGTTACCAGGCTTGAGCCCATTGATGCTGCCACTTAGCTAATCCATCTCGTTGGTGGTCTTCCTCTTTTTCTCTGACCCTCCACCTTACCAAACATGATATCCTTCTCCAGCGACTGCTCCCTCCTAACAATATGTCCAAAGTATGAGAGACGAAGTTTGACCGTCTTGGCCTCCAAGGAGCACTCTGGCTGCACTTCTTCCAACACAGACCTGTTGGTTCTATGGCAGCCCATGTCACTTTCAATATTCTCTTCCAACACCATAACTCAAAGGCATCAATTCTTCTACGGTCTTCCTTATTCATTGTCCAGCTTTCTTTATGCATATGAGGTTATTGAAAACACCATGGCTTGGGTCAGGCGCAACTTAGTCCTCAAGCTGACATCTTTGCTCTTCAACACTTTAAAAAGGTCTTGTGCAGCAGATTTCCCTAATGCAATACATGTCATTTGATTTCTTGACTGCTGCTTCTGTGAGTGTTGATAGTTGATCCCAGAAGAATGAAGTCCTTGACAACTTCAATCCTCTCTCTGTTGATATGAATGCTGTTTATTGGTCCAGTGGTGAGGATTTTTGTTTTCTTCACATTGAGAGGTAATCCATACTGAAGATCAAACATTATTTGATCTTCATCAATAATGTTTAAAGTCCTCTTCAATTTCAGCAAGCAAGGTGGTATCATCTGCATATCTCAGGTTGTTAATGAGTCTTCCTTTAATCCTCATGCCATGTTTTTCTTCATAGAACCCAGCTTCTTGGATTATTAACAAGAGATACAAAGAGAGACATAAGCAGAGCAAGAGGGACCTCAATACCTCCAAGAAAGAAGAGGCAGAAAGCATGTCCTTTGGACCTGGGGTCCCTGCACTGAGAACCTCCTAGACCCAGAGGAAGACTGATGCCAAGGCACATAGATGCTGAAAGGAAACAAGGACCTTCCTCCTAAATTGGGCTGACACAAAGAGGAAGTGCCTAACTTCAGACTTCTAACCTCCTAAATTGTTAGAGAATAAATTTCTGCTTAAGCCCATCCACTTGCTTCTGTGATAGCATTCTTCTCCTGGCAACACGTCCAAAGTACTTGAGATGAAGTTTTTACATCCTTGCTTTTAATGAGTATTCTGGCTGTTCTTCTTCGAAAACAAATTTGTTTGTTCTTCTGGCAGTCACAGCAAATGCAATGTTCTTCACCAGCACCATAATTCAAAGACTTCAATTGTTTTTTGGTCTTCTTTGTTCATTGTGAAGCTTTCATGCTGAGGCAACTGAAAATATTATGGCATGGGTCAAGTATACCTTAGTCTTCAAAGTGGCATCTTTGCCTTTTAACACTTTGAAGTGGTCCTTTCAGTAGATTTGTCCAATGCAATAAATTATGTGATTTCCCTGACTGTTGCTTCCATAGGCATTGACTGTGTATCCAAGTGAAAAGAAATCCTTGACAACTTCAGTCTATTCTCTGTTTATCATGATATTGCTTACTGGTTCAGTTGTGAGAATACTCTGTCCTATGCTTGACAGTGGGGTGGCTTTGCAGGGTAAGCACTGGACTGAGAACCACAAGATTGATGGTTCAAGCCCCCTAGTCACTCTGAGGGAGAAGATGGGGCTTTCTGCTTCTGCAAAGATTTAAAGTCTTGGAAGTCCTATACAAAGTCACTATGAGTCAGATCCGACTCCATGGCACATAACAACAGCAACAAATAGGGTTGACTATGAGTTGGAACCAACTTGATGGCTCATAACAACAGTAGAAATTCAGGTTCACCTGATCATGATGCTCTTTAAAACAGCAACTTGAAAGGTTATATTGGCAGCTTGGGGAGCAGTAAGTATCTGGCAATATGGGAGGAACCATTTGACATGGGAGGGTGGGAATGGTTGTACAACCTGAAGAATGTCATCAATGTCATGGAGTTGTACATGTAGAAATTGGTGAATTGCTTAGTACATGTTGCTTGATTTGTTGTTACTCAAAAATAACAACAAAATAAATTATGTTTTTATAGAAGACAGCCAGGCTGATAGAAGTTAAGTAACTTGTCCATAAGAAGAAAGTTAGACCTAGAATTCAGATTCTTCTGAATTTAGAGTCACTGCTCTTAACTACTATACTAGAAAACCCTCCCCCACATTGTATAATTGCCTCAGAGGTCACCATTGAAGGCTCTAGAAGCTCCATCATAGGCTCTGACTGTAGGGAAAGGCAACAGAGATCTTAGGAACATTCTTACCCTTTGCATCCTGTGGAGACTAGCCCTTCCCTGTTGTCACCCTCTTTTCTGTCCCTGCCCAAGCCATGTCCAGATCCATGTGTAGTCAGGAGGATCATGGGATAAGGCTGGAACTAGAAGTTGGCTCAAGTGTCTGGGCTAGAGCCACAGTAAATCAACAGACAGAAACGGGCTCTGCGTTCTTGGCTTTTGCATCCCCAAGGAGTGGTAGGCTTGGAACAGATAAGTGTACCAGATACTCCTGGCCTGCAGGATAAGAGGATGATCTCGTCCATCACTATGGTGAACATCACCCCAGAAAAGGCCAGAAGTGTTTTGACACCTGTTGTTTTCTCCTGTGCGTACCTTTCTGCAAAGGTTTACACAGGGGAGCCCTTTGGAGCATGGTTTGGGGTTGCCTGGTCTCTGCCCTCAGCAGGCAAGCCCTTCTGGCCAGAGACAGTGAATCACTCAGACCAGAATGCTTGCATCTGCTTGGGAGAACACTGTGTGCTCTGGAAGGGCGCCGGAGCCTGAGGGGAAAGGGAAGTGTTCCGGACTCACTAGCCAGGGGAAAGGCTGGGAGGGGCTCAGCTATGGCAGCTGCTTAAGCTCTTCTCCCCCACTCTTCCCCCAGTTTTACCAATACCTTATGGTCTTTTCTCTGCCAGGGCAGCCGGAGGTACTGGTTCGGTACCTACTTATAAATTGCTCCTCGGACAAGCCTTGGGCCATGAGTTACAATCCCCATAACTTATTCATCCATGTTGTGTGGGCTGTAGAGTTGCTTCTGACTCATAGCAACCCTATATAGGGTTTCCAACTCACCCATACAAATTTGTTTTTAATGGAGAATCATCTGTTCTGTTCCGGGTTGCTTCTAGACTCTGGAGTTCTGGATGGTGCATATGGTTAATGTAGTTTAGAGGTTTGCATCCACACAAAGGGACTTTTGAAGAAAGCTTGGTGATCTACTTCCTAAAAACCAGCCATTGAAATCCCATAGCACAGTTCTACTTTGACACACATAGGGGCACAGTGAGTTGGAATAGACTCAACAGGAACTTTTTAGGGTTGCTGTTTTGTTTATTATTGTCAAGGAGTCAAAAAAAAACCAACTTACTTTTCTATTAAAGCTTAATTAACATGCAATTCCAACTGAACTTGCATAGCAAACTTAACCCCTTTTCCTTTTCCTCCTTAACCTACCTGGATAGACCCTGGATGGTATAAACAGTTAATGTGCTTCGCTGCTAACTGAGAGGTGAGAAGGTTGAGTCCACCCATACGCACATCAGAAGAAAGACCTGGTAATCTACTTCCAAAACATCAACCTTTGAAAACCTTATGGAGGGGGCTTGATGGCAGTTAGGGTAGAGGTACAGTGAAGTTCTCCGTAAGCAATACCACAGAATACCACGTGAAGTGAGTTCAGGGAAGAGCTCCAAAACTCTGAACCACATAGGTAGGAATATTTTCAAAGTCTAAAGTCTTATAGGGAGCTCTGGTAGTGTAGTGGTTACGAATTGGGCTGCGAACCTTAAGGTCAGTGGTTCGAAACTACCAGCCACTCCGTGGGAGAAAGAAGAGGCTTTCTACTCCCGTAAAGGTTTACACCCTCGGAAACCCTGTACAGGGTCGCTATGGGTCGGAACTGACTCGATGGCACTTAACAACAACAACAACAAAGTCTTATAGCTAGTGGAACTGGTAGCAGAAATAAGAAATCACATACTTTGGAATCTGCTGGGCTCAGTGGCCCAGAACCGACAACTTGGGTGAGACCAAATGGCAAAACCAAGCAGGGGAACAGACCCACCATGGAATAATGTTGCAGGAACCTCGGAGCTAAGGTGGACAATACACTTTGTCGGTTTTTCTTTGTTCTGATTTTCTTTTGGTATCTGTTCATTAGCCACCCACTGTTTGCGCAACTCCATTCTGGTGACTAGAGGAGGTGCCTCAGTAAGTGGACACCCCTCACCCCCACCACTGGTGGGTTCTTCTGCCACGCATGTGCACAGATACTCTCAGCCCTAGAGCCGGCCCTGAACTGTTTTTTCATAGGGAAAAGGCCACAACAAGGGGTGTACAGAGGTAAAGAGAGTTTAAAAACAAAACAGGCTGAAAATTAAATTAAATCCTGAGGTATAGCATAACAACCAACAGTGGCATCTTGACATTTATCAGATGGCCTTGAAGACAAGAAGCTGAAAAAGGACATTAAAGTCATACTCATTTGGAAGGCACTCAAAATGTGACTAGGGAAGAACTGCCTCCTCAAAGTAGAGTTGACCATGATCACATGAATGGAGTAAAGCCCATGGGAGAAAAGCCCGTGGGACCTTCATTTACTGATGGGGCACAGCTCAAAATGAAGAGAAACAGCTGTAAACATCCATTAAAAATAGGAATATGGAATGTACAAAGTATGAATCTGGGAAAATTGGAAGTTGTCAAAAATGAAATGGAATGCATAAACATCGATAGCTTCTTAGGCATTACTGAGCTGAAATGGTCTGGTATTGGCCATTCTGAATCTGACAACCACATGGTTTACTATGCCGGGAATGACAAATTGAAGAGGAATGGTGTTGCATTCATCCTCAAAAAGAACATATCCAGATCGTTCATGAGATACAACGTTGTCTGTGATAGGATAATATCCATGCGCCTACAGGGAAGCCCAGTAAATATCACTATTGTTCAAATTTATACACCAACCACTAAAGCCAGTGAGGATGAAATAGAAGAATTCTACCAACTTCTTCAATCTGAAATTGATCAAACATGCAATCATGCATTGAGAGAACTTCCAGAGGTTCAAGCCAGATTCAGAAGAGGCTGTGGAACGAGGGCTATCCAACAGATATTTACCTCTGCTTTATTGACTACGCAAAGGCTTTCGATTGTGTGGATCATGACAAGCTATGGACAGCATTGTGAAGTATGAGTATTCCAGAATACTTAATTGTGCTCATGAGGAATCAGTACCAGGGCCAAGAGGCAGTTGTTTGAACATAACATGGGAACACTGAATGGTTTAAAATTTTAAAAAAGGTGTTCGAAAGGTTATATTGTTTAACCATACTTATTCAACCTGTATGCTGAACAAATAATCCAAGATGCTGGGTTATAGGAGACAATTAGAAAGCATAAAAAATACCAAAACATACACTCTATCAAGTATTAAGGCCACAGATACACACTAAATATGTCCAAGAAGCAAAAGCAGATGGCCATATCAGCACAAGTCCAGAAACAAGATAAAATGTCTGAGACAAATGACTTAGAGGTACACCTGGACTCTATTCTGGAAGGAGGGCAGGCGTTGGAAATGCCTGAGAAAGAATTCAGAAAAATGATTATAAAATGTTTCAAAACACTTTACAATGGCATTGAGAAAAATAAGGAAAGTGCTACAGGAACAATCAAATAAGATAGATACAGCATTGGAAACAATTCAAAACCTACAGAAAGAGGTCCAAATGATCAATAATAGACTATCAGAAATAGACAATACACTGAAAGGGCAAAGGAGAAGAATAGAAGAGATGGGAGGAAGAACTAGTGAGCTGGGATACAAATCTCTCAATACTACTAAGATAGAAGAGCAAGTAGAAAAAAGGATAAAAAAATCTGAAGATGGTCTAAGATTCATGTTGGACAACATGAAGAGGAATAATTTAAGAATTATTGGCATTCGGAACAGGAAGAATCACACAAGTCCACAGAAGAAGTAATTGAAGAACTGCTGGAAGAAAATTTCCCTAACATCCTGAGAAGTGGAAAGATAAACATTCAAGAAGCTCCACGAACCCCAGGAAAGATAGACCCCAAAAGAAAATCACCGAGACATATCATAATTAAGAACCTCTACAAAATCAAAGATAAGGAGACACTCAAGAAAACAGCTAGGGAAAAGATGTGTTACATGCAAAAGCAAGCAAGTCAGATTAAGTTCAGCTCTCTCAGCAGAAACAAGGCAATAGGGAGACATATATAAAACCCTTGAAGAAAAAAAAAACTGTCAACCAAGAATCCTTTATCCAGCAAAGCTCTCAATCAAATACAATGGTGTAATAAAAACATTCCAGGATAAACAGGAGCAAAAGTATTTTGCCAAAGCCAACCCTGCAATGAAAAACATCTTAAAGGGCATTCTGTGGACAGAGAACCAACAAGAAGAGACAACAGCGAGAGACTGATGTATGTGGCCGCATCACCTGGGAGTCAATTGACAAATGGAAAAATTGAGAAGAGAATAAAATTATATGAACAAATTCAGAGGATCTGGGAGGTCAGTCTATGATCAACACAAGTACAATGTGAAAGAAGGTAAACACAGAGAAACAGAGATCTAGATGGTGGGAATGTCAGGTACATTACAGGATAAAATAGACTGTCTTCAATGGAGGTAAAAATTATGTAACCACAACGGTTGGGTTGAGAAGGTCAGATAGATTACAGGATAAAATAGACTGCACTAAATGGAGGGAAAAGTTAATGGAATATAAGGTAACCTCAAATAAAATTAACAATTCACAACATACCAAGAAAATGAAAATCCAAGAAGAACATGGAAACATTAAACCTATGAGGAAACTCCCAAGAAAGAATCCAAAAAGCATGAACTCAGCAAAAGAAGACACACAGAACAAAGAAAGCAGCAACACCACACACACACACAAAAAAAAAAAACCAAAATGGCACCAACTAATCCATACCTATTAATAACTACACTGAATGTAAATGGATTAAATGCACCATTTAACAGACGGAGGGTGGCAGAATGCATAAAAAAAACCATGATCCTTCAATATGCTGTCTGCAAGAGATACATCTTACATACAAAGACAAAAACAGACTAAATGTCAAAGGATGGAAAAATATATAGAAGCTAATTGCAATAAAAAAGCGAGAAGTGGCAATACTAATCTCTGGTAAAATAAGCTTTAAGGCAAAAACAAGCATAATTGATAAAGATGGATAGTAACTCATGATGAAAGGGACAATTGAACAAGATGACATAACCATAATAAATATCTATGTTCCCAATGAAAGAGCCCAAAAATATATAAAGCAAACTCTAATAGAGTTGAAGAAAGAAATAGAAGAATCTACAATAATCATGGGCGATTTTAATACACTGCTTACAAAAATGGATAGAACAACTAGAAAGAAACTTGACAAAATCACAGAAAAACTAAACAACACAATCAGCCAACTGGACCTCATAGATCCTTGGCTATCTTTTGAATCTTGGTTTCCCTGGCATACCATTATAAAGTAGACACTTGAGGTGGAGAGAAAAGAATATCAGAAGTATCACCATAGAAAGCTTGTAAGTCTGTCTTCTGACTATAACGGATTAGGATACCTAAAATGCGGCTACAACTTGCCCAGTGAAGGAGGCTTCCTGCAGAGCCTCTGCATTACATAAGACCATAGGTGGAATCCTGAACCCCATCCAGAATCTTCTGAGGTGAGAAATTTCCACTTGAAAGGGCAAGCAGACCAGCCGGAGTGGTTAGAAGAACAGAAGTTACTTCTTGAAAGAAAGACCAACAGGAAATATACAAAACAATAACGGCAGTCCAACTGACTACTATAAGAACAAGCAAGTTGCTCGCCCAGGAGACATCAAGGCAAGCGCTTGGGTCCCCTCAGGGCAAACCCCCTTCCAAGACTAAAAACCAATGGGAATACATGAGCAGACATGTGCACTGATTGGTGAACACATTCATCACCGATAAGGGGAAGTGAGGGAAAAACAGAAATGAAGCTGCAAGCTAAGCCCTACAATGTTCAATAGACTCCTGTGAACCCGGGTGGAGACCTGGTTGGCCAGCATTGTGGCAAGATCTGGGAACTCTTGGGCCCAGAGTCAGTAACATAGCCAAAGAGGACTAGAGTGGAGAGTGAAGCGTCCAGCTGATAAGAAGAGAGGGCATATGCACAAGAACACCCACACTTGCAGATAATACCCACTTGACCTGGCTTCAATGATTTGATGATCAGAGCTCAAGTAGAAGAAAGAAGAGGGGGAAAAAAAAAGAGTAACCCACTACAATTTGATAAACTTTACCTATATTTATGGATGCAGTAGCTCAAAAAAGGGAACAAATCTTTACAGCGAGGATTATTCCCACTCCCTCCATACACAGACTAGACAGGGATGGGCAACTTGGACATTGGTTACCCAAAATAGGGGGGCGCGACTACAAAAGCAAGAAATGACTGGCTTACAAGCTTTCAAGAGGAAGCTTAGATCCAGAGAACGCAGAGGAAGGTAGAATCTCCACTGAGTTATATCCAATCTGTCTGGGTGGGGCTGATGAAAGGAGATGTGGATAGGTCTCTTGTGGTACAATAGTGAATAATTGTTATCAGGATGAATTGTGAGGGTTGGAAATGTAAAGGTAGACGTTTTTTAGCAAAAGGAGGGGAGTGATTGACTTTGCAGTCTAGGATCAGAGGTCCCTGGGACCATCAAGGGAGAAGAGCGGAGAGCAGGACCCTACCCAGAGAAACAGTGACGCCAGAGATGGAAGCAGAGACGATGATGTGGAGAGATGGAGTAGCTAGGGACTTTAGACCCAGAGAGGGAGAGGGGCTGTGTGCTGACGACTGGGTATATCCTTTGGATATACCCGACTTGCAGGGTATATCCTTTGGTTGGTTGATGATGCATGGAGGGGATTGTAACCATGGCAATGGAATGATATATGATAGGATGAATGTAAAGCTAATGTTCTCCCATGTAAACTGTCACATAATTCACAATAAAACATTAAAAAAAAAAAACCCTACGGAGCACAGTTCTGCTCTGACACAACTCTATGAAAATCGATTCCTGGACTACACTCTCCTCTCTCTCCCCACCACCTGTGGCATGGCCCAGGCTCTGACTCCTAAACCACTGTCCCAGTCTCCTCACTGCTACACGAGCCATCTTCCTAAAAGGCACTTCTAATCATGCCAGTCCTTTAGTTAAAACCACTCAGTGACCTTTCTTTACCCTCAGGATACAATGTAAACATCTGGCCTGGTATTCGAGGCTCTCACAGTTTGGTTCAACCTTGCTTTCTACTCCTATCGGCATAAGGATGCCACATACAATACAGGGAAGCCTAGTGAAATTTGCATTTTATTTCTTATTTCTTATGTTTACATATGTCTTTGCAATGTATCCTGTATTTTTATTTGGTAAATAAGATCATCCTACTCCTGGGGTGGCGCTGTGGGTTAATGTGTCAGACTGCAAAGTCGTTTGAACTGCATAGTCAGTGGTTCAAGCTCAGCAGCTGCTCCTTGGAAACCCTATACAGGATCGCTATGGGTCGGAATTGACTCGATGGCACTTAACAACAACTCCAGCCTGATGTCCATTTATATCCATATATACAGCTAAATTCATGCCTTTATCTTGGATGAAGTCACTAGTTTCCAAACGGATTTCTTTGGCCCCCATCACTCTCTGTTTAGTCCTCCCTCAACTCTACCCCAAGATGTTGTTCCGACCATATTCTTGCTGGCCTTCATGAACACTCTTTCTATTTCCCACTCTTCCAAATCTTCTTACCCTTCCCCACTCTCAAGTTCCTCCTCCATGATGCTTTCCCTAGGTATCTCAACAATAGTCACTCCCTTTTTTCCTGGACATCCCACTTTACCATCTAACATTTGGCGATATAATATTTTACATTGTAACCTGTTGATCTGCCATGAGTGTATTTTCTCAACTTGGTTTTAAGCTGAAAGAGGGCAGTCAGTATACCTCATATGTTTTCTTTTCCCCCTTCTCCCACCATAACACAGTGGAGCCTCAATTAATGTTGGTTGATGAATTCTTTGCTGTTGTTTTTTCTCTAAAACACTATAAATTCCTCATAGGTAAGTTCTAGACTGAGTCTTAGGCAGTTCATGAACTGGATGTAATTCACAGCATTTGGGAAAGAGGATGTAGAACATTATGTTGTTGTTGTTAAGTGTTGCCGAGTCAGTTCTGACTCATAGTGACCCTGAACAAGGTTTCCAAGGAGTGGATGATGGGTTTGAACCACACCAACCTTGTAGTTAGCTGTACAGTGCTGATCCTACAGTGCCACACCAAGACTCCTAAAGGCATTATAGGAGTAGCACTGTCTGCTTAGGAGAGGGTAAAGGCATTCTATGCCTAAGTAACCACAGCCACAAGGTGTGTGTTACAGAACAATAGGAATTTCAAGAGCATGGTCAAGTGTGAAGTACCTCGAATATGAGGTGTTCAGGTGGTGGATGATGGGAAATAATTCAAGGGTTTTAACTGGGCAGACTTTTGTATCAAGAGAGATAATCAGAGCCAAACACAAAACATGGTATATGATTCCATTTCTATGAAATGTCTAGACATGGTAAAACAATTTAGACTAAAAGTAGATTACTAGTTGCCTAAGGCTAGAGGTAGAAATGGAAAGTGATTGCTACTAATGGACACGAAGGATCTTTTTGGTATTTGGCATGTTCTAAAATTGAGTTGTGGTGCTACAACTGTATCAATATATTAAAAATCATGACACATACTTAAAATAAGTACATTTTATGGTATGTAAACTGTATCTCAATGAAGCTATTCATACAAAAGAGACTAGACGTAGTATGGGAAATGGATTGGAGTAAGGCTAGCTTGGGTGTGGAAAGACCAAAGAAGACATTTCTACAAAGGTCCAGGTAGGTAACAGAGAATTCGCTCTGGTACTAATGCATTATCAGAGGGCTAGAGAGGAAGGGTCAGAATAAAAATACATTTGTTGCTGTTAATTGCCATTGAGTCAGTTTCAATTCATAGTCACTCTGTCTGGATAGTGTTTCTGATGTTTTAAATTTTAGCAGGAGCAAAAAGCCTCATCTTTCTCTTGCAGAGCAGCTGGTGGGCTCGAACCACAGATTTTGTGGTGACAGTCCAGTGCTTATCATATAGAGCCACTGTGCTCACCAAAATACATTTAGCAGATGGAATAAATGAGATGTGGTCAATGGATTGGATTTGAAGGGATGAATAAAAGAAATGGCCGAGTGTCGGATCACCCTCTGGTTTCTGGCTTTGACAGGTAGGCAGATGGTACACCAAATCCCATACCAGTTACCACAGTGCCTGGCCTGCAGTACATGTTTGTGGCATGACTAAATGACGGAATGAACGAATTCACTGCTTCTACTCTATTGCTTCATCCCACCAGTAGGCTAGACCTTTGGAACTCAGTGCATTTGTTTCTAGAACTGTCTGTTCAGAAGCTCTGAGTGACCTAGACGTTCTGCAGTTTCTTGGTTCATCTCCAGGAACATCTCATCTTGTTCTTTTGCCATGGGTTCACAGACCGCATGGGAATGAAATCAATCCCAGGGGACAGACAGCCAGGAATAGATAGATGGTCACTACTATTATCATAGGAGCTCTGGTAGCATAGTGGTTACGAATCGGACTGCAAGTTGTAAGGTCAGCAGTTCGAAACTACCAGCTGTTCCGCTGGACAAAGATGAGGCTTTCTGCTTCTGTAAAGATTTACGGCCTCAGAAACACTGTACAGGGTCACTATGAGTCGGAACTGACTCCACAGCACATAACAACAACAACAACAACTATTGTCATGGGCTCAGGACTCCTCTCTTGCACCATTAATCCCCACCCTAAATGGAATTCTGCTACTCATCTGTAAACCTACTGCTCAGCTAATCCCTCCCATCAATTTGTCCTGCAGCCAAAGTATTTAGAACTCATTGTGATCCCAGACTTCCATTCTTACTCTTTTTCACATCAGTCACCCGCCAATCCCTGGGCCCAGTGTTCCTCTGAGTTTTATCTTTGGGCCACCCATCTCAGAACCAGATGGGGCAGGGTGGGCGGGGGAGGGTTTATTAAACACACAAATGTCCAGATCTCACTCTTGATGCATTGACTCAAAATTTACAGGGCTGGGTGGGAGGAGGAGTGGGTTCTACCGGTTTAAGAAATTCCCTGGATGGCTAATTGGGAGCAGTAACTAGAAAGAGTAGTGAGGAAATATAGAGAGAGGTGAGTTTATGTTAATAGGGGATGGACAATTTGGAAAAGGTGGGTGAGAACACTTGTACAACTTGAAGAATGGACTCAATGTCACTGAATTGTGCATGTAGAAATTGGTGATTTAGTCTAGGTTCTGTTGGGTATATTGTCAATAACAACAAAAGAAATGATTAACAACAACAACAGCAAAGTTCTCGGAGTTGTTCCTGTACTCAATAATAAGGAAGCTGCTGTGGTAAAGAGTATGAATGTGGATTGTGGGTGCTTGTGATCCTGCCACCCCAGTATGCAGATCCCAGTGACGGCTCAATGGACAGAGAGTCCTCTTTCCCTAGGTCACGCTCTCCCCTGACATGGACCTCATCCCTTGATAGCTCGTCTTTCCATCAGAAAGTGTGCTTCTGCTACACTACTAATCAGATTACCCACTTCCACTATCTCTATCCCTCCTCCTCCCCAACCCCCCCGCTGACTTTTCTTTCACAGGACAATCAGTATTCAGTTGTTCTTTCCTCTGTCCTTCCAGTCTGACTCATAAGAGCATTTGTTGTTTACATGTGAACTGGAGAGCAGACCAAGCTCGGAAAGACTGATGATCAATGTCTTTAGATAAGCAGCATGTAGGACAGGGCCAGGTTATAGTATAGTAGGTGCCCAGTGGATACTTGGGGGAATTGAATCACTAATGAAAGGAGCAAGGGGCATGAATAATAGAAGCCAGACTTTTACAATTGGCTTTAGGACTGAATGCATTCCAATTCTTTTCCCAGGACAGATTTGTCCTCCGAGCTTGCCTGACAGTGAGGCCAATAGGTCAACAGCACTGCTTTATGGTCCTAGAGAGGGTAGCAACACAAATGATCTGCCAGGAGCTGTAGGGATGGCACTGTGGGCTGTCAGGGAGAGTCATTCATTTGTATAAACAATTAAAAATAATATTTATTCCATTGTTACTGAAAATATATGCAGCAAAAAGTGACAGCAGTTCAAGAATGTGCATGTACAACTCAGCAGCATTGATGGCATTCTTAGAGTTGTGCAACCAACCATTCCCACCCTCAGTAACATAAACTCGCTGCCCACTAACAGTCCCATGTAATCTTTGGAGATGCCGGTGTCAATTTAATCCTGTATAGCTAGTTCTTAAGAGAGCATAATGCTCATGGTCATGCAACCCATTCTTAATGAGTTTCTCTTAAATGTCAGGGCTGTACAAGGTACCAAAGATAAACTGGTGAAAAACACAGACAAAAACACAGTCCCTGCCTTCACAGAGCTTACACTTTTGTGGAGGAGACAGACATAACTTAGTTACACAAAGAATTATGTTGAGGTAAGTGCTATGAAGGAGAAGTGGACTGTTCCAGTGTACAACAGGGGGACTAGATTCAATTTCAGGGGGAGGTTGTTTAAGGAAGTAACCTTGAGCTGACATCATAAGGATGGTCAGGAGTGAAGTAGACCTAAAACTAGGGGAAGAATATCCCAAGAAGAGGGAATAACTATGTGAGTTTCAAGCTTGGCATGTTTGAGGAACATACAAGAAGGCTAGAATGACTGGAACAGAATGAGTTAGGGAGTAAGATGGTAGAACTAGGTATACATGAAACAGTAATGGTTTGAGGCCACTAGTCACTCCGTGGAAGAAAAGACCTGCTGATCTTCTCTGTTGAAGATTACAGCCTTGGAAGCCCTATGGGGCAGATCTACTTTGTCATATAGGATCACTCCTGAAAACAATCACCTAGATAGGGGCCAGATCATGTAGGGCATTGTGAGTCAAGAATTTGCTTCCTTGGAAGGATTTTAATCTGGGGAGTAGGGTGGTCTCACTTGAGTTTTAAAGAGAGTCCCCTAGCTGCTGTGTTGGTGATGGATGAAAGGGGGACAAGAGTGGAAGCAGGGAGGCAAATCTTAGATCTGGCCTAAGATAGTGGCTGTGCAGACCTAGTGATGGAGTTCAGCCCACACATTTTAAAGGTGAGAAGAGGAGTGATTTACCTGAGGTTACCCTGCCTCTTGGTCTTCACTTCCCATAAGAAGTTAGAAACAGACAACCAAGCAGAGAAGGCTAAATGGATACTGGATAGGTGAATTGAATGATACACTGGCAAATTTGGGACTCTGGAAGCTAATATAGGTGGTCAGAGTGGGAAGAAAATGAAATGACTGATATCCATTATTCAGGGTACCCTGTTATTCCACTGCCTGGGGGTACAGGGAAGCCAGCATCAACTCTCAACAATTACACATCCCAACTCTGTTTAGTCTGGCCGTTACTCAGACAGGAGTGAAGTACTTACTGGGCAGTTCCTTCCTGCTTCCTCCATAGTGTAATGAAGTGCTGAGCTGGGCAGAACTCCCAGTATTCCCTCTGTCTTAGAGCAAGCAAGCAGCAACCTCATGCGGGGCCACGTGAGGTCAGGAGGGAGGGAACTGCATGCCTGAGCTTGAATAGTATTAGTGGCTCTTAGACACACCACTTCTGTGGATGGCCAATCACATGAGCCACAGCATTCTTGCTCCCTTATATTTTCCCACTCTGCACTTGTCCTTGCAAAAGCTACAGAACTCCCCACCACAGAGTAAGCTCAGGAGACAAGCTTCTTCCCTTTCCCTCTTGCTTGCACACCCAGTCCAAAATACTCTGGGAAGTGGCGCCTTGCTCACACCCAAAGAAGTTCTTCTTTGAACATTGCTCTTCAGGGAAGACTAAATTGAGAAATAACACTAGAAGGGGGGGTGGGTGGTCAACAAAGGCTTCAGTATAGATAATCATAACAAAAATCCTAGACAGGGAAATTCTCTCAGACCTCACCTTCTAGTCAGCATGGGTGCCAACTTACTTGCACTGCACCAGCCAAACCTCCTCCCCTACCTAGGCTCCAACAAATCAGACCTACCTTCACTACCTACCCATATTCTGTGGGAGCAGTTCTTTGGGGAAGAGAGGCACCATGGTAGACTGAAAGAGGTCAGGAGACCTCTAATCCCAGTTCTTTCACAAATAAGTTGGCTAACATCCCTCTAGAATCGTTTGCTAGGATTTTAATAGTGGCTATGGAGGCTTTCTGCTCCCGTAAAGATTTACAGCCCCAGAAACCCTGTACAGGGTCGCTATGAGTCGGGACCAACTCCATGGCACATAACAACAACAACAATGGAGTCCTGGGGAGTCCTGGTATGATGTTGCAGGTTAATGCACTAGACTGCAAAGTCAGTTTGAACCACAAGGTTGGCAGTTCAAGCTCACCAGTTGTTCCTCAGAAACCCCATACGGGGTCGCTATGTGTCAGAACCTATTCAATAGTATTTAACAACAACAACAACAACAACAACACAGTCCTGATGTGGCACTGTGAGTTAATGTGCCAGACTGCAAAGCCACTTGAACTGCAAGGTTGGCGGTTCAAACTCACCAGCTGCTCCTTGGAAACCCTATAAAGGGTCACTATGGGTCAGAATTGACTCAACGACACTTAACAACAACAACAGCAACAATGGGGTCCTGGTGTGATGCTGCAGGTTAATGCACTAGACTGTAAGGTCTGTTTGATCCACAAGGCCGGCTGTTCAACCTCACTAGCTGCTCCTCGGAAACCCTATACAGGGTTGCTATGAGTCGGAATCAACTCAACACCACTTAACAACAACAATGCCTAAGATGGAGTTCTGGTGTGTGGCGCTTTAGGATAAGCACTGGACTGCAAACCATAAGGTCGGCAGTTCAAATCCACCAGCTGCTCCTTGGAAATCCTGGACAGACTCGCTATGAGTCAAAACCAGCTTGATGGTGCTTAACAAGAGTGCACCAGATAGATACCAGGCTAAGCATTTACCATTTCTTATTTTATTTAATCCCCACAACTCTTGTGAGATAGATACTATCCTTTGAATCAACTCTGATTCATGGCAACCCCTTTTGTGCAGAGTGAAACTGCTCCATAGGGTTTTCAAGGCTTGGACCTTTTGGAAACCGATTGCCAGATCTGCCTTCTGAGGCATCTCTGGGTAAGTTTGAGTCACTAACCTCTTGGCTAGTACTTGAGCACTTAACCATTTGTTCCATCTGCGGACTTCGTACGTACTCTACAGATAAGGAAACCAAAGCTCAGAAAGGTTAAGTGGCTCACCTAAGAATGCACAGCTAACAAAAGGCAGAGGTAGGATCAGAATTTAGGTCAGTCTGATCTCACATCATACACTTTTTTTTTTTTTTTTTAAACATTTTTATTGTAAACTGAGTGATAGTTTAAATGGGAGAACATCAATTGTACACTGATCGATTCATTGCAATGATTATAATCTCAATGCATCATCATTCCACATTATTTGTTTCCATTCCCTTTGGGTTTTTGGGAGGCGGGAAGAGGGGGAGGATGTACACAAAAACACTCAGGAATCTATAATAATTTTAACAACCAAAGGACACATTCTGTAAGTTTGCCTCCTGGCTGCCAGCACTGTCTTTCTATGAGTCTAGAGTCCTCAGCTGCTCCCTCTCTCCATGTCCTCATCTCTGCCTCCATCTCTGGTGCCGCAACTTCTCTGGATAGGGTCGCAAATTCCACTCGTGCTCTTCTCCCTTGATGGTTCCAGAGACCTCTGCTCCTGGACTGTAAGATTAACTGCTCCCTCATTTTTGTTACAAAACTTCTACCTTTATAATTGTGAGAGTTACAATTAGTCATGATAACAATTACTCATTATTGAATCATAAGAATCATAAGAATCTCTTTTCACCAAGTTGAAAACTATTTAGTGGGGACTCTTTCATCCTCCCCCACACTCTTAAACTGAACTCCCTCTTGAGAGTTTGTAAGCCAGTCACTTTGTACCTTTATTTTCCCCTCATTTTTAGTAGCCAATGTCTAAGTTGCCCATCCCTGTCTACCCTGTATACAGAGGGGCTAGCATTGACACTTGATGTGAAGACTCTTTCCCTCTCTGTTGGTATTTAGAGTTACTACTGTTGGTATTTAGAGTTACTACCTCCATGAATATAGGTCAAGTTCATCAGATTGTAGCAATTTACCCTCGTTTCCTTTTTCAAAAATTGTTTGTTTGTTTGTTTGTTTTTTCAATCTTTCTTTAGTTGAGTTCTGATTATCAAGCCATCGAGGTTATATCAGTTGGATGCTTCACTCTCAGCTCTAGCCCTCTGTGGCTCTGTCCTTGTCCATGGATTCAGGTGTCCCCAGTTTCACCACACCAGCAGCCCCTTCCTCTTCTCTCTCTCATCTCGAGGTCAACGGGAATCCAGGACCGTGGTTGTACTCAGCCCAGTCCTTCATTGCTGTCTTTCCCCTGATTCCACTCACCAGTAGACCAATGTGGTCACCAGCAAGCTTGCATGCCTGCTTATGTGTTCCCTTTGAGTTTCAGTCTTAGAGGGGGGTTTGTCCTGAAGGAACTTGATAGCTTGCCTTGATGGTATCCTGGAGAACAGTTTGCTTATTCTTGTAGTAGCCAATCATGCTGACATTTTTGTTTTGGATTTTTCCTGATAATCTTTCTTTGAAGATGCGTCTTCTGTTGCTCTAGCTGTTCCAGGCTGGTCTGCTTGTCCTTTCTGGTAGGAATGTCCCACCTCAGAAGGTTCTGGATGGGACTTAGGATTCCACCTAAGGTCCTATAATTTGCAGAGGGTTTGCAAGAGGCCTATTTCACTGGGCAAGTTTTATAACCCATTTTAGTCATTCCAATCAGTTAGTTATCAGCTGAAGATAGGCTTACAAGTTTTCTGTAATCATACTTCCTGACGTTCCTTTCTATTCCACTCAAGTGTCTATTTTACAATAGTAGGCAAGGGAAACCAATATTCATAAAACAGTCAAGCATCTTAGTATTATTTCCCTTTTCAAACTATGCCTAGATCCCTGTATCACAGAGCCCTGTTGTTCCAAGTCTGAGCATGCATCACTATTTACCTTTGTCCCACTTAGCCCATGAAAATATGTCTCAATGTTCCCTTACCTGCCTTGTTCTTCCAGCTCCTCCCCCTTCTTGTATTGCCCTCCGCAACACCCGGAATATGATGTGTCTGCCCGTACCCTGTGCTCTATTATTGCCTCCCTCCACCTCCCCCTAAACCCCACACCCTGACCCCACCATTGTGGCTATCTTAGATTCCATTAACTTTTCCCTCAACTTAAGACAGTCTATTTTATCCTGTACTCTACCTGACCTTCTCACCACCTGGATCTCTGTTCCTCTATGTTTTCCTTCTTTCACATTGTAATTGTTTCCATCATAGACTGACCTCCCAGATCCTCCGAACTTGTTCTTATAGTTTTATTTTGTTCTTGACTCTTCCATTTGTTGATTGAGTTCCAGGTGATGCTGCCACGTACGCCAATCTCTGGTTGTCTATTCTTGTTGGTTCTCAGTCCAAAGAGCTCCCTTTAGGATATTTTGAAGCACGGGGTTGGCTTTGGCAAAATCCCTTAGCTTCTGTTTATTCTGGAATGTTTTGATTACACCATTGTATTTGATTGACAACTTTGCTGGGTAGAGGATTCGTGGGTGGCAGTTTTTTT